>NC_073234.2:17430277-17739351 GCF_029281585.2 Gorilla gorilla gorilla | reverse complement strand
AGAGATGGGATTTTGCCATGTTGGCCAGGCTGGTCTCGAAGTCCTGACCTCAGGTGATCCACCCACCTCAGCCTCCAAAAGTGGTAGGATTACAGGTGTGAGCCACTGCACCCGGCCCCCAACCAATTTTATGTTTGTTTTCATAGAAGAAATACTAGAAGGAAACACTAGTGTTATTTTTAAGTGTCAAGTAATATACACGTGCTGAGAGGCAGTACAGCCTGGCACTCAGGGGCATGGACCTGGAAACCAGGCAGAATGGATCCAAATTCAAGCCTCTGTCAGTTGCTAGCTGTGAGACTTGAAAAGGTACCTAGCCTCTCTGTGCCTCAGCTTCCTCACTTGTAAAAAGCAGATAATAACACTGCCTATCTCATAGCACTGTGTGACAATCAAATGAGTTAATGAACATCACACTCTCAGGACAGAGCTGCAAGGAGCTGCTTGTGTTTCCCTGTGGTGCTGGGGGTGATGGGGAAGCGGCCTCAGGCAGGTTGGCAGGCAGGCAGCGTGTCTGCCCCCTTCCAGAGTGGGACTGTCCGTGGCTGGGCAAGAATCTGGCACTGGCGTGGCCACAGTAAGAGAAAATATAATATATAATAAATGGTACTAGGTATTTTTGTGATTAATTTTCCAAAATTCTGTGCAATAAGTAATTATTTGGTAATCAGAAAGAAAACCAAGTTACAGTTTGGTTTTGTTGCTTAAGTATACTTCCAATATGCCTGTGGCCACCCCAGTGCCAGATTCCTGCCTCTGGAAGGGGACAGACAGGCTGCCTGCCTCCCAACCTGCCTGAGGCCACTTCCTCCTCATCCCCAGCACTGTAGGCAAACAGAGGCAGCTCCCTGCAGCAACAGAGAAAGAAGCAAGAAGTCCCATAACAACTCAGCACACCTCTCGGCAGCCGTCTCAACTCCAGCCTAAGCTCTGGACAGAGGGCCACTTGCACTCCTGGGTTTCCAACTGTGGTTCTCTGCAGAAGGATCTAGGTTCAGGGTAAAGTAACACAGTAAGACGGTTGGTTTGAAAATTAGCTGAGAAACATGGGCAAGATCCTTTCCTTTTTCTCTTCATCTTTTCCTTTTTCTTTTCGTCGTGTTTAAAAACCATTCTGTTTCCTATCTGCTCGCCTCCATGAAGCATGAGCAGGGCTATGCGCCCGGAGTGAGCGGCAGCGAGACTAAGCCCCGGTCCAGCGTGCACCATGCACATAACCTCAGAACCAGGTGCCAGGGAGGGAGGGCTTCCCCAGCCACACAGCCACGCGGCTTCAGCAAGCAGGCCCTAGCTCTGCAGCCGCCCCTCACACGCTGAGCAGTGCTACCAGTGCCAAGTGACACATGCTCTCCACGCCTCAATGTCCCCATCTGTAAAACTGAGATGATACCACACCCCTCACAGAACAATGGTGAAGACTACAAGGGATTATGAAAGTACTACCTGAATATGAAGAATTATTTAGTAAAAATCATTCCACAGATAAAGCCTCGGGGCACCCAAGAAGAACCTCATTTCAATGAAGTAAAATAAAACATGAAAGCTGGGTTTTTAAAACTCTTTTTCCCAGAAGCACATTTTCCATGTTAAGCAACCAACTCTTAAAAACAATCGATATATCCCATACACAGATATTAATGGATCTCTCCAGATAATTCAGAACACAGAATTCCAGAGATCCTTGAAAATGGTGCTGCATTCCTCAAGGATCCTCTATTAGTAAAAGGCTCTGAAATTCTTCCATTGTCAGGGGATCGCACTGTATGGGGAAGGTGGGTCACCCTGCATATGTACACACTAAAAACATTACACACACAAATGTACCCACATACAGCCTATTCGTGCCACTCCTGGAAGTCTCTAATTCTCACTAAGGCACGACAAAAGAAACAGCATCAGCTTATTTCTACACACTCACAGGCCGTTTAATAACAATGCTTTGTATAAAATACAATGCTTCTTTCATTTAGAAAAGTCAAAGCTATTTATCTGATTAATCCCTACAAAACCCCACCAGACAGCAGGCAGACAAGAAGGTAGAAGGCAACAAAAAAATATGCAAGTCTCCCCTGAGGCTGTCATTCCTTGGTAAATATCAAACTTCATATAGACATGAACTTATCTTGACTCCTCCCCAAGTTCGGTGGGAAAAGAACTAGGCCAGAAGTCAGTAAATCTGAATTCCAGCCCCAGGCCCATCACTCGTTTGCTCTGCGCACTCAGACAAATCACGTTCCTTCTCTGGCTCTCAATCTCTTCCATAGAATGAGGAGGCTCCACCAGATACCGTACGAGGTCCTTCTAGTTCAGACAGCTCAGGTTCCAGAACTCATTGGTCCAGACATCTCACTGCTCCCCTCAGCCTCTCCAGCCGGCCTCATCCCCCACTCCCAGTTGTTTGGTGCCTGGATCTCCTCCCCTACTGATATCAAAGCAGGGGCTGAACCAGGTGCAGCCCAGCAGCCACCCCGCTCTGCCCATGGCTGGGCTCTCCCAGCTGCAGAGGTGGCCTGAGAGCACACTCAGCTATCCTGAGTGGCTGCCTCCAATCTACCTGTGCTTACAGGGCAAGCTCAACCCAAGGGGCGCCCAGCCAGGAACAGCCACACAGAGAGCCCCGGCGGCTCACTGTAATTTACATGGAAATCCTCAAAGCCAGAGATGGCTCTTCAAACCCCTTAGGATGGCTATTATCGAAAAAATCAGAAAATAACAAGTACTGGCAATCATGTGGAAAAATTGGAAACTTCATGTGTTGCTGGTGGGGAATGTAAAATGGTGCAACCGCTATGGAAAACAGGATGAAAGTTCCTCAAAAAAATTCAATGTGGCCAGGTGCAGTGGCTCACATCTGTAATCCCAGCACTTTGGGAGGTCGAGGCGGGCGGATCACAAGGTCAGGAGATCGAGACTATCCTGGCTAACACGGTGAAACCCCATCTCTACTAAAAATACCAAAAAATTAGCTGGGCATGGTGGCAGGCGCCGGTAGTCCCAGCTACACGGGAGGCTGAGGCAGGAGAATGGTGTGAACCTGGGAGGTGGAGCTTGCAGTGAGCCGAGATCGCGCCACTGCACTCCAGCCTGGGTGACAGAGCAAGACTCCATCTCAAAAAAATAAATAAATAAAAATTTAAAAATTAAACATAAAATTACCATATGAACCAGCAATTCCATTTCTGGGTATATACCCAAAAGAATTGAAGGCGAGAACTTGAACAGATACTTGTACACCCACGTCCATAGCGGCATTATCCAAAGAGACAAAAGATAGAAACAACCCAAGTGTCAGTCAGATGGGCAAACATAGTGTGGTCTATCCATACAATGGAGTATTATTCAGCCTTAAAAAGAATACAATTCTGCTACAGGCTACAACATGGATGAGCCTTGAGGAGATGGTGCTAAGTGAGGTAAGCCATACACACAAGAACATGTATTGAATAATTCTACTTATATGAGGTACCTAGAATAGTTGTAAAGATAGAAAGTAGAATAGAGTTTGCCAGCGCTGGGGAGGAAGAGAAAATGGGAGTTAATGGTTATAGAGTTTTGGTTTGGAATGACAAAAAGTTCTAGAGACAGATAGTGGTTGATGGTTATACAACATGGTGAACGTACTTAATGCCACTAAATTGTACACTTAAAATGGTTAAAATGATAATTTTTATGTTACATATATTTTACCATAATAAAAACTCAATTTAATGTGTTTTAAAAAGCCGAAGAGACTCAGAATACTTGGAAGAACATCCCAAGAGGAAAGAGAAGGAGGCCTGTCCTCAGGAAAAGAACCAGAGGGGAAGGCATTTGGAAGCTGTCCTTCAGGAAGGAGATGGGAGGATAGACTTCAGGCCAGTCCAGAGGAGAGGTATGTGGCAGGACAAGTCTCTACCCTATACAAGTGCTTCCGGCAAGCCCTCAGCACATGACATAGGCCCAGAGAAGGATGCAAAGAATTCTGGTCATAAATTGTTTTCAAATATCAAATAAATCACATGTGCACATGCACAAACATGCCTTCACAACTGAGTAAAACCAGACTCACCTTCAAATATATCAACAGTTTTCTCAAGCGCCGTTAAAAATCATGCATCGGACCTTTGGCTGCGAGAGCTGGTTTGATGGGAAGTTAGATCAACCCCTCATCTCTGCACAGTTTCAGTCCTGTCCAAAAGCTCCACTCTGGGCACCTGTGAGTATCTCCAGGGCAGGCCATGACGTGCTCATCTCTGTGGCTCTGTGCCTAGCCCAGAGCCTGGCACACAGCCAGTATGAAAAGAAGTGTTTGCTGAAGGAATGCTGATTTCAACTCAGTGCCTGATCATTTTAAGTAAAGAGACAAAAGACGTTATTCCCAATGATGGTGAATGATGAAACCAACGCAGAGAGAAGCACACAGCCTCCATCCAGTGGGACCCAGGCTAAGACTGATCTCTCCACTCCTAAACCTTCCAGTTCCTCTGGCATCATAAATCCACGCTCCGTCCTCCTAGGATGCATGCACTCTCCTCTTCTGTGGGCGTCTGTTTGCCATCTTCCTGTGTCCTGCACTCCCCCTTCTCTTCTTTCTGCTTAGGTTTTTCTGACACTCTCTGGAGCCAGTGGTATCCGACCCTGCCTAGCCCTTCTCCTCCAGGGTCCTTGAAGGATTGGTGAAACACTGGATGGCCTGACTCGGGCCGAGGGCACTTACAGTGCTGCCCGGATTCTCCCGCAGCCTCAACTGCATTGAAAGTCTGGGCCAAAAGGGAGAAGAAGGGGAGGTCAGGAGAAGTCCATCTTTAAGAACCCGAAAACAGAAGGCAGAAGTCAATGGCACTACCATTTTTCATCTCAGAATGGAGTCAGGATTCACAGAGCAGAACCTAGAGCTGTAAAAACGCTGTAACACTCGATCATCTCTGTGACTCTGTCCCCCTATCTCTGTTCCTCTCCTCTGACTGTGTCCCCACAGGAATTAGGAGGTTCATAACCTTTAAGACAAATTGGACCTGCTTCTGGTCTATGAAGACAGGAAAGAAAAAGTGGACAGGTGGAGTGCAGGATCTAGAAATACTGAGTTTTAGGGGGACAGGACTGCAAGCACATTGAGTGAATTAGAGCAGCCACCTCCACGAAGAGATAGTGTGATCTGGTGGTTAACAGCAAAAGCAGGAGCCCTAAGTTCCCGTCTGTATTGCCATTTACTAGCCCTGTGAGCCCGGGCAACTTATTTACGTTTCTGAGACTTAGATATCTCTGAGTTGTGACAAGAGTCTTGAAACATTTATAAGCACTTAGCATGGTGCAGCCATCGACTAAGTTCTCAGGGGGAAGTAGTCATTAATTGGTCTCATTTTGTTATTGTTAAAGGGGGTTGAGCCCCTGGGGCCTGCAGCAATGAAGGAGAGGCACAGGAAGGGCTGAGCACCTGGAAGGCCCTTGTAGGTACCCCAGCATGGCCCCATCCAGAGTGGCTGCATTTCACAACCCCCAACATTTCCCCTGAAGCACAGACAGTCCCAGCCACTCCCACTTCCTGGTCGGCTCTCCCTCTTGAGTCACTTTTTTGAGTGGGGCTGAATGCATGAGTCTCTTCCTCCCTTTCCCACTAAGCAGCTGTGTGACTCTAGACAAGTTTATCTCCCTCTCTGTGCTTCAGTCACCTCATCTGTAAAATAAGGGTGTTCACCAAATGATCTCCAAGGTCCTAAGCACTTTTCTGGCATTCAGTGATTCTGGAATTCACTAGTGGGTGGTGGAGAAGTTTATCATTCAGGACACGCTGGCCAAAGAAATAGGCTTCCCAAAAGAGAGGAGGCCCCTGCTCGCCCACCTCTACCCCTGAATTTCCTCCCTTAATATTGATAAAGACTTGAATCTGAAAAGTACTCCTGAATAGAGCAGCCACTTACTGGGGGTGCTCCGCTGAGTCTCAACAAACGTGGCTAATGGGCTAGGACCACTGGAACTCCTTGAGCATGGGATGTGCACTGTCCATAGGGCTCAGCTTCTGAAATGTCTGCTGGTTTCTTAATCTGCTCTCCCTAACCCTTGGGGATGCACTTCAGATTGTGGAGTGGGATGCCACTGAGATTACAACCGCCTGCTCATTCACTTCCCTTGAATACCAGGCTCTTTGGCAGCCTTCCTGCCTTTGCCTTTCCCACCTGTGAAATGGGGCTAATAACAGCTACACACATACAAGGAGGCACCAAACAGCATGTATGTGGAATCTTTGGGGTGACCCAGCAGCATCTTTCTCAAGGTGACAGCTGCCCGGTTTTCACACATGCGGAGGTTACTGGGGAAAGTGGGATGTCTGCTTTGGTCTGCTCTATGCACTCAGTATGCTGCTGAAGAAAAATGTCCTTTCAGCACGAAACGCAGATGGCCTCAACATAGCTTTGTTATTGGGTGGTCCCCTGGCAGCCTGCAACTGCAGGCACTAGGCGCTGAGTGTCATGAAAGAGGGGCGGTTTCCAGCATAAAACTATGGTCTTAGGGCTCACACTCAGGGTAGCAAATACCTGTTCCAACTTCCCAGTTGAGCCAAAGAGTTACGAAGCTGCCCCCACGGGCCCCAGATCACCCATGATCATACAGTTGTGTAAAGCGCTCCACGATGGGGGAAGGGAGCAGCCACCACCTGCCCAGGGTAAGGGGCTCAGGAGGCAAGTCCCCCACATGACCCCACAGTCACCCTTGAGTACATGCACGCAGGTACACGAGTACAGGTACGAATACATGTTGCCAGCGTGGAACACGGAGGCACAAAGCATACCCACTTCCATCTGTTCAGCTCATGGCCTTGGTCACTGCCTTTCTTATACCCACATAACTTCTCCTCCTGCTCCAACATAACCCTGAGAGCAGAGTCCTGTGTCATTCCACTATGTGGCCTCACAGTGCCTAGCATAGGACAAGTGGTCAAGAAGCATCAGGGTGCAGGCCTACCAGGGGCTCCACTGGTACAGGGGAGTGGGAGGCACGGCTGTGTAAGATACTCCCCTGCCACAAGAAGCCACTAGCCTCCCTGGGAAGGAGAGGTCCCACTGCATAGTCACCCACACAGACACATACCCACACACACTCTCTGGTAACTTTGCCCTGCCAGGGGCCTTGGTCTTTCTGAGTCTGTAACTAAATTTGGGCCTGAAACGAAAGTGGCCAACACAAGATTGGCCCACAATTAGCTCCAGGCAGCCTGGCATTCCAAAGCGGTTGACTGGCCTCTGCCAGAGTGCGGGGTTTGCAGCCGTCACCTCCTCCAGGCTGTGGCTCGGTGCCTCCTCCTTCACTCACAGCTCCACATTCCACTCCCAAGGGCAATGGTTTTAGGTGAAGGGAAGACGCCAGAAGATATGATGTGGCATAGTAGAAAGAGATGCATTTTGAAATTCGACATTTAATTAGACATGAGACTCATTTCCATTTGAGTCTCAGCTCTCCACTTGTTGACCATGTGATCTTTGCTAAGTTAACTTAACCTCTTTGATCCCCAGCTTTCTTATCGGTAAAACAGGGATAATATAATAAGGATTAAATAGGGTGCATTAATACTAATGCATGCTTACTAAAGGTTAACTATTTCACGTTAACATTCTCCCTTGAGTTGGAAGTGATGAAGAATGACACAAGGACCCAAGAGTCACCCTCTCCTTCCCCAGCCACTGAAGGACGCCAACTGTCCTTGGCAACTTCTCCCAGCCTGCTCCAGAGGAGAGTCGGGCCACCTGTCCCAAAGAGAACAAACAACACTTTTTCTTGCCCCTCAGTGCCACGTCCAGGGTGCGAGGCTCCTTCCCTTCCTTGAATACGGATGCCCATGCCAGTCACCACACATATTGAGTTACAGGATATCCAAGCCACAGGGAGACACATCTTCCATCTGGCTGGCAGTTTACAAATATTTGAGCTTATCAGGTTTGAACTGGAAGAGGGGGCTAATTGAAGTTTCATAGGAAATCACTGTACAAGTTATGTATGATCCAATTAGGCTTACAGGGTGTGCAGTATTTCCATTTGTTTGTTCCAAGGATGCTTTATGTAGGGGCTGGAGGAAGGAGGCAGGCAATAAAGCAGTGCCTTCGCACCCTTCATTCCTGCTATTCCTGTCCTCCTTTGAATTAGCTGGTGCCCAGGAGCCATTTCCCCAAAGTTTCATATAACTTTCCTCTTCCACCCTTCAGGGCAGCCTCAGTCTCTCCATAGCCAATGGGAAAAAGCAATGTGAGGACACCACATGAGAAATGAGAGCAGGTGAGGATATGGCAGAGCCAGAGGGACCTAAAGAGCACCTGGCCCACCCACCTCCTTTAAAAGGTGAGGTCACAGGAGCTCAGAGAAAGCAAGCCTCTTGTCCCCTAGGTTCCCACCCAGGCAAAGCCAAACCAAAGTCAAGCCCAAGTCTTCAGATCCCTAGATGCTGTTCCTACTGACCCAGGGTAAAGTCTAAGTCCAGAAGGCACAGAATAAGAACCCTCCCTACAAAAGATGCTCTTACCCCTGCCTTCCACATAGCAGAGGCCCAGTGTGGGCTGAATAATGACCATCACCCCCAGACACGTCCTTGTCCTCATCCCTGGTACTTGTGAATAAGTTACCTTATGTGGCAAAAGAAACTTTGCCAATGTGATTAAGTTAAGGATGTTGAGATGGGATTATCCATGTGGGTCTGAGGTCATCACAAGGGTCCTCGGAAGAGGAAGGCAGGAGAGGAGAGCAAAAGATGCTACATTGTTCTCTTTGCAGGTAGAGGAGAGGGCCATGAGCCAAGGAATGTGGGCATTCTCTAGAGCTGGAAAAGGTAAGGAAACAATCTTCCAAGTGCCTCCAGAAGGATTGCAGCCCTGCAGACCCATTTTAGACATCTGACCTTCAAAAATATAAGATAATAAAACTGTGTTGTTTTAAGCCACTAACTTTGTGGTAATGTATTAATACTGAAGCAAGAAGAAATGAACATACCCAGCCTCTCATCCAAGTAAATCATCGCAAGGTAGAAACAGCAGGATGGGCAGAGCTAAGCAGTCCAGAGGGGTGCTAGTTATATGGCCAATGGGGACAAGTAACCCGCATACTTTCGGGACTTGCAGAGGGAGAAGCCCCTGCTGCCCTATGCCTCTGCTGGTGCAGGGTTGATCTGGCCCCCTCTGCAGAAGCAAGCCAGTCCTGATATCTGAGGATATGGGCAGAGCAGAAAGAGAAGTCCTCGAGTATTGATGTTAAAATGGGCAAAAGACTTGAATAGCTATTTCTCCAAGATGATATACACATGGCCAACATCACTGATCATCAGAGAAACACAAATCCAAACCACCATGAGCTATCACTTCACACCCATTAGGATGGCTGCTATCAAAAAATAGAAATTAACAAGAGCCAGCGAGGATGTGGAGGAATAAGAACGTTAAGCACTGTTGGCGGGAAAGTAAAATGGAGCAGCCACCGTGGAAAACTGTATGGCGATTCCTCAGAAAATTAAAAATAGAACTACTACATGATCCAGCAATCCTACTTCTGGATATGTATCCAAAAGAACTCAAAGCAGGATTTCCAAGAGATATTTGCATGCCCAGGTTCATAGCAGTACTATTCACAATAACAAGTCCAAATGTCCATTGACAGAAGAATGGACAAACAAAATATAATCTATCCTTGGCCGGGCACGGTGGCTCATGCCTGTAATCCCAGCACTTTGGGAGGCCAAGGCGAGCAGATCACTTGAGGTTAGGAGTTCAAGACCAGCCTGGCCAACATGGTGAAACCCTGTCTCTACTAAGAATACAAAAATTAGCCAGGCAGGGTAGTGCACACCTATAATCCCAGCTACTCAGGAGGCTGAGGCAGGAGAATCATTTGAACCTGGGAGACCGAGGTTGCAGTGAGCCGAGATCATGCCACTGCACTACAGCCTGGGTGACAGAGCAAGACTCCGTCTCAAAAAAAAAAAAGTAGTCTATCCATAAAATGAACTATTATTCAACCTTTAAAAGCAATGAAATTCTGACACACACTGTAAGACAGATGAACTTTCAGTCCATTATGTTACGTGAAATAAACCAGTCACAAAAAGACAAATATTCAATGATTCCACTTTAACATGAGGTATCTAAAGTAGTCAAATGCATAAAAACAGAGAGTAGAATAGTGGTTGCCAGGGGCTGGAGGCAGGGAGAAATGGGGAGTTGTTTAATGGGTGTATAGTTACAATTTTTCATTTCTTTTTTTTTCTTTGAGACAGAGTCTCACACTGTCACCCAGGCTGCAGTGCAATGGCATGATCGCAGCTCACCACAACGTCCGCCTCCCAGGTTCACGCCATTCTCCTGCCTCATCCTCCCAAGTAGCTGGGACTACAGGCGCCCGCCACCACGCCCGGCTAATTTTTTGTATTTTTAGTAGGGGTTTCACTATGTTGGCCAGGCTGGTCTCGATCTCCCGACCTTGTGATCCGCCCACCTCGGCCTCCCAAAGTGCTGGGATTACAGGTGTCAGCCACCGCGCCCAGCCAGTTACAATTTTTCAAGATGAAAAAGTTCTGGAGATGTGTTCCACAACAATATACTTAACACTACTGAACTGTAACACTTAAAAATGATTCAGATTGAAAACTGTGTTACATACTTTTTACCACAGTTTTTAAAAATTAAAAAATGTCAAGTCTCTGGGTACATAACACGCCCCAGATGAGCCCAGCAGAGCCCAAGATTCTTATGGCATCCTGTCACCGCGCTCCGTTGCCATGTTCATCACAACCTGTTTTATCCCTGTGTTTGTCTCCCCCAAGAGATCTTGAGCTCGTTGAGGACAGGAGTCAAGGCTTACTACTCCAAGTACCTCGCGCGGCGTCCAGCATGGTGCTTTACGCATAGGAGGTGCTCAGCAGACCTTTGTTGTATTTAATTTTTCAAAGGTGTGTTCCTAGCTTCATGCAAATTAATCCTTTTCTTCCAAAGGGATGCTTAGTCTACCACTCGCCCCCACATCCATGGCTTACCTCAGGGTCGGGGGGACAGACAGGGGTGGTTTAGGGCTTACGGAAGAAGCCCAGGCTGTAAGTGACACAGTGCAGCTATTGTCTATACACTCATGCAATGTCACTCCTTTACCCACTGCCCCACCCTTCCACGTGTGCACGAACCATGAATCCCTCAAGAGCACGGAATCAGCAGTAAAAGCAGAACGAATCACTGGGAGCGAGGGACCACTTCAAGTTGGTTGGACTAAGAAGTGCAAAGTCTAGAGCCCCACAGGGTCTCCCAGAAGTAAGAATATAGGTCTGCACGCACAGCCCTCCCTCCACATTTAACACCGTGATTCATTTAAGAGTATCAACGGCAAGCAAGTGCCCAGCCCGCCTAATGCAGTGGAGTCCTCTGATATTCCCTCCATGCTGCGGTGACATATAGTAACCACTCCAACTAAATCCTATGAACTGAAAAATTGCTTTCCCCGTGTGTGGATGGTCATCTCTTAACATAAGCTGAGCCCGCACGAGGACAGTGGGAAGGTCCTTCTCCTCATGTCTGCAAGCACGAAGGCTGCTCTGAGGCCCTTCATATACGTGGGAGGAGGTTGTTTAGTCAGCAAGCAACCAAGGAGAACGCATCTGAGGCAAAGCATCTTTCTAAAATACCTGTTTAAAAATAAGAGTTAATACTTGCAGAGTACTCCCTGTGGGCCAGACCCTGTTCTCATGATTTGACATACATTGATTTATTTAATCCTCTCAGCACCCCCATAAGGTAGGCATTATTATGACGCCCACTTCACAGATGAGAACACTGAGGCACAGAGGGACTAACCAGCTTGTGCCAAGCCTCCGGCAAACCAAGCAGCCTGACAGCAAAGTACGTGCTCTAACCACCGTGTTCATGGCCTCTAGAGTTAGGGCCCTGGCCTGAGGGTGTTGACTTTCAGCCTCCTCTCCTTCCTCCCCAGCCTCCAACCCAGCAGAGGGTACCATTTCAGCCCTCACTAGGAGAGGCACACACATTTAAAGAGCTATTTCTAGGAAACAGCATTTGCAAAAAGCTGCATGTCTCAAGGCAAGAACCAAAGAACCAGCATACGGAGAAATAAACCTAACAAAAGTGTAATTGTATTTTGAATTCCCATAGGATGTTGTACTTATGTATTCTGAAGCGTGTTAGAAACATGAATTACTTCTCATTCAAACCTCCTGAAAATTCATCCTGTTCCCATTCCCACTTAATAGATAAGCAGACCATCAAAAGAATGGGGAAGTGGCCTACCCAAGTGAGTAACCTGCAGAATGAGTGGGTGACAAAACAGGTAATGGAACTCAGGCATCATAGTTCCTGAAACCTTACAAGACAATACCCGTTCCATTTACAAAATCATCCCGAACCATTACCCAGAGACAAACACGTTCAGTATGAGCATCTCTCAAACAAGGTCAGAGTCAAAAGCAGAACACCCAGCTTTTTTATTTTTTTCAAAGAATCATGGCAGAAGAAGAGATTTTGAGCTTGCTCATCCATCTCCTGCCACCCAGCAGGTCACTGCAAAGCCTTCTGAGATGGGCTCTTCCACTCCCATTTTTTTCTAGGAAAGCACATTACTTAACCTCTCCATAATGGCATCCCAAATTCTGGAATTTATGATTTTTTTCTTTGTCTCTTACCTAAAATTCTCACACTAAAATGTGACACTTTCTTCTTTTTCAGAGTAACAAAAAAACATGTACTCTAGCATCACCACCTTTGCAATTTTTCTACATATACGTAAAGATTATCCATTCACTTCAGGCTTATCTGCTTCAGGACATACAGCATGGATTCTTTTGGCTTCCCAAAGCCCACATCTCCCAGTGGCTCTCACTGTAACTCCCTAAGTTCTCTAATTATCTCTAAAAACAGAGTTCAAATCCATACTCTGTACTCATAGGGAAGGACTTCAAAGCACAGGACAGAGTGAAAGGACTCTCCCCCATTGTGCCAGGACTTGGAATGGGATGGGCTATCCCTGAGGAACACATCTGGCAATGGCAAGCAGGTACCAAGAATCAGATGGTCCAGTCCCAGATACGTGAGCAAGTGAGGATCAGCTGCTGGGAAACTGGAGCGATGAGGAGTCAAGATCAGACAGGCCAGCAAGAAAAGAGAAATGAGGTACCAATGGCCAAGAGGGCTTGAGAGAACAGAGAGGCAAAGGGCAGAGATAAAAAAACCCAGCCTGGGAGATAGAAGATCAAAGGGCTTGGAGCACAGAAAATGCTCTGACTAAGAAGGGCTCTGGAAGGCAGCCCTGGGAATCACGAGGTCCAGAATCTAAGAATGGGTGCAATGGCAACTGTTCATGCTCACAAATATCTGTGTTCCCTTTTTCTTCCTGGGGTCACAGCTAGCCTACATTTTCCAGCTGCCGTGGCAGTTAGACATGACCATATGACTAAGTTCTGGCTAGTGAAATGTGCACAGAAGTGATGGTGTGCTAGTCCAGGCCAGGCCAGTGAGAAGCTCCCATGCACCATCCCTCTGTTTCCTCACCTGCAATTGCTTCTCTTTCTCCATACATTAGCTGAATGGAGAAAACGTCAAAGACCACAAAGAGAGAAGCCCTGCAGAATGAAATGGACCATGGTCACTAAGCCACCATGTGGAAGGCCACCTGACCAGGAGTAACTGCACTGGACTATCACGTAACTGAAAATTAAACTCGTATTGCATCAAGCCAGTGAGATTTTGGGCTGCTTGTAACAGCTGCTAGCCTTCCCTAACTAATACAGGATCAGAGAAACAAACATGCAACTAAGTGGTAAAAATGGAGTTTAACAAGCCTAGAATAGATTAGAAATCGGATGACTTGGAACATCTATGGAGAAAAAACCTAATGTCAAGTACACTTTCACTTTTTGAATGGAATTATATGGCCAGTACATCAAAGGGATGCCACAGATGCAGAATCATAGAGTAATGCTAAAAGGGAAGTAATGGTCACTCAGTTCAAGGCAAATTGGAAATGATTTGTCAAATCCTCCATTCATCCATTTTTTCAACAAATCCCAAGTGCCTGCTACTATGTGCTAAGAGCTGTGGCTCTAGTGGTAAACAGAGCACAGGCATTGCCCTGCAAGGGCCCTCCACCAAGTGGGAGAGGCAGACAAACAGTCTACCACGTAGTGATGAGTTTTCCAATAGGTACACTTAGAGTGCTGCAGTGGGGCTGAAAAGGGATGCCCAACCCGCTGCATCTGCGGAAGGAGTCCCAAAGGAGGGGATGCTTGACCTGAATCCTAAAGAAGCAGTAGAAGTCAGTTGACTAGAAGGAGTGAAAGGCATCCCAGGTACAGGGAACGGCATATCCAAAGTTTGAATTTACATGCTGCAATTGGGAACCAGCAGCAGACAGTACATCTAAAGTGTAGGGTTGGTAGAAGAAACAGTAAAAGCTGAGAACAGTAAGACGATGCAGGACCACCTATCATTTACAGTGGACAGGGTGCTAGCAAAGGCCTCAGTGCAGTACACTGACATAATCTGAGTGAGGCTTTTGTTTCCTGGTGACACAGTACAGGATGAGGGCTAGAAGGAGTCAGGCCAGGAGTACAGAATCTAGTTAGAAGGTTCTTACAGTTGTATAGGCAAGACGGATCAGAGTCCGAGGGGTGTATTATGAGGTATTAAGGAGGTAGAATCTCTTAGAACAGCTAAGGGTATTTATAATTACCCCACTCAATTGAATTAGCTGTGGAGTGAGAAGAAAGCAAAAGCACTGAGAATGGCTTCCAGGTACCTGGCTTGGCCAACTTGGTGGCACCAAGTTGATCACAGAAAGAGAAGAAGGTTTCAGAGGACGTGGAGATAGTGCATTTACTTTGAAAAATTAAAACATTCTGCAGCTATTCAATTAAAAAACTAAAAATGTAAACGAGACAGATATCTGGGCTGAAAAGGTAAATTTGAAAGTCATAATCCTACCAATGGTGGTTCAATAATGGAAAAGGTTGACATTGCCTTAAAAAATGAGAAGTAGAAGAGTCTGAAAATAGAACTCACATCACCAGTGTGATTAATACACTCAGGAGGGTCTGCAGTTGGCTGATCCAGAGATGCACTGATGATTGACACATTCATAGGTGCACTGATTCTATGCACAGATGCCTAGGGGTTGACTCACTGATACATTTACCCTGGGAGGTCTCTACTGATGTGACCCAAGGCTCTGTCTCTGGCTCTAGCCTTTTGGACACTAAATTAAAAAGTTGGATGAAGACAAATTTGCCAAATGTGCTGCTGACACAAATCTGGGAGGAACAGCTAGTAAATTGGAAGTTTCAGTCAGAATAAAAATGACCTCAACAAGCTGAAACTATGGTCCACACTAACGAGATGAAATATAATAAGCACAAAGTAAAGGACTATACTTAGATGAAAAAATTCACTGCATAAACATAGGGTAGGTGGAACCCTGGCTTGCCTTATCAGCAATTTATATGACAAGGACCCTAGGGATTTTAGTAGGCTACGACTCAATATGAGTCAACAGTAGAGCACAGCTGCCAAAAAGGCAAATGCAGTCTTTACTTCTTCCTCAATCTGCATTCAGAGCTCTGAATCAGGGACATAGCAGGCTGAGCACTCCATCCAAGTCAGCACACAGCTGAAGCCCTGTGTCCCTTCTGGGGAACAGACTCCAAGAGGAACACTGGCAAGTAGAAGCTGACCAGCAGAGGTGGGGCAAGAGGGTGAGGAATGAAGCCACGAGAGAACATGGGTAAAGAAAGTGGGGACAAGAAGTCTGGAAAATATGCTTGGAAGAAACATAATAGTCTGCTTCAAAAATCTAGAGGGCTATAAGAAAATGAAGTAAATATATTTTGTTTGCTCCAGATGGAGGACTCAAGCTTGATGAGCAGAAGTTATAGGATGGTAGATTTCCACTTAATATAAAAAAGAACATTCAAAAGATAATAGCTGTTTAACATTTGAATGGCTGCGTGTTGAAGTTAGTGAGGCCCCCTCCCCTGGAACTATCCAAGTAGAAACTAGATGACCACTTGTTAAGAATGCTAAAGACAGGCCTGCCCTGGGTGGGGAGTTGGGCTAGATCAGTCATCCCCAAGCTGGATTTCAAGAACAACTAACAACACCTTTTTAAATTTTACTATGTGAAAAGCTTTTCAAAAATCAACTATCACCATCATCACACAAAAGAAGAGACATTTTAATACCAAAGAAGAGGACAGATATACTATCAGCATTTTAAAATCCTTTATATATATAGAATAATTTAATTTTATGAAAACAACACACCTAATTTTTCTAACTCTGTGAAAGCCAGAGGAAACATCAGTCATGATTCCACTTGTTTTATTCAGTGTTTTATTCCCAGTGCCTCGTGTTTAGTAGGAACTCAATAAATATTTGCTCAATGAATGATCCAATGAATACATGCATTTAATATATAAAGCACTGGCTTCCACAGAGTCAAATGGCTTCTCCCCCTCATCATTCATCAGTATTTATTGACAGCTCTTGTGGTTCTTGGCACTGAAATATGGCAGAGCAAGGGCCATTAACTTCCCACAAAACATCCTCCAAGCACTGAGAGTAGCAATGCCTTACATTTGTATTGTTTTAAAGTTTACACAGCATTTTCTTCAGTATCATAAATTCTCTTTACAATGTGGAGACAAATATCACCAATCTACAGCTGGGGAAACTGAGGATCAAAGACTCTCCCAAGAGCACAACCTGAGATGGCTGGGTGAATCACAGCATAAACCCAGCTTCTCCAATGGCAAGTACATGCTGTTTCCACCCACCTCGACTGTGTCCCTAAGAAAGGGATAGCCTGATCCTCTGGCACACCCCTAGGAGAGTCGAAACGCTCTTGGCCACCAAAACACAGGACACAGTCCTCAACAACACAGGCTGCCTGGCAATGCTGGGATCTACGGCCAGGGCCTCTTTGGGGGAAAAGGAGAAATTGGAGGAGTCCATGGCTTCCATCAGCAGCAAGCCAAGATCCTTTGTTTGCCTTTAAGACACCATCTGTCCACCAGGCCTTTTAACACTGACAGTTTAAATCAGGAATCCCTCTGGTATGGAATGATTTGAGCTCAGGTCAAGAAAAACCCTCCAAAGAATGATGACAGTGTGTGAGAAGCCAGTAATCAGAACCTAAATGCATCAGAGCTCCCTGTTCATTCTATGTTCAAGCCAGGCCATGTGAGACTACCTGATTAACTGCCTTAGCCTGAAATTAACTGGCAATTCAGGAAACCAAACAGCACAGTCCATGATTAAACAAACCAAAGGGGCAAAAAACAAACACCACCAAAAAACTATTTTCACAGGCGTAACGAGTTAATTATTCAGTGTGTGTATGTATACATATGTGTGTGCATATCTATATATAAATATACGATATAAAGTAGACTTGAGCAGAGATAGGCGTTTTGTTGAAAATATAGGAAACTGAATGAAAATTCCTTGAACGCAAGACATCCCACTCTCAGCACCTCTTCTCCAGTGTGTGACTAGAACAGGGTCCAGTGTAGCTTAGCAACCCCAGGCTCCAGTTTTCTCCCTGATAACTCCTCCATTAAGAAAACCCAAGCTCTGAGGTCCACAGTCTAGAATGCAGTGGAGCATCTCAGTGTGGCAGGGTCAAGGTGCCAGGAGCGTCCTGAACAGATGGTAAAGGCAGGTGTGTACAGGAGGCAGGAGAGAGGGCCCCTGCTCCAAATGCTATGATCGCTCCTGCATTTCCTAGCAACACCATGCTGGGGGTGTTGTCTGACTGCCACATAGAAACTGGGGAGCGACAGCCAGCCCAGTCTTGTTGAAAGCAAAGCAAGGATCCAGGAGACACTGCCAGGCTGTGTGACACCTGGAAAGACACCACTAGGACATCAGGGCCTGAATGGGACAAGTCACACAGACCAAAGCATGTGTGAGCGGGGAAAAGCGGGGCATTAATTCACAGGAAGTGCAGGGCCAGGGTCTGACTATTCTAGAGTCGTCCACTCAGAGAAGGAAACAGTGAGGGGCAGACACTGTGGAAAAGAGCAGGGAGTCTCAGGCTAGACAGGCCTGAGTTAGAACCACAGTTTCATCACTTCTCTAACATGTGACACGAGCAAGGTGCTTATTATAGTTTAACCTCAGCTTGGTTTGGTTCATCCACATTCACTGAACACAGACTATTGCTGTGTGTTACCCTCAGTGATGGCAGCACTGAAATGAATATCACCCCTGTCCCCCATTTTCTTACCTCTCAAAATGGCAGCGTTACCTTTTTCATATGGTTGCTGTGAGATTAAATGGAATAACATCATAAAAGACCTTGGCACGCAGTAAGAACTCCGCATATATTAGTTGTTATTCTAGTGATAATGATGGTGCCCAAAGGTCAATGTCTGGGTATTTCTGTCTGCTTTCTTTTGAATTATGAAATATTTCAAATAATAGTTCATTATTCCCCTGAAAAATACCAAGACCTTAGAATACATTAAATTCTGATCTTTGCACCCACCCCATCTCTCACTAACCTTCCACCTTATTATTGTTCAATGTCTAAAACCACCTTAATTTTCAATCATCCTAAATCTTAATCTTCTTAAAAAAAATACATTTGCAATGCCAGGTTCATGAAAAAATTAATGCTTCTTTATTAAGCATGTCCCTTGGTAGTTCTCTCAGCACAGATCACTTTAGAGGTAAATACTCTCAGCCTTTGTTTATAGGAAAAATGTCTTTTTTTTTTTTTTTTGAGACTGAGTCTCACTCTGTCGCCCAGGCTGGAGTGCAGTGGCGCGATCTCGGCTCACTGCAAGCTCCCCCTCCCGGGTTCACGCCATTCTCCGGCCTCAGCCTCCCGGGTAGCTGGGACTACAGGCGCCCGCCAATATGCTCGGCTAATTTTTTGTATTTTTTAGTAGAGACGGGGTTTCACTGTGTTAGTCAGGATGGTCTGGATCTCCTGACCTCGTGATCCACCCACCTCAGCCTCCCAGAGTGTTGGGATTACAGGCGTGAGCCACCGCACCTGGCCGAAAAATGTCTTTCCATCCTAACTCTTGAATGATAATTTAGCTTTGTATAGAATTCTAGTTTGATATTCACTGAGCACTTTGAAGATATTATTTCATTGTCTTCTGGCCTCTGTTGTGGTTGATGAAGTCTGGTGTTTGTACAGAAATAATCTGTCTTTTCTCCCTGCTTGCTTTTAAGATTTTCTTTGACATTTAAGCAGTTTTCTACACTGAGTGTCTAGATCGAGATGTATTTTTAATTACCCTACTCAATACTCATTGTGCTGGTATAATCTGAAAATCAGTATCTTTCTTAAATTTCAAAACATTCTTGGCATTATCTTTTAAAGTAATGCCTTTTCATCATTCTCTCCACTGTTTCCTAGAGCTCCATTTAGATGTTAAGTTAACCTTTTTCATTCTTTCCACCAATTCTTTCAATGGCTCCTTCATATATGCAATATTTTAATATCTAGGCTGTATTCTATGCAATTTCCTCAGATCTAACTTCCAATCCACTGATATTACCTTCTACCATATCTAACCTAATGTTTAACCCATCCATTAAGTTATTTATTTAAATGTGTTTTTCATTTCTAAAAATACAGTTGGGCCTTTTTTAAAAATCTTCTCCTTTTTCATATAGCACTATTATTTTATTATGCTTTCTATTTCTTCCTTTATCTCTTTGTTTTTTGTTTTTTTTTTGAGACAGAGTCTCACTCTGTTGCCCATGCTGGAGTGCAGTGGCGCGATCTTGGCTCACTGCAAGCTCCGCCTCCCGGGTTCACGCCATTCTCCTGCCTCAGCCTCCCAAGTAGCTGGGATTACAGGTGCCTGCCACCATGTCCAGCTAATTTTTTGTATTTTTAGTAGAGATGGGGTTTCACCATGTTAGCCAGGATGGCCTCAATCTCCTGACCTCATGATCCACCCACCTCAGCCTCTCAAAGTGCTGGAATTACAGGCATGAGCCACCGCGCCCGGCCATCTCTTTGTTTTAAACAAGGTTATTTTGTTTGTTTTGTTTTGTTTTTGTTTTTTGTTTGAGACAGGGTCTCACTCTGTCATCCAGTCTGGAGTGCAGTGACACAATCTCAGCTCACTGTAACCTCCGCCTCCTGGGTTCAAAACATTCTCCTGCCTCAGCCTCCCAGGGAGCTGGGACTATAGGTGTGTGCCACCATGCCCAGATAATTTTTGTATTTTTAGTAGAGACAAGGTTTCACCATGTTGGCCAGGCTGGTCTTGAACTCCTGGCCTCAAGTGATCTGCCCGCCTCAGCCTCCCAAAGTGTTGGGATTACAGGTGTGAGCCACCACACCCAGCCTAAACAAGGTTATTTTATATTCTCCTCAAATTGTCCTGTGACTTCAGTTTTCAAGGTAGTAATTCTGTTTGTTATATCTGCTGACTCTTCCTCAACTCTGTTGTGAGATGTACATTATTTTTTATTGTAAGCTCATCTTCAGCCTGGACTGCTTATTTTATAAAAGTCTGAAGGGTCCTGAGCTGTGGAAGAAGGCTTCAGAGTTTTTGTGATTATTTTTGAAGGGTCCTATGGGTATCAGTTATCCTAGATCTAGTTTTGTGGGCTTCTTGTTATTGAGGCAAAAATATATATATAAAATTTACCATTGTTATGGACTAAATGTTTGTGTCTCCCCAAAATTTATATGTTGAAGCACTGGACCCCCAATGTGATGGTATGAGGAGATGCAGCCTTCTGGAGGTAATTAGGTCATAAAGATGGTTCCTCATGAGTGGGATTCGTGCCCTTATAGAAAGAGCCATGAGAGAGCTCTTCAATTCTCAACTATCTGCCAGTGAGGAGACAATGAGAAGGCAGTCATCCAGGAAGCAGGTCCTCACCAGATATCAAATCTGCTAGCACCATGATCTTGGACTTCCCAGCCTCCAGAACTGTGAGAAATGAGTACTTGCTGTTTAAGCCACCCAGTCTATGGTAAATTGTTATGGCAGCCAAACTGACTAAGACAACCATCTTAACCATTTTTTTAAATTATTATTATACTTTAAGTTTTAGGGTACATGTGCACATTGTGCAGGTTTGTTACATATGTACACATGTGCCATGTTGGTGTGCTGCACCCATTAACTCTTCATTTAACATTAGGTATATCTCCTAATGCTATCCCTCCCCCCTCCCCCCACCCCACAACAGCCCCTGGTGTGTGATGTTCCCCTTCCTGTGTCCACGTGTTCTCATTGTTCAATTCCCACCTATGAGTGAGAACATGTGGTGTTTGGTTTTTTGTCCTTGTGATAGTTTGCTGAGAATGATGGTTTCCAGCTTCATCCATGTCCCTACAAAGGACATGAACTCATCATTTTTTATGGCTGCATAGTATTCCATGGTGTATATGTGCCACATTTTCTTAATCCAGTCTATCATTGTTGGACATTTGGGTTGGTTCCAAGTCTTTGCTATTGCGAATAGTGCCGCAATAAACATACATGTGCATGTGTCTTTATAGCAGCAGTATATATCCTTTGGGTATATACCCAGTAATGGGATGGCTGGGTCAAATGGTATTTCTAGTTCTAGATCCCCGAGGAATCGCCACACCGACTTCCACGATAAGCGTTTTTAGGTGTACAGTTAAACTAGTGTTAACTATATGTGCATTGTTGTGATCAGATCTCTAGAACTTTTTCATCTTGTGTAACTGAAACTCTATATCCATTGAACAACCCCCTCTGCACCCCTCGTTCAGCCCTTGGCAACCACCATTCTACTTTCTAAGAGTTTGACTACTTTAGATACCTCATATAAATAGGATCATGCAGTATTCATCCTTCTGTGACCAGCTTATTTCACTTAGCACAACGTCCTCAAGGTTCATCCCCGTTGTGGCGTATGACAGGATTTCTTTCTTTTTTTCAGGCTGAATAATACTCCGCTGTATGTATCTTAATCAGCTCAGGCTGTCATAGCAAAATACCATAGACTAGCCGGCCTAAGAAACAAAAATTTATTTCTTCACAGTTCTAGAGGCTGGAACTCCAAGGTCAAGGTGCCAGCAGATGGATTTCTAGTGAGGGCTCTCCTTTTGGCTTGCAGATGGCCACCTTCTCGCTGTGTCCTCACGTGGCAGGGAGAAAGTGAGAGCAAGCTCTCTGGTGTTTCTTCTTCTAAGGGCATTAATCCCATCAGGAAGGCCCACCTCTTGGCCTCATCTGAACCTAATCACCTCCCAAAGGCCCTACCCCAAATACCATCACATTGGAGGCTAGGGCTTCCACACATGAATTTGCGGGGACACTATTCAGTCCACAACAGTATGTGTACACCACATTTTCTTTATCCATTCATCTATCAATGTCTTAGATTTCATTTTTATGTTAATTGTTATCCTAAATTTCCTATAGTATGCAAGTAGTATGAATTCAGGTGCCACACATGTGGTTGATACAGCCCGAGAGTTTTGCTCTCTCAAAGGTGACACAGCAAGCCCCAGGACACACAGAACACTTCCTTGCTGTTGACTCCAAAGCAGTAAACAGAGTTTCTCATCTCCCTTCTCTGAACAGGAAGCTCTTTAAGGTTCTGGGCTTTATGCAAGGGTTCCATTCCAGCTCCCCCAATTTTTATAGGCCTGAGGCCATAACTCTTGCCTCCTCAGCCCCAAACCCTATATCCAGCTCCAAACTTCTATGGGCTGCCATGGCATTAGCTATTTTGAACCTATTCTCTCCTTTGTTCACACTCATATCTACAACACAGGGTTGTTGTGAGAATTAAGTTATACAAGTCACATAAAGTTCCTGACATAAGGCCTGGCATACACTAGATACTCAATAAAGTAAGGCTATTTTTACTTGCAAATCCCAACTCAACCCAGTCTAGCCAATACTACTTCACCTTCCTCTTTAAAAAGTAATACAAATTTAAAACTGTGATATAAAACATTACGTACCTTGGACTACCCATACATTAAGATCTCCCCTTTCTCTTGAAAAAGACAGAAGAAAACATTTAGAAAAGAGAGATGTGCAATCAATTGCAAAGTCTGAACCCTAATATCATTTTTATATGTGGGATACCCCATTATGAAACACTTACCTAGAAGGTTAGCTAATGTTCAAATTTAAACAAAATGCCTGAAACTCTCATCAACCTACCACACACATACTCACACATGCAGCTATTAGCTGTACCTAAATTAAATTTCCCAGCTGATCATAAACGGTACACATCTTAAATCAAACTTAAGTGGGCAATGCGTTGTAATGAATGTTGCTCGACCTCATTGCTAAACATGAAGCCACAGCTAGTGAGCCCAGCATGGCGTCCACTCCAGGGCACGTGCCAGCCAGTGCTTCAGCCCTCTCCTGGATTCCAGGGGTGGCTGGTTCATGTTCCATGTCTCAATTTCCCACTCAGTAGAAAGTACCGTATAGCAGAACCCAGTGTCCTTCACACACAGCAACTGCGTGTTCAAAGAGCCAGAGGTCTCCCGGGCCTTCCAAACAGGGCGACCCGTCTAACAAGTCCCATTCTATAAAGCAGGGGTTCATTTTAACTGTGTCATCCCATTAAAAACAGCAATGGTTCCGATACAAGTGTAGAATAAATGGCAATCGAACTTGGGAAAAAAGCCAGAGGCAAATAATTTTGTGACTGAAAAATACAGGGTACTAGAGACACCATCTCTGTTGCCTTTTCACATCCCTTGGAAAACTGTTTTTGCTCATGAATGAAAAAATTATTTTGCTTAACAAAGGAAGAAAGGAGGGGGAAAAGTGAAGGGAGGAAGGGAGGGGGGAGGTAGGTAGGGAGGGAGGGAGGCGAGGGAAGGAAGGGGAGAAGAAGAAACATGGCTCGCTCCCAAAAGCAGCAGACCCATCTGAGCCACGTGGCCACTGAGCTGTATGTGTACGAGCCCCTTTATTTATCGTATCCTCTTGGAATGCTTTCAAAGCAAGAACATTACGCATGTGTAATATCCAGAAGTGAAAACAGACCCATTTGACATTGCTCTGCAAGTTTCTGCCCTAAATTAGACACTGAATCAGAAGGTTACATCTGCGGGTGGGTTGCAGAGAGAAAACAAAAAACCCTAGCACATGTGAGCACATTGGAGAAAGATGGGAATCGAAGGCAAGCCTGTGTAAGGATCTTTTTTTCTCAAGTCAGGAAAGGCAGATCCAGGCGAGTCTTGTTTTACTGCAGTGCAGACAGCGACAATTCCAAACTGATAATGAAAGACCCTAAAATAGGCCCTATGTATCAGGCTGCCCTGTGTCCCTGGGAAAGAGCCATGTGTCAACTGGATGTCAACCCCAGCATTTTCTTACTGACCCACCTCCCTGACTTTTATCTCTGAGCATGCAGATAAGCACATATGACAGTCTCTAGAGATTATTTCTAAATATACCAACCCCTGTTTATACCAAAATGGGTTCCCTGACTGTCAGTTCTCCATGGGTGCAGGCAGACTCCCAAGAACAAGCCCTGGCACATCCGCTCCCAGGAGAAACCTGGGGCACAGCACAAGCCAGGACTCTGGGAACCTGGCTCCACTGTTCTACATCTGAGGTTGGGACAAGGACAAGTCCATGGTACTGACGCCACTTCTGTGAACATTCCTACCGGAGGTCAGGGCAGTATCCACAGGCTTGTTCTGCCAACCTATGGACTGCTATTTAAGCAAGCAAGAAAGATCTCAAAAGCCCAGCAACAAAGCCTCCAAATTAGACAGGAAATAATGTAAACATGGCAAAGCGTTTTAGAAGCCAGAGCTCAGAAAACAAGCTGCCTACGTTCAAATTCCAGCTGTCCCATTCATTAGCTGTGTGACCTTGAGCAAATTAATGAGGCCCTGGGAACGTCAGGTTTCTTCTCTGTAAAATGGGTTTCCATAAATGTAAAATGTTCTCTAAAGTGTAAAATGTAAGAGGTCCCCACTTCATCAATGGGAGGGGAAGGTTAAACAAGATAGTGTATGGGACACACTTAGATTAGTGCCCCCCAGGAGCTGATGAGCAGGGCCCATGCCTGCACCCAGTGAGCGGCTGCCACCCCAGGAGTCAGGGCTCCATAAACAATGGCTATTTGTCTTCAGAATGGCCTCCCTATCATCCCTTGCAATCATCAAAGTCTCTGGCTGTAGAAACAAATCCAAATGGAGGCCTGGGCTAAGGAGAGTGGGGGTGAAAAGATGTTGGCTGTCATGGCTCTAAACTGTTTATAACTGAAGGAATGCATTAAGACACTCACACTCAGGGAACTGATTTATGTTAAGTAAATGGCCCTACATCCCTTGGACGTCTCCACTGGAGCTCCCTCCACAGCCCAGTCATTTAAACACATGGCTTGATCCGGGTCCCCATGTGGGTGTTGGCAGGTTGAAAGGCACTTCCAAAGCCAGCAGGCTCCAGAATGCCAAATATGGCCAAGCTCAGACCCCGCGAGGTAGACCACAGGGAGGCCCCCCACAGGTGCCAGAAGATGGGGAGGGGTGACTCAGATGGCATTAGCTGACAGCTTCAGGGTATGGATGGCTATGGG
Organism: Gorilla gorilla gorilla; assembly: GCF_029281585.2. Lineage (NCBI taxonomy): Eukaryota > Metazoa > Chordata > Mammalia > Primates > Hominidae > Gorilla > Gorilla gorilla. Next base: position 17,713,825 of record NC_073234.2, on the reverse strand, counting down.
CTGTTTTCATTTCCAAACAAAATTTTCCACCCTATAAACCCTAAAGTATTTTATCGAAGCAGGGGGGTCTAATTCATCCATTTGCTGCAGAAAGGGCAACATCTTCAGCAGGGAAGAGACAGCTATTTTGAGTCACGGCACTAGCAGTCTCCTCCCCCTGAGAGGGCCTATCAATAACAGTACTCCCTGGATGGAAATTTCCATCTCCCAGAGGAGACCCCAGAGGAGTCGCAACAAGTTCATGGTACAAAGGAAGAAGAGCAGGGCCAAGCCTGCACCTGCTCAGACTTGCCATTCAACTTTCGGCAAGTCAGATCATCTCCGAGCCTCAGTTTCCCCACCTGTATGCTGGAAACAAATCTGTCATGGGGTCAAGTAAACAATGCAATGAGACAACATGCATGAGATGTTTTGAAAAATCCTTAGAATGAAGGTGCAGTAAAACTATAAAGTATTATTTACTGACTCCTTCAGGAAAGCTAGAACAGAAATTAGAAGCTCTCAAATTAATTCACCTTTAAAAATATGTCTATGATTTACCAACCTAGCTGAATAAAAAGGGAAGAATATAATTTTTAATGGGTAGATGTTTTTTCCTACATTATCCTAACACATACTTCAACAGATTTTTTTTTCACTGAATTGGGTATTTGTTTGATGGCAATGATTGAATCAACTTGCTGTATAAAATACAACCTAAGCACCTCTCTGACTCTATGAGCAATGGCCACAATTGCAGTGGTGCCGCTTACCTTCACTCCTGCCTAGGCCTATGGCAGACATCACTAATCCATCACTGAACACTTTCCCCTAGGAGCTTAGGCAATGGTTCAGGATCCTTTCAACACAGCACTCCAGGTGGCCATAACCAGTCCTGGATCCACACAGGATCTGAAACCTATTTGTGATCTTAGATTTCTCCTTTGCCGGATTTAACTGGAAGTCATAGGCTCGGCAAAATCATCCACAGGATGATTTCCATCTTACCAATTCCTCCTGAACTTATTTGCTGATGCCTGAAATTCTTGGAAAGGAGACAGTCTTTCATTTCACAATTAGAGAAAAGGCTGAACATGCAAATACTTCAGAGGGAAGACAAAATGACTTAAATTTATACAAAATGTAAATAGTTGATTCCAGCCGCCCTCTGAGCAGGTTCCAGGTGGCTCTGCTCCTGTGGGGCTTTCAGCTGCATCCTAAAGACCGTTCTCCTCCCACCTGTGCTGTCTCCTGGCAAAGTTGGCCTGGAGGGCCAGCCCAGCTCCTCCAAGACATAGCCAGCACTGCATTGCCAGGATGGGCAAGAACAGTGCAGCAAGGGCCCTTTCTCTGTGGTCATGTTTCAGCAGAGGGAAGGAGAGATACAAGGGAGGAGCCCTAGATCCCTGAGGGTGAAGTGAGAATGTTCCACAGCAATGGAAGGGCACAGAAGGGTAAGATGACAACCAAAGACAAACTTCAGTGACATAGAGATAGCCACTCAACCTCACAAAATATCATGTTTCATCCTGTATTTGACCCCCTTATACCAAAAGCTGCTGATCTCTTGGACCACGTTTTTTTAAACACTTGGTCCTTGATGGGGCCAGGGTATCTGCCTGTGCACTGGAGCTCCACGGAAAACAGAGCAAGACTTTGAGAGCTGAAAGATTCACTCACTTCTCAAACGAGTGTGGTTTAACAATGGTCCGTGTTGCCGCCACTGAGAATGTGTGATGCACTTCCAGCCAGTGGCCCCACTGTCCACTCTAGCACAGCAGATGCCCATCTGTTTTATTCATCAACGTATCTATCACTGTGTCCATCTGGTATCTAGTAGACACTTAATACATGGCTGTCAAAATTGGTTATGCTTGTTTATGCCCTCTGCCAATGGCTATTACAGTGCCAAGCTCACAGTGAGCACATATTTAACATGGATTGATTGATTGTTGATTGACAGTCTGCCCTGTCTTTGATTCCCTAAATGAAGGCAGTAGAATGAGTTAGCCTAATATACCTGACGTATACCCAACACACCTAACCTAATTTACCTAATAGATACCTAATGTACCAAAAATATATTTTAATGTAGATCTGATATATACCTCATATACCAAATTATATACCAAGACATTGAAAAGGAGAAACCATGGACTAACATCTTGAAAGTTTAAAACACTCTGTAAATAAGTAAGTTCCATCGAACAGACTAGAAATCATTAGGTGCCATGAATAGGAGGCAATAAAGGAGGTAAGCTATTAAATATTATCTTGTCAGGCTGGGTGCAGTGGCTCACACCTATAATCCTAGCACTTTGGGAGGCCGAGGCGGGCGGATTGCCTGAGCTCAGGAGTTTGAGACCAGCCAGGGCAACACAGTGAAACCCCGTCTCTACTAAAATACAAAAAAATTAGCCAGGCATGGTGGCATGTGCCTGTAGTCCCAGCTACTCAGGAGGCTGAGGCAGGAGAACTGCTTGAACCCGGAAGGTGGAGGTTGCAGTGAGCCAAGATAGCATCACTGCACTCCAGCCTGGGTGACACAGCGAGACTCTGTTTCCAAATATATATATATATATTTGTATATATATAATCTTGTTGCATACATTTGAAGAGTTTCCCCTTACAAATACAGTTTTATTAAATGTCTGATTCAAGAGAGAATTACTTAACAAGCCAAGCAGAGGTATATTTATTATAACCCCTTTCCAGTAAATATACGAATACTTTCAAAGCATGTCCACATCCATTATCTCATTTGTCTTCACAACATCCTTGTGATGGTAGTAAAGTATTATTAGTGGACTATAAAACACAGGTTCAAATTTCCAGTTCTGGCAATGTGGCAGGCCATGCTCAGAGCACCAAGGAATGGAGAATTCACGCACATATTGTGAATTCATTCACAATGGAAATTATAAAGGAAAAAAGATACTCTATGAAAAAACTAAAATATTTGAAAAAGTAGAACTTCCAGGAATAAAATGTCATTGAAATTGCAAATGCATTTAAAGGCTAAGCAGCAGATACAAATGAGGGGGAAACTGGTGAACTGGAAAGCAAAGCAGAAGAAATTATCCAGAATGTAGCAGAGGATAGATAACAAAATATGGAATATGAAAGAACATTTAAAAGAAAGAGTAAAATGAGGAAGATCAATACATGTTTTAATAATAGAGTTCCAGAGGAATAAAATAGAGTGACTAGGGGAGAGATAATATTTGAAAAGATCGTGAGGCTGGGAGCGGTAGTAGCTCATGCCTATAATCCCAGCACTTTAAGAAGCTGAGGTGGTATCATCACTGGAGCTTAGGAGTTCAAGATCAGCCTCGGCAACATAGCAAGACCTCATCTCATCTCTACTAAAAATGAAACAATTAGTTGGGCATGGTGCCGCCCATCTATAGTCCCAGCTACTCAGGAGGCTGAGGTGGAAGGATTGCTTGAGCCTGGGAGGTCAAGGCTGCAGTGAGCCAAGTACTCACTGTGCTCAAGCCTGGGCAACAGAGTGAGACCCTGTCGAAGGAAAGGGAAGCAAAGGGAAGGAGGAAGGCAGGCAGGCAGGAAGGAAGGAAGGAAGGAAGGGAGGGAGGGAGGGAGGAGGGGGAAGCAGGAAGGGGGAAGGGGAAAGGGAAGGAAGGAGGAAGGAAGGAGAAAGAGAAGGAAGGAGAGAGAGAAGGAAGGAAGGAAGGGAGGGAGGGAAGGGGAAAGGGGAAAGGGAAGGAAGAAGGAAGGAAGGAAGGAAAGAGAAAAGGAAGGAAGGAAGGGAAAGAAAAGAAAGAAAGAGAAAGAGAGAAAGAAAGAAAAAAAAAGAAAGGAAGGGAAAGAAAGAGATAATGACTAAGAACTGGTGAGTGATACGAATCTTCAAGTTGAAGTATCTCACCAACTCCCAGCAATATTTTTTTAATCTATGTAATTAACACATCATTGTAAAACTGCGTAACGCTAATATATCTTTTCAAAAATCAGAATATTGATTATTCATTTAGACTGACAGCAGACTTCTCATCAGCAACAATAGAATCCAGAAGATAATGGAATATCTTTAAACTGCTGAAGAAAGATAACTGCTAACATAGAATCCTGTACCTGACTAAACTATCATTCTAGAATGAGAAGCCAAAAGGAATAAAAGAAAATTTCAGACAAAGACTGAGGAAGTTTACCACTCATAGACCATTGCTGAAAGAACTAAAAAATATATGCTTCAGTACTAGGAAAGAAACTCAGAAAGAAGAAAAGGAATGCAAGATGCAATAAAGCTTCCTCTCAAAGACTTTCTTGAAAATGGGTGTGACTTCTTAGTCACACCTACCACAAGTAAGATAAAGCATCCCCGATTTAAGACTCTCTCGGTAGTTTCATATGCAAGGCCAGGCAAACATGGGACATCCTCATTCCTTTAAGACCCAAAGTCCTTTGTCTCTGGTACTATTTTTGAAGTCATGGAGCAAGGCTGTTTTATACTCTTCCCGCTCCACCCCCAAGACATTCTTTCTTCATGCGAATTTAGCTCAGAAATGCTCTTTAAGGCTGGGCATGGTGGCTCAAGCCTATAATGCCAGCATTTTGGGAGGCCAAGGCGGGAAGATCACTTGAGGCCAGGAGTTTGAAACAAGCCTGGAAAAGACAGTGAGACCCTGCCTCTACCAAAAATTTAAAATGTATCCAGGCATGGTGGCAGACACTTATAGTCCCAGCTACTCAGGAGGATTGCTTGAGTCCAGGAATTTGAGGCTGCAGTGAGCCATTATCACATGACTGCACTCCAGCCTGGACAACAGAGTGATGCCCTGTCTCAAGAAAAAAGGAAAAGAAAAGACTCTTTAAGCATTTGAGTCTATGCTATAATGTCCCAATGCAGCCGATAGTACATAAAGGACCAGACACAAAGTTTTCTCCTGCCACATTTCCATCAATCCCTTTGAAATACTCAAGTAACGGTCATTATAAGTAAGGTTACGAGAATAAATAGATTCATATGGTAGGAAGGTCAGATGCAGAATCCTAGACATGGGAAAATTAAATGGTTCGAACAAAATGCCAACGTGACAGATAACAATACATCTAAAACATAAATTCCTGCTCCCAGATATGGCTGTATCTTGTGACCACATGCTGTCTTTCAGGGGTTACAAGCTCGGTCACACTACTCTCTCCTCCTCTGCTTCTTCTTTTCTCTCTGACACACACGAACGCACATCTACACACGTACAGGCACACCCCCCACATGCAAGTCAAATAACTTGGGGTTTGGCCCCCAAGTGTTAGAGGAATCTTTCCATAAGGTTCCGTCTTTGGTTTAACTTTTCTGTTCATTTCCTTCTGGGCCTGAAAGATGTAAGTTGATGACCCTGATTGCCATTTTATCCTCTCCCTTCCAGACAGACCCAGGAAAAATCATTAGGAGGGATGCTAGCTGTGCCAGTCTGAGGGCCAAGGATGCATGGGATTGCAGGCTGTGATTCTACAGGTCTCTGAAGAAGAGCTGAGTCCAATTCTCAGGATACCAGCCCATTCCATGGCTTCCCTCAACTCAAGGACATTCTTCTTCTGGTCATTTTCTTCCTCAAAATTTTCTTTTCTCCTTCATTTTATTAAAGCCAAGTCAAACTCCAAAGAAATGCAGAGGACCAGTTGTCTGAGTATGGCAGCAGCTGGAACTGCGGAACCCTGTCCATCTGGACTCTGAGTTCATTCCCCAACTGATACCCTCAGAGGAAAACATTGCATTCTGCCTAATTTTCACTGGAGTGGAAAAAAGGAAAAATCCCAAAGCCTTTTGTTGCCCAGACCCAGCAAGAGATCAAGCTGGGGTCAGCGCTGCCCTTGAGGTTCATCAGAATAAGGCCAAACTCTGCAAGTAGGTTTCCAGATGAGGCCAGACGGGGTGAGATGGTGGCCACAGGGCCTGCCTGCCATGCCAACTCCCACGAGGGCTGTCATAACACACTGTTTCTAGGCAAGGCACACAGAAGACTAGTGCTACTTCCCTAGCCAAAAATGGAAGAACAAAGGCAAGGACTTGGGGCCACTGGACTGTCTATGCATTTTACCATGAGGAGCTAGTACTCCAAACATCACGCAAATTGGCATCTATGAGAAGTCAACAACTGTGCCTCTTTTGGGAACAATGCCAACACATAAGAATGGATGCAGGGGCTCTGGCCGCTGCAGAGAATTTGAGTGAGGTGCAGAAGCCCAGCCTCCCCAACTCAGAGACACTAGGTCTTTGCAGCCACCGCCTCTCTGCCTGCCTCTGGGAAAGGCCTCCAGGCCACTCACAACCCCCCCCCCCAACCAGACCCCTCCCAACCAGAGTCCTCTGCATATGTGACAGGGACTGGGGCAGGGTCTGGGGGGTACCTCCTGGTCATTCACACCTTCCTACACCAAGGGTAAGCTCAGAGCCACTCAGCAGAGCATATTTCCATGGCATTCAAGGAGTGTTATTGTCCTTGGCATCAAAGACTCACATCCTTTCATGAAACATTCAGGATATCATATTTTTCTTGATTACAGGGAAATCAAGGCACTGCAAAGCTCAAGTGGGATCCAACCAGAGGCTTTCCAGTGGTTTGTAACATTTTTCTTGTGGGATTATAACAGGGGAGAGGATGAAGAAAAAAATAACAAAATGTTCTGTTCTCAGGAATTTGATATTCTGATATAATTATAAGGATATAAAATCGCAGGGCTTAACACTCCACAAAGGCTAACCGGTTCTCCAGAGAGCCAATATCATAGGCTGTGAAGCTGGGCTTGGTTTGGATGGAGGGGCATGGAAAGACAGGGGTGGGAACAGCGTGAAGGTAAGTATTCTCCAGGTGAGTGCGCTGAGGTTGGCACGTGTGGTCTTGATTGCCCCATCACTCCTCCTTTCTACCGTTGCGCCCTGACTGAGGTTAATAGTGCAGGTTCCTTGTCCTTGATGCCCAAGACAGTCTGTGGGAAGCCTGGTGTCTGACGTCCACCTCCACCAGTCCTCTCATCCCCTGCTTCCTTCCATCCGCGTCACAAACGTGACCTCAGGGCTGCACACCACGAGCTCTCTCCGCTTTGGTGTCAGCACCCAGAAGACCCTCTGGAGGCCAAACTGTGAAACCAGTAAAGTTTGTCTTCATGTGCCTGCCCTTACATACAGGCATGCACACACACACACATACACACACACACACACACACACACACACACACGTGCATCCTAGTCCACAGTCCTAAGCCCACATCCTTAAACTGCCACCATCTCCACCACCCAGGCTTTTGTCATCTTCTTCCTGTTATGCTCCCCAAAGAAAGTCCACCTGGCCCTTTGTGCATCCACTCAGAGCTCAGGGGGCCCACTGGCTATTCTGATGACTAATCCACCTGGGATGGAGGCAGGCTGGGGGATTCAGACTCCCTGACTCCCACTAAAATGATGCATCCTGGCTCCTGCATCCCATTGGCCACCTTGATTCTCCCACACCAGCTCGAGCTTGGCACGCCTCCTACAGAGCTAGAACCCTTTGCCCCCAGACCTAGTCAGCAGCTGTCTCACTTTGCCAAATTCATTTCTGGGGAAGCTTTCTCTAGGAATGCCAATCACTCCTGGCCCCTAACTCATGCTTCCAGACCTCAGCCGGTGCCTCTGGGACCTGGGCACCCTTGTGGATTTCTTTGGGTGTCTCATAGTGTTTCCCACTGACTGTTCCCTCTTCCGGTCTCCTCAAGCTCAGGCCCCACTCCAGCTGCCTCATCCCTCCCAGGATTCAGCATCCCTGCCGGAGGCCCCTCCTGTCCTCCTTTCCAGCTCCCGCCATGCCCCTCTACACTTCCTCATCCCCTGCTTTACCGCATGTCTGCCTCTGAAGACAGAGTGCTACCTCCTTTGCTGGGGTTGAGCCTTCCACTCCCATCCCCAACGCCACTGCCTACTGCCTTCTTCCCCATCTGCTCCCCTCTCTTGCATTTCCAATCTCTCATGTGCCAACAAATCCCTCCCCTCTCCTTCTATTCACAGCCAAAATTCTTGAAAGAGTAGTCCCCATGTGCTGCCCCTGCTTCAAAACCACCACACCTCATCATTGCACAGTTCGGCAGGACAACAGTCACTCTGAACCCACTCTCCAGCCCAATCATTCAATCCAGCGGGCTTCTCAGTTCCCATCTTCCCTTTCACGACTCCATTCAGCAATGACGGCCTCCTGGAAATGCTCTCCTGATTTGATTCCCAAGACCCTGCAGTAGTAAGGCTCTCCCCCTACCTCCCTGACTACTCTGTCATTGTCTCCTCCATTTTACCCTCCTCCTGTCTGTCTTCAGCTCTCCATCATTCTTCCCTCTGCTCTCTCTCTCCCCAATGGCTCCACCTCCACAGCTTCAAATAGCACCTTCTTAGACAGAACTGTAATTCTGCGTGCATGCTGGGCATCTTCTACTTGCCTCCAAATACAACCTCTACCCTTCCCATCCAGATCACAGCACAGGGCTCCCTTGTCTCTGGCTTTCTGCTGGGAAAATCACTCCTTCCCTCTCTTGCCTGGACAGCGGCAACAGCCTCAGAACTGCCCCTCTACCTGCAGCCTCAACTCCCCTACCTTATCCTCTAGCCTGCTGCCTGGAAGAGCAGCTCTGAGTATACCCTCTCTCCACTCAAACACTTTAAACGGCCCTCCATTGCCTACCAAATGCCATGCAAACTTTTCAGCCCAATACGGGGTGCTCCACGCATTATCCCCTTCCTGCCATTCCAACTTTCTCTCCCACTTCTCCCCCCTGCAAAACCTTGCTCCAGCCAAACTCAACTCACTACTCCTTTGAAATCCAATGCACATCCCTGTGAATACATTACAGGCCATCCCACCCTTTCTGTTGGGAATGTGCGCCTCTCCTCTCCACCCCATTTCTGTCCACCCTTCAAGGGATGGCTCAGTCACAACCTCCATATAACACTTCCTCCATTTATTCCATCTTTCCATACCACCCTTCTTCTTTAAATCTGTGAGCCTTTATCTTTATATCCTTGTAACATCAAGCATGTTCTGCCTTTTATTACAGTTGCGGGTGTCTGTGTCTCTAGGCATAAATCTTACCTCCTAGTAGAATAGATACTTCCCTTAAAGGAAGGGATAGTTGAGGGCTGTAACCTTGAAGATACCCTTGAATCCAGAGATCCTATAAGCAAACTGCCTTGCAGATAGCAGATGCTCAATAACTTTTTGTTAATGACTAACCATTCCTATTCTGGAGAAAAAAAAACTATTTAGAATTGCTTTCATCACAACTGGCATGAGACAGTTCATTTTCAGAGATATTTCACAGTCAATTTATCCTAGAAAAGGCTTCTTATCTCCTGGTCTTTCAGACAGCTGGGCATAGGTCAAAATTTTTGCCTTTTAAATAATTTTAAAAACAGAGGCACAAGATCCTATTCACGACAGACCAAATATGAGCTCTGAGTCACTGAAATCCACTTGGATATGGAGCTCGAATCCCCAGGATGTCTCAGGCAGCCAGATATGGCAACAGAAGCTTCCACCTTGGAGAAATGCTGTGCAACATTCCAGCTCTACACAGCGGCCCAGAGGCACCTGTGAGCAGGGCCAGTGAGGGGGTGTGAGGGCAGAGCCCAAAGGATAGGAATTTAGTAATAGTCAGTTGGATTAAATTAAGTACATTGGCCTTCAAAGTGCAAAGTCTTCTGAGCTTCACATGCCTCCATGAGCCTGTGTGCTTTTTTATCCATACCCAGCTCTCTGATTAATGGGTTCAGCCAAAGCATCAATGTGTGTGTGTGTTTCTTCCTCAGATTAGCAGAGTTCAACATGCTAAGACAGAAATGTAGCCGATGATATTATCACTCTTAGGTAAAATGATCACCAAGAAAATACCCATCCCAAGACTGGAAAGAGGCTTCCAGAGTCATTTAACTGGGGCATCAATCCACAGCCAAGAGCCTACCACGTGCTGCTGTTTCCCCTAGCTGTCTACCCCCTGCTCGCTTCCTTCTCTCCTTCCTCCTTTCCCGATTTTCTCCCCGGACTGTTTACCTTTCTTCTCACGTTTTTGCCTCTCTTGCCTGGACTTTAGATGTATGAGGAGCAGGTGAGAGCCCTGGGAAGCTGCTTTTCCCCTCTGAAGGCAGCTTTCAGGCTGAAGGCAGAGATCCCTTATTAATCAGTCATGCCTGGGGCAGGGCAGGCAGCACCTGGCCAGCACAGAGCACAGAGCTGCCTCCCCCGCACAGTCCAGGGAGGACTCGGCCCAGCCACACATGAGGGGAGCCACCCTCTCCCACAGTCCCCAGGCTTATCAGGCCCACATCTCTAGCCACAGGCATGGGTGCTCCTGGACTAGACACACAGGCAGAGGGAGAGACAGAGACAGACTAAATAGCTTTGTCTTGCCAAACACCAATTTCCTGTTGAGTTACGAAGCCAGGTCAGCAACGAGGTGAAAGCTGAACTGGATATAGAGACACCGGGTTTTTTTTGTTTCGTTTTTGTTTCGTTTTGTTTTTTTGAACAGAGGCAGTATCAGTCACTCCTCATCAAAAGGCAGCTGTCAGATTGTGAAACACCAATTAAAGTCAAATTTCTGGTATAGGAACTGGGAGCCCAGAGTAAATACCAAACCCTCACTACTGACACAATAGGATTTCCTAATGCTGTAGTCTCATCTAGGTGGGCTTCAAATTTGGGGCACTACCCAAGGAAGCGGGCTCTTAAAGCTAAAAAGTCATATTGCAGGGCCAGCAATTCCACTCCTAGGTAAACCCAAAATAACTAAAAATGGATTCAAATAGATACTTGAATACTGGTGTTCATTGCAGCACCATTCACAATAGCCAAAAGGTGAAAACGCAAGTGTCCATCAACAGAAGAATGGATAAGCAAAATGTGGCGTGTGCTTTCAATGAAATACTATTCAGCCATAAAAAGGAACGAAGTCCTGACACATGGTACGACGTGGATGAACCTTGAAGACATTATGCTAAGATACTTTTGAAAAATGCTAAAACCACTTTTTTGTATAATTGAAAGAAAACGCTTAATCCCACCTCCAAATGACAGCCAGCTCCCTAATTTCACGTGCTTCCTTTTCATGTCATCATTTATCATGTAGATTGTCATGACCTATCTAGGTCTGAAATTTGTGAGATATGTTATCAACAGTCAGACTACACAGCAAACTCCAACTGTAGAATTATTACTGCTGTTGGCTGGGCACAGTGGCCCACGCCTGTAATCCCAGCACTTTGGGAGGCCAAGCAGGTGGATCAAGAGGTCAGGAGATCGAGATCATCCTGGCCAACATGGTGAAATCCCATCTCTACTAAAAATACAAAAATAAGCCAGGTGTGGTGGTGGGTGCCTGTAGTCCCAGCTACTCAGGAGACTGAGGCAGGAGAATCGCTTGAACCAGGGAGTCGGAGGTTGCAGTGAGACGAGATCGTGCCACTGCACTCCAGCCTGGTGACAGAGCGAGACTACACCTCAGGAAAAAAAAAAAAGGAATTATTATTGCTGTCAATAACACATGAAAATCCATAGAGACAAAAGTAAATTCATGGTTGCCAAGGGCTGGAGAGAGAGGGGAATGAAAAGTGACTACCAATGGGTAAAGGGTATTTTTTGCGGGTGATGAAAATATTGGGGAAGTAGGTAGACCACTGAATCGTACACATCAAAAGGGTAAATTTTACGGTATGCGAATTATACCTCAACAAAGCTGCTATTTCAAAATAAATAAATAAACAACGCATGAAGTCTGGAGAGCTCAGCTTACAGGGATGGTCCCCGGGACTCACGGGAATCTTGTTTGAGAATGGAGAGTGTCTATTTTCCAGGAGGGAGTGACTGAGAAAATATTCCAAGAATGGGTGGTGAAGCAAGGCCATGCCACAAATGGGTCCCCCGAGGGACAAGGTGCACTGACCTAGGTGGTCTGTGAAGGCCTGTGAGGAGATCTGAAGAAGCAAGGAGGGCCCTGGCAGAAACCCTGGGAATAAGGGGAAAGAAAGCCAGAGGATGGGACCAGGAGGGGAGGCGGGGTACCAGGACCACATACAGCCATCAAGTAAGAACAAGGATTCCAGCTCTGAGCTTCCACAAGGCAAATCTAAGCCAGGTTCCAGAAGGCGAGGACAAGGTCATTTTCCCAGGTTAGAGGGATAGTGGGTTCCGTTTTCTACTGTTCTCCATGGGGAGAAGTAACAGAAAGAGCAAATGTTTTGAAAGTCCGACAGACCTGAATTTAATTCCCAGCTCCAACACTGTCTGGGTGGCTGTGGCCACATTGCTTAAGACTTTGGTCCTCAGTTTCCTTATCTAAAAAATATAATTAAAACCCATGTGGTAGGATTACTGTAAGGATAAACATATTAAGCACATGAAGCACCAAGAACATTGTCTAACACATGCTAGGCATTCAATAAATGGTGGCTATTACTCTTGCTCTATTTTAAAATTATAACAAGGTAGATGTTATACCTCAATGCAGCTTTTTTTCTTTAGATAAAAATTAAAACATATATGGCTTCACAGATCACAGGACCAGAGCTGGGGGCAGAGCAAGGTGCAAACAAATGCGAAAGTTTCCCAGCATACTTTTTGATGATGGGATTATTTTTGCTTTGGGAAACTAAAACTAATCCTGTCACTTAGACTGTAATGTTAAAGCCCTTTCCTATTTTGATCAGCGTCTTAGGGAGCTGCACAGAACTGTCCCCTCTATCTCCAAACCTGCAACACTTTGGCTATGAAAAATAAATAAGTTTATTTTCCAAACCCAAAGTTTCCTTTTGAAGCAAAGTTTTATTTTCCAGCCCATCCTCCTGTACTGGGAAGTTGTATTTAGGTTTGGGGAATTCACGTTTAAAAGTGAGGAGACATTGGTTGCCCAGGTGGTGTTCTTCCTGCCCTCAATGGCCCTATTTTCAGGCCGTGAAAGGACTTCCAGCCAGCGTGGCTTTGGACTTGAGGCCGAGGGCAGGCAGCCATGTGTGGTGGCAGTGAGGGGACAGCAGCATGGCAGGTGGACGGCTGCCAGGCATCGGATACCCTGCATCCCCATGTCCTCACCCTCAGCTTGGAAACAGCAGCAACGCACATGGCTCCACCATCCTGGGAGCCTACTGGCCACAGGCTCCTAGACTCTCTGGAGGGCAAAATACCAGGCCCATCTCGACCAATGGTTCACTTCCTCCCTGATTATTCTGGTATCAGCCAGACCACCTCAGACTCTGGTTTCTCTTTGTTTTACATTTTCACCTTTAAAATATTGAATGATGCCAGCCCTCCTACAACACCTCCAAAGTTGTTTGAAATGCTGTGAATGTTACTTCATGGCGTTGCTTTTCCAAACTCTGCTGCTCTGCTCTCCGATGGGGAGAATAAGAGTAGCTGATGTTTGAACAGTGATATACACTCATTCTCCTATTTGGATCCTCACGGCTGCCCTGCGAAGTGAATTGGCTAAGGATTATTATCTCCACTTTACAGACAAAAAAAAAAAAAAAGGGGGGGATTTGATTCCTTCTGAACTCAGAGAAAGAGATGAAGTCAAAGAATGTGACCCAAGACCCAAGTCATTTCTCTAGCCTACAGCCTTATTTATTCTTTAGCTATTTACTTTGTTACTTTTGTTAACGTCTTTGAAAGGTTTTAGCCCAACGTAGATTATTTTGGAAGAAAGAAAGGAATATAAATGACTGTACATGACACAATGGTTATAAAGTAAATAGAGCTTAATTGAGTAATCAAGTCAACATTTCTGCCCACAGGCAATATGGGGAAGAACATTCATTTACTGTCTAGATTTTGGCTTGGTTCTCTAAAGGACAGGAGACAAGATTATTTTATTTTCCTTTTAGCTAGGTTCAAGTGGGCAACACCAAGTGTAGCCGAGTGTATTAAAAGAAACCCCTGTTGGCAAATTGGCAGCTTGAATATTTCATGAAATTATCACAACACTATGTTCTGAAATGATGGCTTCCTCCAGGGAACTCAAAAGCCACATCTCTAAGCATGAGCCTGGCTCATGCCTCGTCTTCCAGCTAGACCGAGTCAGCCTCAGAGGCCTTCCAGTTTCTCAGAGATGACTTGAAAGAGTATGAAACAAGTCAGCCAATGAACACTTCAGGGAAGATGGGAATGTCAGAGGCAGGTCCTAGTGATTCTCTTCCATGGGCTGAGTCTACCACCACTGCTGGGAATGTCTCCTGGGAGCAGGCCGGGGGTCCTAGGAGACCAACCCTGACATGGGAGCAGAAAGACGCCCTTGGTCGCCCAGCTCAGGTGGAGTCTGTGGCAGCCTGTCTCCCAGTCTCTACCCTGGGGCTGATCTGTGTGTCTATACCCCAGCTACTGGTAATGCCAGCTGGTCCATGAAGAATCCTAGCAGCTCACCAGGGAAGTCCCACAGCACAGCCTGGCTTCCCATCCCCATCCCACTCTCGCAAAAGGGCTGAAACAAGCCTAGATTGGGGCCGAGAGGAAGTGAGCAAATAAAAAAGGCTTAGAGGCAGATCTGTTTGCAGACAAAATCGTGATCTGAATTTTGCAGGAGTTTCTTGTGGACATGTATGAACTTCTACTCTGTAGCCTAAGAAAGTATTTTTAAACCTTTCCAGTGATAGATTTCCCCCACCCCACCCTTCCAACTCCATTCCTAAATCTAACATCGCAGAAATTATTTTAAGGCAGTATAAAGGTGGAGGCAGGGGGAGGAAGAACAGAGAGGTTGAAAGATCTACCAAGCAAAATTTAGCCAGAAGCACTAACAATGCTCTCTCAGGGGGCCAGCACCAAGTGTGGTAAAGGCAGGAGGATGAAGAGACTGAAGACCTTGTATTTAGTTACATCCCTGCCTCCATGAGCCTTTAGGGGCCTCTGTTTTCTCAACTGGAAATGAGGATTGTCTCTAAGGTTCCTTTACCCATAAAATGTCCTGATCCTAGAAAGTAAATTCCCAAAGAGACATTACATTTATTCTATGTTTGACAAACCCTTTAACGAACCAGATCCTAGCCCCTTGCCCCTATACACACAGGGTATAGCACAAGAAGCCCATTTGAAAGTGAAGGTGTTTTGCAGAGAACTGTTTTGTGGGGTTTTGGGGAGGGGAGGGGCTGAGAGGTCTGGGTTTCTTGCCAGTTAACCCCCGCTTTCCTCACCCTCTGCTTCAGCCAGATGAACCCTTCCTCTAGTTCCCTCGGCTTCCAGGGAAGGAAGGGTCTATTTTCAACCTCGGTCTGACTCCTGAGCTCC
Organism: Gorilla gorilla gorilla; assembly: GCF_029281585.2. Lineage (NCBI taxonomy): Eukaryota > Metazoa > Chordata > Mammalia > Primates > Hominidae > Gorilla > Gorilla gorilla. Next base: position 17,698,590 of record NC_073234.2, on the reverse strand, counting down.
AGGCCCAAACTTCTCTCCTACAGTCCCTACAATCCCTACTTAAATTCAGTTCAGCTCCACAAAGAGTAACTGACTACCCTGATGACCTTGTTCCCCAAACCCTCCCAGACACCCTAGTGGGTTGGAGCTCCTCTGGCTTCCCCTCACCTTCTGCACCTCAACTCTCGGAGGCTCCAGCCATCTCACAGCTCTGCTTTTCTGTGGGGTCATCCTGGGCTCCCCCTCTCCCATCTGAGGTCCTGCCCACACGGTACACACAGCTAGCACTGAAGCAAGGTTCTCCAGGGACCTGCGCGGGTCCTGCCTGAATTCGGCAGGGGAAAGGGGGCAGTAGAGAATGCATCCACTCCCCTTCCTGCCATGATAAACAGCTGCCTCCAGGGGTGCCTCAACTATAGAAGCCAAGAGGGTCTGTCTACCTGCTCCAGGCCCGTGTCTACACGGGCTCAGGAAAGCCTGGTCTTGAGCAAATAAGCACCCCATCTAGGAATTAAAACACAGAGAAGAGCTCTTCTGGAGTGCCCAGGTTTCAGTTCAAATGATGGCATTCATTATTTCAGCCTTCCATTTTGCTTTTTCTGCAGTGGGTTCAGTTTAAGTCTACACACCCGGCTTCGAAATGACACTCAAAAACATTCCATTCCATTTTCCCCGAGGGATCCTGTCACTTTTACTTGTTTTACGTGGTATCTAACCTTGAGGTACATGTAAACAGGTGTTTACTAAATTATTTTAATAATGACAGCCATGGCTCAGAGTGTTATTTCATTATCAGAATGTTTAGCACTTCTGTCCCTAAATATTTGGCACCTGATATGTTGCAAAACAATTTCCCATGCCTTTTTTTTTTAAACCAATCTTCTGTTCTCCTCCACAGTGCCCAACATTAACCTAGGCAACTGTGAGGATGGAATCTAGAAACAGACAAAATCAGTGTGATTATTTTGTTAATTAGACTTGTTGTTAAGTCTCCAGGTGTTTCGCAAACAGTCTATCAGCTTTCTGTAGTCCATATTGGAAAATAAAATTGTCTGCTAAATCTGAATGCTCAGCACTGATTTCAGGGTCCCAGCAAGGAAGAGGTGAGATGACGCCGGCTGACCTGTACCTCCTGCAGAACAAACAGCTGCTGTATCAGGCGGGAGGAATTACTGTAAAAGGAAGAAAGTGCTGCCAGCCACTCACCCCTTCTTAACACAGTGCCAAGGGCTTCTCAGACCTCATGGAACTTGCCACGCAACTAAGAAAACCGAGTGAAGAAAGGAATAGAAAAGAAAATGCCAAGCGCTGGAAAACATCACTGGAAATTAGAACAAATCTCAGTTACTTCCTAACCTGGGTCTCCTGAGCTTTTCTGCCATTACCCAGCAGGAGATCCAGGCAGACTCATAAACAGAAATCAACTGTGAAGTGCACCCAGTTGTTTTTGTGTTCTTTTCCCTACTAAAAGTTAGGAAAATGTCCTCCTGCCTTTGGCTGGCAAGCTCTGTGACTGCACAGGTCTGGGTTCCCAGATCCCATGCTTCAGGTCACCCCATGCTCCACTGGGCTTGGGCACCACCGGGCCCTCTGGTTACTAAACCATCAGTGAAAAATCAGGGAGAAAATTAACATCTGGCCATACCAAGTTCAGCGATTCACCCAAAAGGCTCCCTCCAGGCTCGGCGGGATGCTGTCTGTGCTGGAAGGAAACAGACGTCTGTGGGAAGAGCCTGCGACGGACTGGGTGGGCTCCAAAGGAGTTCTCATTACAACAGGGTGGAGAGGTCACTGTGGGACCTGGGTCCCTCAGTGATGCCGCGAGGGCCTCCAGTGTGTGCGGTGGCACGGAGACACACTGGTCTTTTGGGTTACCTGTGCCGGGGCAGGTGTGGGCCTGATGGAAGCAGCACAGCCCCAACAGGTCACAAGCTCTAAACTCCCCCTACACCTTTCATCACCAGCCGGACCCTGAAGCCCCTTTCCTGACTCCTAAGCCCTGTGGCGCCACCTACTGGAAGAGGCAGAAGCCACATCTACTGCAGGTCTGGCCAGGTCGCATTCATTCATTCACGCAGACATCTATTCGTTCAGCTTTGCACCAAGGCCCTGGACTGAGCAGCGGCCTGTACCAGGAGGCAGGGATCCCAGGATGAGCAGGGCCTCGAAATCTCCAGTCAGTATGCTCCTTGGATCCCTCTGATAGGTCTTACAGAAGAACCCAAATCAAGCAGTTTTATTTGAAGAAAAAATTGAAGAGACCTAGGTCATTGCCAAGACTGAGAAACGGTCCCAGGGGGCTAGCGGCTCAGCATTCCATTTACAAAGCACTGTGCCTGCAGCATCCACCTGTAAGAACAAGTCTCCCTTTACTATGAAGAAGAAATCTTTAAACAGTCTTAGGAGACTGCATTATCAATACTTCTCTCTCAATACCCCAGGGTCCCTGAAGGGCATTAGCCTCTCGTGTGATCTATTTAAAATAGCTTTTCCTTATTCCATGTGTGTATGTATACACACACACACTTAAATACTGGTAGTGTGTATTCTATGGAAATAATGAAAAATTGACTCTTTTTAATATATTTTCATATTCTAAAACACTAGAAAGTGCCTGACCAATAGTAGGAATAATGTGACAAACTCCAATAGCCCCTTTCCTCCAGTTTTCTCCATGCAGGATCAAGAAAAAGCAAAGCTATTGCCACAGCTTTCTTTAACCTGCTCAAGCTGATGTGCGAGCAATGTTGTTCTCTGACCATTTGTAAAGAAAGTTAACTGTGATCATTACTATTATTACCTTATTACAGTGATTCTTATTCTGCTGAATCGCTAAGTAGTTAAAAGAAAAGCACAGTGTGTCTTGCACTCCCCAAACACATGTTTCTCCCCTCTGCCTTGTCTCTAGCAGATAAGGGACATTCTGGTGTTTTATTTGTTCAATGGTTGACTATTAAGACACTCATTTGCTAGCTGGAGCCTGCAATAGAAAATCAGCCCAGAAAAGTGGGAGGCTGGCACAGGCCCAGAGCAGACAGGGCACCAGAGGCGAGGCAAGGCTTGAGTGTGCCACCCCAGCCTGAAACCCAGGGTCAGAAGCTGGTCCTTCAATGAACTTCCAGGCTGTTCCCAGGCACTGACCTCCAGTCTCCAGTTCGACCCTCAACACACACACACACACACTCACACATGCACACACTCCACAGAAAAGGTGAGGGAGCAAGGACTGGTGCATTCCACATCTCAGAGCATGTCGGGAAAAGAGGAATGCACAGCCCCCGCCACTGACAACTTTTTTGGTTCTCGACTCTTTGTTTCGTCACCATTACTGATCTTCTGAGGCAGTCCTAGACTCCTCTTCTGTCTCCTGAAACTCTAACCCCTATTATGGCTCACCCGCCCCCTTTAGTGATTAGCCACAGCAACCTCTTCCTTGTCAATATTCATTCTCTTCTAGGTCTGCCCTTCCCGCCTCCACCACCCTCCTCCCCTCTCCTACCCCAACAACCTCGGCAATGCCAACCAACTAAAGAAGAGAAGATGGAGAGTAGAGGGGAGACAGGGATCTTGGTGCTCTTCCACCTGGGAACCGCATCTAGAAATGGAGGCAAAACTGCTCCCATGAATTATATAATCACTGCAGCTTCAAGGGAGAGAACTGGAATTCAGGTTGCCATAGCGTTTGCTGGCATGCTGCTGGAAAGGTAGAGCTCTCAGCCGCTGGCTCCCTTGCTCCCTTCCCCTCTACCTTTCTCAGGAACCTCTCTGGGGTTGGCACTCCTACTTTTAATGTCTGCTCCCAGCATACAGCAGGGAGATGCTGAGAGGCAAAGGGGCAAAAGAAAACAAGCAGAGTAAGGAAATGGGTTCAGAAGGGGTTTATCCTGCACTAAGAGGAGACCCTGTAAACTAGTTAAGATTATGATCCTGTGAATAAGGTGAATAATCACTATTATTACCACAGTACATTGCCATTGACAGTGATACTTAGGGCAATACTACAGAGCTCTCCTCTTCAATGCTGCTTAGACTGAGGAGGTGGGTAAAGCAGGCAGTCTCAGAACCTGGAGGGGAGTCATCTTGCATCCCCACTCTTCACAAATACCACCCTCTTTTGTGTCTCACTCCTTCCCTCCTAAAGCATTCACTAGCCCATCAGCTACAGAAGGGAGAGGGGATCAGGTGAGGGATGGGGTCACCAGTAGAGAAATCCAAACATGGATACTGCCCTTGTGACCCCAAAGCTCTGGCTCACCCTAGAACCCATGACCCTTGACAAGATTCTTTCTTCCAAAGGAGGCCACAATCCCCAAGCTGCCACCCATGCTGGAAAGCAGAGAAGACTGGCCCCAAAATCAGTTTCAAGATAGATGGAGACCAGGCAGGCTGGATGGCAGCTTCTGGCTCTAAAGAGTGAAGGCCCTGTCCCCAAAAGGTGGAGCTGGGAGCAAACAGAGGGAAAAAGCTGGACAAAAAGACCTGGAGACAACTCCTTCCACCAGGCTGGTCTTCAGAGGATCACTGGGAAGAACCCAGGGAAGGAACAGAGACCAGCAGTGACAGACAGGCTTTCGGGGGAAGAGAAGAGGAAGAGTGCAAACAGGGAGGCTCTGGGAACCGGGAGAGAAAAGGGAGAGACTACACCCAAAGAGACAGAGCAGTGGCGAGAAGAAAGAGATGTCATGCCTGGAGGTTGCCAGAAAGCCCCGCTGGACCACCCTGTCTGCACCCCCCGCCCCCAAAACCTTAAATGCTGAGCGACGTCCAAGAAAATAACTTGTTAATATGGGGGGAGAGCGGTGAGGGAGAAAGTTTCCAGGAAGTAGGGAGTTACCTGACTGCCTTTCACCATCACAGGGGGAGCTGGTGACACTTGCGGCCAAGGATGGAGATGCTCGAAAAACACTGGGCAATAGTATGGAGCCGCGTGAGCCAGGCACACCCTTTCATGATCTCCTTCAAACACGAAACAGCAAAGCCCACACACCGCCCGGCTCCTCGCCGCTTCCATCCTCAGGTGCTAGCCCACATGTGGGTGCGAATGAGAACACACGCGGCGTGGGCGCGCTCGGGGTCAACAGCAGTGGAGAGGTGGGTGGGTGTAGGTGAGCGGCGGAGGAGGGAGGGAGAGAGGAAGAAGGGGACCTACAGAGGGGGAACGAGAGGGGCGCGCTGGGGTTCACATCTGCACCGCCGCCCCCACCCGCCACCTGGAGCGCGCCGCCCAGGGCAGGGGCGCCTGGACGAGAGTGGACGCCGGGCAGCGCGAGGGCGCCCCAGGGGCGGCCGTGGGCGCCGGGCTCTGCCGGCGCAGGGTGCGCGCGCGCGCTCCCAGCCGCGCCCCGAGCCGGGCGAGGGACCCCGGGCCTCTGGGCTCCGCGGCGCCGGCGCCCTCTGCCCCCCGCGCGGCTGGCCAGGCAGCCGGGCTCTCCAGGCGAACGCGAGAAAGCGAGGCGGCGGCAGCCACTTGGGGAACTTTTCCCCCCTCGCCTGGAATTTCATAGGAAACACATGCTCTGGAGAAGCTGGGGCCCGGAGGGGGAGGGGCGGGAATTTTCCGCTCCGTCTCGCGCGGCGGTTCGGGTCCCGGTCCCGCCGGGCTCCCGGGCGCTCCGACGAGGCGGAGGCGCCCCTCGCGGACGCGGCCCCGGGCCACTCCGCAGGGACCGGCCCCGGGGCCGCGGGGAGCGCGGGTAGGGCAGGAACCCGGTGGAAAAGGCAGGGAGCCCCGGCGAGGCGGCGGGGTCCAGCCTTACCTTGGTGGTTTTCCTCTGGAATGTACATCCTCGTATTCTCATTGACCATGGACCAAAAATGGTTTTAAAAGGAGGAGCAGCCACGAAGAGGAAGAAATGTGAAAACACCCCCCAGCGGGTCTGGATTAATCCCTCCTCCGAGGCCCGCGGCTTTCGTGCAAGATTCGAGGAAGCCGTGGTCTGCAGCGTTTCTTCTTCCCTGCCGATGATTACCTGATTCCCATTATGGCATCAAACCCCAAAAACTGCTCCTTTCCACTACTGCCTCCTCGAGTGAAATTGTAATGCATCCTCAGTACATCCGGGCCCCTTCCAAGAATTGAGCACCGCACCTCTGGCGGCTACACCATTTGAAAAAATAAATCGGGAGAGGCAGGGCGAGAAGAGGCGGAAAGGAGGGGCGGGGGGCGCGCGGGGCCCGCCTGGGCCGGCAGGGGCCGAGGCGCCTCTGCCCACTCCCAGCGAGTCCTCCTGAGGCCCCTGCCCGGCTCTCTGCTGTCAAAGGGAGCCGGCAACTCCTGGGCGCGGAGGCAGGAAGAGCCGCCGCCGCCGCTCCGGGCCCGCCGCGCCGCGCCGAGCGCCGCTCTGGCAGGAGCTGTTTCTGCAGAGGCAGCGAGAGGGAGACACCGGGCGCGCGAGAGCGCCGCGCTCACTCCCCCCGGCCCAGCCCCGCCGCGCCCGCGCCCGCGCCCGCCCCTGCCCGCGCCGCCCGCCCGCCCGGCGCGCCGGAGGCAGACGCGCTGAACACTTCCAGATGTGGCTGCGGCGGCGCGCAGGGAGCCGGGCGCACGGCGCGGGGCGCACGGTGGCGACTGGAGCCCGAAGTTGGGCCCCCTCTCGGCGCCCGCGGCAGCGCCGCCCGAGCGAGCCCTCCGCCCGCATGACGTCAAAGGGAGCGGGCCCCGTCCGCCGGCGGGCGAGGGGCGGCGTGAGGAGCCCCCGGGGAGGCCGGGGCGCGCGGGGCACCCGGGCGCCAGCCGCGGTGGCCGCGGCGCGGACACACCCCCTCGCGCCCCGCCGGCGGCGTCGCGCCCCCCGCGCCGGCCTGCAGCCCCCCGCCCGCGTTCTCTCCTCCGCTGCGGCGGCGCGTCCCTGCTGGGCCGGCCACGCCGGGAAGGCCTCTGTGAGCGGAATTCCAAGGAGGAGGAATACAATTTGCCCAACTACCAGAGTCTCGTTTCGGATCGGGCCACTGAACAAAACGGCAAAATGAGCCGTGATTCCGTGATTCTGTTTGATCAATTATAATCAGAGCGGTTGTAGAAGTGACAGATAGAGGAGGGGAGGGGAAGCGGGAGGGGCAGCGAGGCGGAGCCTGGTAGGCGAGGCAGCGGTGCCCAGATGTCTGAACAGATTCCTAGACCCAGGTTTGCTAATTCCTTGGAGGCAGCGAGCACGTGTTCTACTAGGATACCCTTACCTACTTCTCTTAATTCTTTCTGCAACTCCGGCAGGAATCTATCCAGCACCTCTGCTTCCCGGAGAAGCAAACACTTCCCTCCATCACTCCCTGCAACCACAGCAAGTTCCACGGCACCCCCTGCAGGACCGGGCTCCCCTCCAGTGGGGCTTCGTGATCCCTTTCAGGGGGGCCTACAACTCCCTCTTGGGGAAAACCTCTACCTGCCTCCACATAAGACCTCCTCGCCTCCACATCCACCCTCATTCCCTGGGTGACCCTAACCATTCCCGTGGCTTTCAGCAGCTGTCTATATCAAATGTCTATCTCCAGCCCAGACCTCTCTCCTGAATTCCAGACTACAGCTGACTCCGTCTAATAGACATTTCAAGCCTAATACATCCAAACACTGGATCCCTGATCTCTTCAAAGCCTGCTCCTCCTCACACAGCCTTCCCCATCGCCGTCGATGACCATCCCATATTTCTAGTTGCTCAGATCAAAATCCTGGAGTCACTCTTGACTCCTTTCTCTCATCATTCCACGTCTAGTCCATCAGGAGATCCTGTTGGCCCTACCTTCAGGTGAATTCAGAACCTGACCACTTCTCATTTCCTGCACTGCCACCACCGGGGGCTGAGCCAGCATCCTTCACCCAGGTGTCTCCTGTGGCTGATCCCCCTGGCCTACCGTCCCTCTCCCCTCTGGTATTTTCTCAATACAGCAGTCGGAGTAACCCATTTAAAACATCACATCCCAGCACTCCTCTGCTCAAAACCCTCCATGGTTACCCATTTCACTTAGTAAAAGCCATGGTCCTTGTGGTGACCTACAGGAATGGCCGAGTACAAATCCCCTTACATCATCTCCTACTGCTGTCCCCCTCACTCGGGATACACTAGCCTCCTGGCTGGGCCCCAGACACTCCAGGAATGACCCTTCAACACACACGCACATTGTAAGGCCTTTGCTCTAGCTATTCCCACTGCCTGAAACACAAACTCCCTCGGCTTCTTCAAGGCTTTCCGCAAATCTCACCTGTTCAATGAGGCTCACCAGGACCTCATCCTGATTCAGTACTGACAGACCCCCACAGCGCTCCCTATCTCCCCTTACTCTTACTGAAATCCTGTCTAACATACTATATAGTTTACTTATTCATTAACTTTATTGCTTATTGTCTGTATCCCCCCACTAAAATGTAACCCCCGTGAAGGCAGGTGCCTCATCTATTTTGTTCACCAGTGCCTAGAGCAGTATCTGGCAGATAGTAAGTACATAATATGTGTTGAATAAATGAGTGAGTGCCTGAGATACTTTCAGAAGTGTTGCAATTCCCCCTATGAAAATGCATCTGTCCGTCCCTTGGTACCTGAAACCTTACCACTCCTGTTTCCTTCCTTTGTCCAGTGGTTCTGGCCCCGGTGTAAAATGCAAGTGCCCCTGGGAGAGGTATTAAGCTATATCAGTCACCTTCATTCTAATGTTAATAGCGATCTCAATTTTGTTGGTTACAAGAGAAATCTGGCCTCTTTGCCATTCTGGTGTGTTCATACTCAATTTTCAACTTAATAGAGAAAATTAGAAATGACACAAATTCAAATATTTCGCATTTACTTTAGGATGCATTATAGGCCTGTGTTTCAGAGGCTGCTGTAGCTGATAATTTGTTTAAATGAATAGTAAAATTGGTTTGCATCCCCTTTACACACAAGTGCAGGAATAATAATAATAGCTAACACTACTGAGTGCTCTGTGCCAGGTACTGTGATAGGCACTTTACAGCCTTTATCTTATTTAATCCTCACTGCAACCCAATAAGCTATGTGTTATCGTCATGATTATCCCCATTTTATAGATATGGAAACTGAGACTTCGAGACTTGAATTACAATGTCCAGGGTCACCCAGCTGAGTAAATGTGGAGCCTGGACTTAGCCCAGGCATATCTGACACCAAACTCAGTCTCTACTATTATCTTACTCATTCTTCTGAGGGGTGAAGTGTGGGTGAGCTGGTGGGGGCAGGGCTGCAGGGAGATGAACGGTGTGAAATGATTGCAAAATATGCTGCAGATAATTCACAAAGAGCCAAGTCACTGGGAACAGAGTGTATGTGTGTTAGGGGGTCACGTGCAGGATTTATAGCCCAGCTTTTCTAAAGGTAGGCACTGTATAAATCTAGCAAGTAAATATTACCTCCACGCTTCTTTAGTTTCATTTTTCACTTCTCTTTTCAGCTGTGAAATGTGTTCTTTCCTTTCCAGAAAAAGGTATTTCCTAAATATTTGGTCTTGCAGTATACGCCCATATCCCAGCTTTTAACTTTGGAACACAGCCCTGGGTGTGCTCTTTCGAGGTAACACATTCTCAACATGACAAAAGGAGACCATTGTGAATTCCGGATTTGGGCATTTGGGAGGTGGTGGGAGCAGAGGAGGGAGTCTGCCTTTCTCTGTCATTGAATGAAGTGATTCTCCAGCTAAAGAATCTCCCATAGGTCTTCATGTGTGCCCTCTTTCCGCATAGTATTTTGCTTATATTTGCATGAGCCTTTTCTCTCCTCTTCCTTACTACATTTTAGGTGTCTTCAAGAAGAGAACTGTGTTTATTCTTTGTGCATAACATAATGCCTTGTACATATGGACACTCAATTTGTGTTGAGTGCATGATTCACTCTGGAAAAGATTTTTAAATGTGACCACAGATATTTTCTTTGGAAGCAATTAAGAGTGCACTGAATTTGTTAATTACAGTATATTTGTAAGAGTGAAAACCTGGAAGTGAACTAAATATTCAACAAAAATGTTGGTTAAATAATAACACTGAGAGATTATTCTAAGTGCCTCACATACATAAAGTCATTTGCTCCTCCAAACAACCCTGTGAAGGAATTGCTTTTATCCACATTTTACCGGTGAGGAAACCAAAGCACAGAAAGGTTTACTCACTTGCCCATGTTTCACAGCCAGTTGATGTTGAAAGACCTGGGATTTGAACCCTAGCAGTCTTCAGAGCCTACGCTCTTAACCACCACATAGATGAACTAGAGTGCATTCATACAGTTAAATTCTACATAGACATGAACAATATTAAGGAAGAATATTAGTAACGTGGAAAAAGATGATTTACATTAAAAGAAAAACAAGTCACAAAAATATTACAGGCAATATGATTTCATTTTCCTTTTAAAGTCAGGTTTATATTTGAACTAGGGAAAAGACTAAATAGGGTTCACACCAAAATGTTGACAGTATCCTCAGTCTGGGGCATGTGGGGAAAAAAATGTTGACAGTAGCTTTCTTTGGGAGGTGGGATTACACATAAATGTTTCTTCTTCTTCTTCTTCTTCTTCTTCTTCTTCTTCCCTGTCTGGCCCAAAGCTTGAAAAGCCAGGTTGCCAAGCAGGCTCTTCCTCTTCCCTTAGCACACACACCTCTTGACACAGAGCCCTCCCCCCACTGCCTAGCCAGGGACGACACTGCTAATAAATCTCTTCAGAATAAGTCTCCCATCAAGTCTGCAAGGTGTCCCATCTATTTCTCTCCCTCTGCCCACCACAACAGCCACTCAGCACTAAATGCTGCCACCCACCTGCAAAAATTACCTGTGCAGTGTTTCCAGCCCGAATGCATTGCATTGTCCTCATTGCAATCCAAGCTGCCTGATTGAAGTGTCAGCCACTCTGTGTTGGTGGTAGAGAGCTAGGAGCACCAAGATGATGGGTAAATCTTAACAGTGACCTTTTGGGAAGATGTTTCATCCTTAATTTCTAATCCACATAATTGCCTGTATATAAGGGTGGGCATTTCAAACCAGGTAAAGTTGATTAGCAAGCCAGAGTAGGAAGAGTGGAGTCAGAAAGCCCAGCTTAAATGTGCCTTCTGACACCTTACCTTCTTTATCTCCACATAGGGCCACACACAACCATTCCTTCTCAAAGGCCAGCGATGGGAACATCAGTGTGGTGGTTTTGCATTAGGTCAACTTCACTAAGCTGGAACCTATTTCCCAGAATTGCCTTCCTTATGTGGTTCTGCGTTAAGGTTGTCCACAACAGGTATTTGTGGAGCCTCTGGAAGGTGGACATGAAGCAGCAGCATGCACTCATTGTCACCGAATTGCTGGCTCACCCTGATGGTGGAGCCCACAGCTCCTCCAGCTCCTGCTAGATCTCCTCCTTCAGCTACTCTGAGGCCTGGGCAAAGTACGTGTCCAGCTCTGTAGTCAAGATTCCAGCTTTAAGTTTCACGGTCGAGATCAGAAGTGGTGAAAGGCAAACGAGGGTTGTATTTGTCCTTGGGGGCTCCACTTTGGCCTCACTCTCTCCCACATCACGTCCTGCTTTCCTCCGGCCTTTTGGCACTACGGCAGCTTCACACCCATCCTCAGATGCAGAGGCAGCAGCCTTCTATAGATTCTTCACCAGCTTCCACAACTGGATAAGGTCTAATCTCCGCAATCAATCCCTTCCTCCATGTCACTCACGGTGGTACCGCTTCCCTGACCGAAGCTGGCTGATGCAACAGTGTAGTGCTCCCACCTGTGACCAGGCTACTTGTTTAGATATTTTTATGGGTAAATACTGCCTGGCACATAGTTGCCCTCAATATATATGTTTGTTGAATTCATACTAATTATCATCATTTAATATGCCTGGTGAGTATCAGGTGCTATGTATGATAGGCACTTTAAATACAGCGAAGAGCCTGGTCTTTGGAGACAGGCCAGACACAGAGCCAGGTTCTGCCTGCTATGAGCTATGGGCATGTGGACACCTGGCTTTACCTCTTAACACCCAGTTTTTACAATATGAAGCTAATAATGGTACCTACCTCCATAGGGTGGTTGTGAGAATGAAATGAAATAGTCCAAGTAATGTGTGTGGGGTGCACAGTGTGCTCATTTAATGTTAGCTGTTATCATCCTTCACCCCTGTGAGAAAGATTTGTTGAGTATCTACTATGTGCCCTGAATTCACCACAGCCCTGCCAAAGAGACTTACCACCATTGTACAGGTGCAAAACAGTAGCTAAGAGGTTAACTTTCTTGCGGAAGATTGCTTTGTCAGCAAATTATAGAATCGGGATTTGAACCCAAGTCTACACAAACCCAGAGGCCGTGCACTGGCCACTGCTGTGTGCAACATCTCAGGCACTAGAACTAGAATGGAGGAGAGAGGAAGGCTTTGGGGAAAATCCCCCAACCCACGGTTCAGAGAGCAAAGCTGAAGAGGGTGCAGAATGGCCTTTCTCCTTCTTTTGGAAGACCCATAATAACGCTGAGGCCTTCACAACTTACGTTAGTATTTAAAAACCTCTGCTGGCAGAGTTCTCCCTTCCATCACATCTCCATCTTTCCTCCTGTCTGTTTATCTAGAAGCCATAGGACGGACTGGATCCCACCTAACCCACTGGGCTGTTATACACTACACTTAGGGAAAACTCTCCTGGCAGCTCAGCCCCAGCGTCCGTCCCAAGGGGAAGCCAGAGTACTCGGAGTGTGAGGAGAATTCAAGCCTCATTCTACAGCAGCGTAAGTTGTTAGGATAACAAGGTGTGGTAACATGACTAACATGACTAGCCTTGTGATTTTCAGCAATGCTTAGCCCCCGAAGACAGAACGCAGCAAGGTTATTTATGGCCTGATCCTGGGGACTGGCTCTCCCGGTGGGAGAATTCATCTACCATGTGTGAATTCAAATGATGGCCCTCTCTACCTCAGCAAGCCAGTGGTGCATGCTAATTATGTAACTATCTTGGACTTCTGTTTGCTCATCTGCAAAATGGGAATGTGTGGCCTCATCTCCTGAGGCTCTTTGGAAAGAGAAGTTGATACCAAGGGAAGCGCTCAGTCACCAAAGCTGTACCTTCATTACTTGTTAAGGCGCTGAGAAAGTTTGTTTCATCTGGGTGACCTGCTGACCCCCAGAAGGAACCACATAGTCAAGGCTCAGACCTGTCCACTATTGTGTCCACTTTTTTAGGTGCTCAAAGGCCTTCACAAAGTGTGAGCCGTTCCCACATGTATTCAGTTTTTGCCATAGCAAATCACCACTAGCTGTGTGTTTTAAAACAACAGCAATTTATTCTCTCACAGTTTTGAGGCCAGACGTTGAAAATCCAGCAGGGTGTGCTGCCTGCAGTGGCTCTCAGGGAGAACCCCTTCTTTGTCCCTTTCCAACTTCTGCTGGCTGGCAGCATTCCTTGACTTGTGGCCACATCACACTGTCTCCATGGTCACCTTGCCTCCTCATCTTCTGGCAGTCAGATCTCCTTCTGCTTCGCTTTTACAAGGACACCTGTCATTGGAATTAGGGCTCCCCAGATAATCCCAGACGATGTCTTCATCTCAAAATTCTTAAGTTAATTACATCTACAAAGACCCTTTTTCCTGATAAGCTAACATTGACACTCTCTGGGGATTAGGACATGGACATACATTCTGAGGGGCTGCTATTCAACCCACTACACTACCCTAACCTACAGGAATGTTTCTTCACCCATTTTCACTTGAATCTCAAGTCCAACATTTGCTAATTCCTGAAACTTTAGCAACCTCTTTCTCTCACTGAGGCTCAGTTTCTTCACTTATAATACAGAAGTTATTGCCATATCTTAGAGCTTGAGTGAGTGGTGACGAAGGTGCTGCACTATGGAGGATGCTTCTTCCCACAGAACTTAGTCTTACACTTAAACAATCCTTTCAGTCAATCACCCTCGGCTATTTAATTAGAGAAATTGAATGCTTGGAGAGGTTCAGTAACCTGGCCAAGCCAACTCAGCTGGGTAGAAGTGGACCTGGCTTCAAACCCCAAAGACCATTCTGATCCTCAACCTCCCGAACCCCTTTACCTTCTTAACTGTTCCAGGCCAGTTCAAACGTATTCAATGGAGCTAGATAGAAAATGTCTTCTCAAAGGAAGCTGAAAAGTGTTCTTTTCAGTAGGGCTTTCAGAACCTTCCTCTTCTAATTAGCTTTAGAAATGTTCTCTCTTCTCTTTTTACCCTTCTGTGAATGCATTCTAAGTTCTCTGTCATTTTCAAAACACGGTCCTAAGAGTAAACACCTTTATTTGGCCATCAGAAATCAGCCATCAACCCTCATTCTATTCACAGTCCCCCTATTAATATAACTCTTGGCAAACTCACCTTTCCTTCCATATTTCAGCTGGCATTCAATCTGTAATGTCTTCTCTCTCTGACCCCTGGTTCTTCTCCCTCTCACCCAAGGATGAATAATAAATGACGGCTCAGTTCGTATTTGCATTCTGGATTATTCTTTCCCGAATGGTCACTTTGCATGCATCTCTCTTAGAATTCCACACATTAATTTCCAGCTTGCTTTCCTACAGTATCAGAAGTCATGCGAGACTAGGGTTATGTAGCCGGGAACATTTCTGGTTCCTAGTCTTACACAGGTCAGGTAACCCTTCCCTTGATATGACATTTGGGACCAGGCCACCTCAGTAGACAAAAAGGGATATTTGTTCCCTGAAACCTCTTTTTTAAAGATGATGCACTCTTGTAATTGTAGATTCCAAGGATCTTTTATAGGGATACCCTTGGGTCAACCTGCAGCGGTCCCATCCCTGAAATCTAAAAGAACATAGATAACACTGATAGGAATAATTCCAAATATTTACATTCCTGGAACGGTAAACCTGAATGCCATATAACTAATTAACACTTGGCTAGTTCACTCCAAGTTGTTGATTAGGCCATTTTCCAAGTACCTGGGGGCGGGGAAGTTACAACTAATCACCACCACCCTGCTAGAGAGGTCATTGCTCCATAATACATCTGGAAATAGGCAAAGTCACGAGGGCAACCAAAGGGATATCTTCTCAGTAGTGACTCTCATTAACTTGCCAAATGACTTCCACTCAGTGGCCAAGTGGAGCCTGGTGGAAACAAGAGCTGGGCAGAGTTGTCAAGTATGGCAGGACACTTCCAGTCATGTCTTCATATGACCCAGCTGAAGTACCTCTGCCAGCTAGATAGGTCTTCCTTCAGTCAAAGTCAATCTCCCAAGGTTTACATTTTTGCCTCTTTACATAGCAGATTCAAATTTTCTGCCTTTGTCATGTTCGGTCCTGCTTACATAATGATTTTTTGTGATGAATATAACCCCATTATTTTATTATTAATCACTAACTCTTGGTAATCATTTTTTTAACCAATGACCAATTGACCAATGCCACCCATATCAACTTCTACTATAGTTTAGTTAGCAAGAATATTCTGTTTTCTTCTCCTCTGGGGCACATGGCAGAGTGAGCTTCTCAGCCATTCTGCATTTGGACACAACTATTAGACTAGTCCTGATGAATGAAATGTAAGCAGAAGTGACTGTGTCACCTCCAGGTTGAGGAGATGGAAGACCTGTTGCAATTCTTCTGTCTCTCCCCTCTCCTGCCACATTATCCAGATGGTACAGCTGCAAGATAGAGAAGCATCCATCAACCCTGAGTCCCTGAGTGACTTTGTGAACCAGAACCTCTCACTAGCCCCCTCTGGATATAGTATGATCAAGAAATAGATTTGTATTATATTAAGCTCCAGGAATGTGGAAAATATTACCATAGTATGTTAACTATCTTGACTAACAGGCTGGAATAAATCAACAACTCCATGTGTGTGAACCATGTGTGGTTAGGGATTTGCCAAGTTCTGATTCATTGAATTGACTTCTGTTCCAATCAGCATAATATCAGTCAATGATTCTAATTCATAGGAGGGCAGGCTGTAACCATAATGATCTTGCGATGAAGTAATATTGAAATCATTTATAATTTATGTAGCACATAATAGTTCTATTTGTTCTAGATAAACGGGTGACAGTGTCTATTGCAACTGATTATCCAGATGAAATACCCCAAAACACGTCTTCCTCTTAAAGTACAGGCATATTTCTCAAAGTACAGGCATATTTATGCTTGTATTTATATTGAATAGCTTATGCAAACTATTCTTATGTGGATGAATCAAGAACATGTTAACAATTTCCCAAGTGGCCTTGGAAAGTGATTGGAGTAGTGTAGGACATCTTGAAACTTGTGTACAAGTAATGATTTAATAGAATTCATTTCCAGACCCTCAACTTTCATATGTGCTCAGTCTTCATGTTCACCGGAGGACAACCCGGGGCAGAACCTGGAGCCCACGTGCCGCTTCTCCTGTCTCTCAAAGGGGCATCCTTATCCTACACTTCAGCTGAGAAGCACACCTGTCATTCACCCTGCATCCTTCCAGGTCCATATCCCTGTGGTGTGAATGCCCCCAGGACACCAAACGAGGAGATCTAGGAAATACTGGCACCCAGACAAGGAGACATTTGAAATACAGGTGTCTAGAAAGCCTCTTGAATCGGACAACATATCCCTTCGATCATGTAAAATATATTATTTCTGGTACATTTTATATTAAGAATTACCTCGAAAAGCTCATAATGTAAATATGTTGTTTTGCACAGTTGTACATTAATAGTATCTGTGATGACAATTCAGTCCAAAAGAAACGTATAACACAAAGCCTTATGTTTATAAAATTTTTAAATTTTAAATTTTAATTTATAAACCTCTTTTTGTTGCAGAGTAATATGGTAGCGTGATCAGTAAAAGACTTTCAAGCATAAAAATATATCGTATTAGGGTAAAATTTTAAGAAGGAAATGGAATGTAAATATGTATCCAAGGAGAAAAAGAAATGATGAAGAATCTTTGACTGTTAAAAACAGGGCTTTTATATATCTTTGAATACATAATAGAAGGTATCAAATAGCTGCAGTGTTTATATTTTATTGGAAACTTTAAAAGAGTAATGCAACAATTTTATGTTAAACTGTCAAGATTTATAAAGCACCAGAAATTGCATCATTTACAACCATTTAAAATTATCATGAAACTTTTGGGATGTCAACTTGAAAACGCATGATGAGGCACAGACTTTTTCACAACTCTTTTGGGGGGATCTGCAAGCAAAGCACTGTGGAGGCCCTGGGTCAGCACAGGCTGCAGCCCTGTAAGGTCCTGGCTCGGCAGCCCCGGCCACTGAACGTTGGTTCAGGCTGCTGCTCTTCACGGGGAAGGCCAGGGCTACAGACCTTGGCAGATAAGTAAATGTTCATAAAACAAATGAACATCTCTGCTTTCTCATTCTCACTCTGTCTTCTATCCCCAACATGATCTTGAACAAGATGCCTCCCTTCTTGGGGTTTGTAGTCTTCTTGAGACTCTTGGAGAAAGCAAGCAAGGTGTCCTGTGGTCACATTATCCCAGCGGATACCAAGAATACCCTTAGCGGGCGGGGCGCAGTGGCTCATGCCTGTAATCCCAGCACTTTGGGAGGCCGAGGCGGGCAGATCACGAGGTCAGGAGATCGAGACCATCCTGGCGAACACGGTGAAACCCCGTCTCTACTAAAAATACAAAAAAATTAGCCGGACGCGGTGGCGGGCGCCTGTAGTCCCAGCTACTCGGGAGGCTGAGGCGGGAGAATGGCGTGAACCCGGGAGGCGGAGCTTGCAGTGAGCCAAGATAGCACCACTGCACTCTGGCCTGGGCGAAACAGCAAGACTCCGTCTCAAAAAAAAAAAAAAAAAAAAAAGAATG
Source organism: Gorilla gorilla gorilla (assembly GCF_029281585.2). Classification (NCBI taxonomy): domain Eukaryota; kingdom Metazoa; phylum Chordata; class Mammalia; order Primates; family Hominidae; genus Gorilla; species Gorilla gorilla. The sequence continues at coordinate 17,680,846 of NC_073234.2, read as the reverse complement.
CCCTTAGCATCACGGTGACCCACACACCCCTACGCAGTCTTTTTCAACCCAGATTGTTTGGATTTTATTTCACAACAGAGTCACTCAATTTTAAGTACGTTTTTAACCCAGAAAGACCAAACAGAGCAGACACTAGGACTTCACTGCCTATTTCTACCCTTTCAATGTTTGAGATGGAATTTTTCTCAGCCTCAGAAGAAATACTTTCAGTTCTGGCCTTCAATCAGGATTTATTGGACAGATCTGATTCTGCTGTATTTTCATTTACAGCCTAGAAGACAAAAGCATCAGGTATTAGAAAGAACTCTGAGTTTAAAGCTTGTATCTATTACCATTTGGCTGTGTAACTTTAGCCAGGTCTCTTAATGTTCTTTGAGTGTCAGTTCCCTCAACCATAAACCAAGGAACTTTCAAGGAATGGATTCTGAGTACAAAGTGAAATGTTGGTATGAAAAAGCTTGTCAAGGAAAAGTATAGACATAGCAGGGTACTTATTGCCACAAAGATGGAATTTTCTGTCATCTTTGACAATCCATTGAAGCACCCAATAATCTTTCTTGGTCCAACCTGAATATCATTAACCACAATTCCAACCATTTTCTTTTTGCCTTTTATTCCTCTTTGGAAAAAGAGACTAGTTGGTCACCATCTCTTATATAAGAATTAATTATCTATTTGAAAAGAGGATGCTTAAAACCAGTTCTTCAGAAGTGAAAGTCAAGGTATTCGACATCTCCACATCACCCAGCCTACCGCTTAGACTTTGATAACAAAATTCTGTCACATTTCTTATAAAAGTCTAATTAAATCTTATCCATGTAACCATTTTCTGCTTGAAAATTTCCCTTAAAACTCTGAAAGTAAATCCTATAGGGGAGGTAGTTAGATCAGCTACATTATTTGCTGTCACTTCTATGCATTTAGTGAAGGCTCACCAAGATGGATGTTCTGCAGAGAGCAGTTCAATGTTAAAAGAGTTTGGGAAGCACAGAGCGAAGAACATTTCCTATCACACAAAGACCTCGTTTAAGCCATCTTTGATAGTTTCTACAATACCCAAATCATGAATGTTAAAAACAGAAACAAACGAACAAAAAAAAATAGATGGAGTTTTGCTGTCCATCCTCAAAGTCTTAACTCTCTCCCTGCTGAAGTCATGGGTGTGCCACAACTGGATAGAAAAGTACCTGGATGGGAAAGCAAGTTGAATGAAGAGGTGATGACTTGAAAGAAAAATCTAGTGCCGTCAGGCTTTCCATGGCATCCAAGTAGATGCATTGGTCTCTGCCATCCTCCATCTCCTCTTTGCATAAATCCGACCCCCATCCCCATCTCCAGAAGCACTCTCTCTACATATATAGGCAGCCAACACTGACATGATGCTCCACAGGAACCCAAGAACTGTAATCCCAGCTCAGGCACAGGGATGCTCACCCCTATGGCCCAATGGTCCAAAATCATCCCTTATTCCTTCTCCCCTCCCACACCCAAACTGCAGACCTCCATCCTTTGCATCTGTGTGCAAACTCCTACTCATCCTTTAAGACTCAGCTCAAGAGTCCCGGGTCGAGTTCTTCTTCCTCTGTGTTCCCATAGAGCCTACCGCTATCTCTATCAAAGCACTAGTTATATTGCTGTAGTTATTTGTTTACCTCCTATATTCCTAACTAGACTCTCAACATCTCAAGGGCAAGAACGATGTTGTACTTACCTTTGAATTTCCTTTACCAAGAATAGTACTTGGCTCACAGTAAGTGCTTAATAAACATCTGATGAATAAATGAATGATTGCTCTATCTATCCTGTTGGTGGTAGAGAATTAATCCAAAAAATATATTGCTAATGGTGCAATTTCAGGCATATTGCAGGCTGGTAAAAGAGAAATTTTGAGACCAAGAGACCTGCCCTACTTCTATCAATCATCTCATAAAAGTATCTACATGAAAGGCTGCTCTTGAGCTGGTAGCTAATGTTCCTGGAAAAACTCCCTGGCAGGTTACCCAGGGAGATTAGTTTAAAGGGAGGTTGTTACACTTGTCCTCTCATCATTGTTTAGTGAGTTACTTAGCCAAAAAGATCCTCTACCAGGGGATTGGAACTCTGCATGAAAGTTTCAGCTCTTATTTGTCTATTAAAAGGCCCATGTTATTTGCAAAGGGCTGTCTGTTGGCCTCATAGACCAATATTCACAGCACCTGTCTTTTGCAATTTCCTACCTGTGGACATTGTGTTTACTTATATAACATTTGCCATCCTTGCATTTGCCAGTGTCCCATTTGTAACACCTGGATTTATCCATTTCCACTTCCCAACATCTGTCTTTTACAGGCTTTTTTTTTTTTTTTGACAAAATTTATGTTAAGGGATTTCACCTGTCAACATACCTGGGCACAGGACAGTCAGGGAGTTGCTGTAATATTGGAGTGAATTGCTAGGAAGTGACTTGCATGGGGAAAAAAACATCAGGTCAAGCAATAAAAAGGAGAAATACCATGTAAGCCAGATTTATTTCTACAATAACTGGAAATTAAAAGGAGAAACAGTTGTCACATGTCAAAGCTGCCCGGCAAAACTAGCACCCTATTAAGCACGGGTTCAGCTATCTCCAGAAATAGTTCCTGAATCATATCTCAACAATTCTCTTCTTTTATGTTTCTTTGACTTATCAAAAACTCTCCTAAAATCCATTCCTTATTTTGAAAACTAGACTCTGTATCTTAAGTGGCCAAACATAGCAAAATAATAAAGATAAGAAAGAAGTATCTGAGAAGCAGCACTAAGAATCCAGTGTCTGTGAGCAATAATGAGGGCTTACTGAGCTGGGAAGTTTTGGGGGTCACCCAAAGCTTGGGGGTCCAGTCTGTTACATAGTCGGATTAAGTAGTCACCCACATAGCATCCTATTAGTGATTATAAAAGTCACCCTATCCCCAGATATCTGCAATCTCTGTCAGAGTGCCACCGTGACTCGAATTCTATGAAAGGAAATACAATCTTTAGGTTAAACAGTGATTCATTAAGTATCCTATTTTAGAGCGCAATATCCATATGAGAAAGAACCCTTCAAATCCTAAGTCACTAACAGCTTCATAGGAATTATTTAATCATGTCTCTTTTCTCCGGTATGTCAGGGACCTGGGCTATGTTGAGTGCACAGTCTTCGTCAGTAGGGTTTTGTCTGGGTGCTTTTGGGAGGGAGTGAAGGGAAATGCAGAGAAAAGGAAGCTTTAATGAGAGAAAAGAATATTGAAAATAGAGTCGGTGGTCCCGAAGAGAAGCCTCACCTGCTTTACAACATTGCCTAGAACAATGCACTCGAAATCCACCAAGAAGGACTCTGTTTTCCAGTGGGCCAGACCAGGGGGCCTCAAACTTAAATGTGCATAAGAATCCCCTGGGGTTATTTTTAAAATACAGATTCTGATTCAGTAGATCTGGGTAGAGCCTGAAATTCTGGATTTCTTATAAGCTTCCAGGTGAGGCTGATGCTGCTCTACCCCAGACCATGCTCTGAGAAGTAAGGGTTATATAGAAGGCCCAAGTATCTTCAGAACTTCGTGCTGTTCCTCCAGTGGGACACAATTACAATCCTGAGCTGATGGAAACCCTTCCATGACTGGTACAATGGTGGAAACCAGTTCTGCAGTGCACCCCTGCCTGACCTGCACAAAGTGGGGAACACGTCCCTTCCCAGGAGACTTGCATCTGAGTTGGGACCATTCTGACCCTTTTCTCCCCTTCAGAGGCCCAAGGACATTTTTGGTGTACCCAATGCCTTTTAACAATCTCAAGACCAAGCGGGGCCCAAAGATACTTTAACTCCCAGCTAATTCTGAAATAATAATACAAGAATTGCTGTTAGTGGACAGTGAGCCCAATGCAGTGTTTGATGATACCAGTAATAAAGGCAAGAGAAATCCTACAATCTCACATTTACATGTGCAGAAGATTAAAATTCCTCCCATGCCTACCAAACAAGGAAGTCTTTATTTCTGTCTCAAACAACTTGAGGAGGTAAGAGAATACAAGTAAATAGCAGATTACTCTGTCTCATGATGTGATCCAGTCGTTGGCTGAAGCTCTATTTACTCCTATGTATAGATGAGGCAGGATGCTCAGAGAGCTTTGGCTGGTGGAACTTTGCCTAGAATGAATCCTGCCTAAAAACTGCCCCCTAAAGCAAGGTAACTCATGCCACCTGGAGCAAGAACCAGCTCCTAAGGACATACATACCAAAGTAAGCAGACAAGAAGGTTTTGAAAACAAGGGGAAATGAGTGAACTTGGTCTCTTGCCGCTGGTGTGGAGCCTTTGTTTTGCTGTTAGCAAACCTTCCTCCCAGGGTACCCCGAATCCTCCTGTGCTAACCCCTCCAGTGTCAAGACTAAGCAGCTACTCTGTAGCCCATTTCCTCATCTGGTCACTAAAGGGTTACCTGATAATGACTTAAGGTATAACCCTTCCTAGGGCATTTGCTTTTTAAAGATAGGAAAGGGGAGGCTGGGCGCCATGGCTCATGCCTGTAATCCCAGCACTTTGGGAGGCCGAAGAGGCAGATCACAAGGCCAGGGGTTCAAGACCAGCCTGACCAACATGGTGGAACCCTGTCTCTACTAAAAAGACAAAAATTAGCCGGGCGTGGTGGTGCATGCCTGTAATCGCAGCTACTGGGGAGGCTGAGGCAGGAGAATCTCTTGAACCCGAGAGGCAGAGGTTGCAGTGAGCCAACATCGCACCTACAGCCTGTGTGACAAAGCAAGACTCTGTCTCAAAAAAAAAGATAGGAAAGGGGAGGGAGGATGAAAATCCACTGTCCCATACAACTGCCCTCTGCTGCGTGTTCATTTCTGAGCTCTCCAGAGCTAGAGGCTGGGGCAGCACCCACAAAGCCTGATTCCCCTTTTCTGTGCAATAGATGACCAGAGCACCTACCCTGAAGTGACTTCTGGAAGGTCCAGCTGTGAGTGGCCCAGCCCACTCCACTGCTCATTCCTTCCCACGGCCCACTCAGACACTAAGGGATAGATGGCTTTCTGGACTAGGTCTACGTGGCATCATTTCAGATTTCAGCTACACGCTTTTCAATGCAACAAAGCGTTATTATTTCCACTAAGTATTGAATTGCACAGGATACCAATGCAGCACTTGTCTAAAAGCTATGACATTTGAGAAGTCCTTGGGAACCATCCCTAACTCACCCTCCAACCCCATTTACCAGTAAAGAAAATAAACCCCAAAGAAGGTGTTACAAGAGATAACTTATTCACAAGACCGCAAAATTAGCACCAGAATCCTCTCCTCCCCTGAAGCAGAAGAGCCACAGCGTCTACCCTCAAGGAAAAAGACTTAAATCACAACGGTGGAGATTTAGATCCGGCATAAAGAAGAACTCGCTGGTAATGAACATGATTAAATACTAGAACAGACAGCCACAGGGAATTGTGAAATCGTCCTCCCCAGAGATCTTTTAAAATAGGACACTTAACCATCTGTCTGAGATGGTTTAAGTACCGTCCTGCCTTGGAAGTAGGAAAATAATAAGATGATCCCCTCACCTGTCGCATTTGTGGTTCTATAGGCACACCTGGCTGCAGGTGCATATATTATGGGGATCCCAGCTTGAATCTGGGCTGTGTCCCCTAGTGGCACTCAGATGAGTCCGCGCACTTACACAGCGTGGGAGGCCCACAGGGCTCTGTTGAGGTGGGGTGGGAAGGTGTCTGCACAGAAGAGGTTCGCACAGGAGAGTCTGGGGAGAAAAGAAGGGAGGAGGAAGAAATGGAAATGTCTATTTCCCTGCACCCCATCACCTCCCGGCCGCTTGTAGCACCATCCTACCCACTCCCTGCCTTGCAAGCCTCATGACTGCCCCTCTTGCAGACAGAACCCAGGGGCTCCAAGAAACAGAGCCCTTCTTTGTTTCCAAATGACATCGCACAGCATCCGGTAAGAGGAAAGAATGGTTTTCTCGTTTCCTTAAAACATCCAGAATGGCTCCGGCCAGGTGCAAATGACAGGAAAACGGCCTCCTTCAGGACTTGGAAGGTGGCAGTTCTGGAGCAGCAGGAGAACGTGCCTTGGCGCAGACGCCAGCGCCCCGCGGAGGGCCCGGGCACACCCGCCCGGCGCAGGGGAGGCCACGCCCCCGGGCCTTGCGGTCTCCGCGCACCAGCAGGGGGCGCCGGCACCCGAGGTGGACGACGGGGCTGTCGCGGTTCCGGCTCTGAACCGGCGTCGGCCTTTACCGTTTTCACGTGTGCTGCTTCCAGTGCCCAGACCTCCCTCTCCTCTTCACTCCCTCACCTCGCCGGCTCCTAAGGCTTCTTCCCCTGTCCCACAAAGTTGGATTCGGTGTCCCATAGCATCCTGTACTTTCCTAATTATATTTACACACAGAATGAAAATCACCTGTTTGCCTGTCTCTCCCCATTCCCATCTATAGATTCCTTGCACAGGGACTATCTGTTATTCACAACTATATCTGCAGAGCCTGGCACAAAGGGGCACTCCGAAAGGTGTTTTTTGAATAAGTGAGTAAATACATGAATGGGAAACTACGAGCTTTAATCACACTAGATGAGCCAGTTAGCCCTCGAATTATTTCAAAGTCGTCGGATATTGAACCAGCATATTACATTGGCCTTCTCTTTGAGCTGTGTGCTGGGGAAGTTTACTTTAGAGTAATAAAACAGAAAGTATTAAGAGGGACTCTTAATATTAAATACCCACGACAGTACCCTCAACCTTAGTACCTCAGCCTCTGCCTGAGACCTCCAAGGGATGGAAATGCAGCCCCAGCTGGTCTTGTTCATTCCATCTCTGGACAACTCTGACCATGAGCAAGTTCTTTATCAGGTTGCATGGAATCTCGTTCCTCTGACATCTTCCCTGTAGTTCTCACTCAGTTATCTGGCATCTCACGGAGAAAGTGTACTCCCTTCCACACACCGGGGAGGCTTAGAAAAAGGAACACAGCCTTGGATCTAAAAGGACTTGGATGTGGCAAAATCTTAACTTTCCCACACTAAGCATGTGAGTTTGGGCAAGTCACTGAACCTCTCTCTTCAAGCCTCAGTTTCATCATCTGTATAATAGGAATAAAAATATCCACCTCATGGGGTTGTTGTGAGGATTAAAATGAGTTAGTATGTTCCAACGGCCTAAGGTGTAGCAGATGTTAAAAATGTGGTCGTTATTATTATTAATAAATGTTGCAATACAGTTACTGTATTCTCTTCCTCCCCTCTCTACGAATCTTTTCTTCTCTAGGCCAGAACATGAGCCACTCTCCCATCCTCTTCCATGCTCCTCTGTCTTTCTCTGTCAGTGCTTCTCTCGGAACATGCTGCCAGCGCTAAGCTGTCTTCGAGGGCAGTATGGCCATGTCTTCGAGGGCAGTATGGCCAGGGCCAGGCAAACTCTCACCACCTCTATTTGGAATGCTAGACATCTATTCATGGTGCCTACATTTACTTTAACTTTATTGGCAGCTGCATCTGCTGAGGTTCCTGGGCATTTTGACTATGTTATTCTCACTTCTCTAGAGGGATGTTTGCTGGAGATTTGACCTGGGGAATGATTTTAAATGAGAGCGAGCTGGGATGTTGTTGTTGTTTTGTTGTTGTTGTTGTTGTGTTGTTGTTTTCTCATCTGTTTTAGCATGAGGTTGCCAGAAAAACTCTGTTCTTAGGATTATACTGTGAATCATGTCCAAAGCCCTGAACACAATGCCCCCAAGCCCCAAGGACTCTGAGACTCCAGGAGACATATAGCCCAGAGGAGTGGAGATGAAGCTCCATTTTTCAGGAAAGAAGGGACAGTCGGCCTTATGTGTTTTGAAGACGTAAACATAGCCTGGGTTTGGAGAGAAAATGGGATCCATGTCCTGGGTTCCAGGGTGTCGGATGCCAGAGCTGCCCCCTCAGTATCCCAGCATAGACTTGCAGGCCAGGTGGCCGAGCACATGGGCGGACTTGAGCCTGCAGAGGGCGGGCATCATGGGGGCATCTGCGTCAGGGCCAGAAAGAGGACCCAGCTGGACACAGAGACTGGCTTCACTTGTTCTGGGGCATCCTGTCCACACCTTCCTCAGGGTTCCTTGTACGTCAAGGAATGGAGAATCAAGCACCTCCCCTCTGGAAGTGGAATGGCCAGAGGAACTCCCCCAGAGTGGGTTAGCTACATCACTGCACCTAACCAGGCACTGCCTGTCAGTGTCATAGGCTCACCTGGCATTTTACTCCACCACCCCCTACCTTCAGTTTAAAACCCTTCTGATCAAACTGGGAAACATTAATTTTTCACAAAGAAGTCCCATCAAAAGCAAGCACTGGAGGGATGTTTTATAGGGAGAGAGGTTCTCTTTCCTGGCTTGTGTTATTATTTCCAGGACCAGCGCTTCGGCGTTGTTAAATCAGGACCTCGTTCTATAAATATTTCTGATTTGAAAAGCCGCATTCATGTTCTCTACTGCAAAATCTAAGCCCGAGATGGCAGCAGCATCTCAGGAATACGGAATATGAAGAAAACACGGCACAGTTGTTAGCTCCGGCTCCTGATGTTCTGAGCTGCCTGTCCATAATTCAGAGGACAAGACAAGGTCACTCATAAACACCACTGAACTGTGTCTCCTTTCACGGGTTCTGCATAAAAATATTGCAGCCCCAATGAACATCAAACAAGTGTAATGGATTGGTTTAATTCACATCCGAACACTCACAACCACAGTGGCCCTAATAACATTCCCGTTTCCAGCAGATTTCCATGCTTGTCAATTATTCTGAAACATCAACTGTCTTAACATTGACAAACGAGATGCTAACTTGATTTTTTAACAATCCTTTTCAAGAGCAACAGAGTCCATTCTCTATATGTGCCATCCACAGGCACAGGCTTGAGCCTTCTGGCTGGGTGTGCTAAATACCCCTAGGGTACACCCAAAATATGGCAGGTGACAGAGAAATTGATGTTCACTTTAGGGACTGTCCATGGCACTGAGGCTGATGTGAGTTATAGTGATATAAGCACTCATATGAAACCTAAAACTGGGAAGGAACTCAAGCAGAGATGGGTGGGTGTTTGGGACCACAGGAATTCCTCCAAGTTGCTCCCTTAGAGCATGCCCTCCCCCTCCAGTTGCCGAGACTGCGGCAAGCCGTGCTCCCACTCACATGTGAGCCACCCCTCCTCCCTCTACCTTGCAGCATGGGGATGGGAGCTGTGGTTACACTGCTCTTACCCCTTCCAAACACATACATACAGACACACACACACACACAAACACACTCACACACACACTCACACAGAAAGAGCAACATATTTGTCTCCAGGGTGGGGAAATAATAAACAAAGGTGACGATTGCATACTCATGAAAAGACACAGCCCACAGCTGCCCTGTCTCTCCTGAGATCCTGCCACGGTTGCTCAGGAGGCCAGTATTCTCGGGGCATCTCAGGAGAATTGAGCAGGACTTGGAGAAAGCCAAAGAAAGCCACGGAGCCATCTACATTCAAAATGGTATCAAAGCATTCCCTACTGTATAGTAAAATCCAACCATGAATTTGATTTGGGATACAGCCTGGGCATCAGAATTTTAAAATCTCCCCAATAACTTTATTTTACATTCAGAACCTTTACTCTAAGGTAAGGGGTAGTAGGATAGGTAGAGAGATAGAGACCCAAGGAGACTGACTTTCAAGCTTCATGTCCATAGAAAATAAGGATGGAAATAAAAAAGAACTCATTATCCAATCCTCTTTTGTTCACAAAAGACATGGGACAAGGAATGCAGCAGAGGAGACAGGCACGCATTGTCTTCTGGAAGGTTGAGCCTGAAGAACACAGCACAGCCCCCCATTCGCCATGCTGCCACTTGTGTGCCAATGAATCTGGCCTCCCACTTAGTCCAAACTCACTTGGACACCAGAGGGTTTGGAGAAGAGAAGAGTGAACAAGCTCTTGAGTGCCACGAATTTTGGTTTCTCCGTACTGAGACCACAATGCTGAGAAAGACAAAATCCAGGTTGGACCCCCAAGAGAGTGATTGGACCCTCCAATTCAGATGAGGAGGAGAGGGTCTGCCTGGTAGGCAAGAACCAAGGATGCCCATGGGCACTTAGGCAGCAAGTCTCTGGGTCCCTTTACTACAAAAGAACAAAATCTGTTGTCAGCAACTCACATTAGGAAACCACTGAGAGGTCTAGGCTGCTGTCCATCCTTAATTATGGGTAAGTTGAACCTGTAGAGACCTGTCTTGCCTTCTAGCAGCACACACCTGTGAGTTCTTGCCTAACATAGGACAAAGGAGAAGGCAAAGACGTCAGGACAAAGCTTGCCTCTGTCTTATGAACTAAACTCATGGGTAATGTTCCCAACTTGTTGCTGGGTCTCCAGCTTCCACCTGCCTCACCTCTGGTGACTTTTGAGCCTTTCTGCCTCAACTAAGTTCCCTGAGCCTGAGCTCCCTGCTCCTTCAGGCCTGTGGAATGTGGCCTCATGCCTGCCTAACTTTATGGCCCAAGAGGATGCTGGCACCCAGTCCTGACCCCTTCCAGGCATCTCTGCCCTGCTGTGGCCTGTGCCCGGGCTCCAGAAAGATTAGCACAAATAACCCCATCAGCAAGGCAGACACAACTTCACACGCACCTAAGGAACTAGAACACAGGCCCCTGTGTGGACAAAATGCAGCCCCAAGGGCACATCTGAGAGCTGTGGAGTGGCCCACTGCAACATGTGAACCAAGGGGAAGGAAGATGCTACTTCCTCAGCACAGCCCAAATAAAGACAAACCAGGGATTTGGCTCTAAAAATTCATTATTGGCAAAGTAACCTAAGAAGGTCTTGGTTTATGAGAGTAAGGAAATTAAAACAAAAAAAACAACTATGTTGGGCAAGATTTTATCTTGACAATGTTCCTTTAACTGATGTAAAATGTGAAGAAATTGACTGTAATTGATTCCAAGGAAGGATGCCAGAGATTCCTCAGCATTGGATCCAAGCTTAAAAAAGGAATTATTGGGCCTGATTAATATGGTGATTTTATTTTTTTAATCTCTCCTCTACAGTTCAGATGTTCATGTTTATAGACAAGAAATTCACCCCATTAACAAATGGAACACCTCAACATTGCAAAATGACACTGTGACATATTGCTCTGGTAATCTGCGTTATGACATTGTTGCCAAGACCCAGAGGGCCCACCTATCAGTGTGGTTCCCCTGTCAGGCTTGAGGTTGTGACAAGAAGCTGACAGCAAAGGTGCTGATAAGAGATGGCCTCTCCACTGCCATGTGGGCTCTGTGCAACACCCAGGTATCATGGTGGGGCCAAATCGCCCAGCCCTTGAAGTCCCTTCCTTCTTCATGCCCTCACAAACACCTGGGCACAAGAGCAGTGACAGGCAGGGAACCTAACAGAGCAGGTCCCACCAGCATAGCAGCAGCTAGACTTTCTCTGCTGTTGGTCTCCTGACCTGAGAACCCAGAAACAAGTTTTCTGTAAATAATAGAACTACAGCGTTAGCCCCTTACTAATGACCAAGTTGTGGGGTGGAAAGGGAGAGAGAAATAGTAAAACAGAAAACTGTGTTACAGTCAGTTAGCCTCACTTCGGGAGTGGTGAGAGACAAAGGCAACAAAATTCTTTAACCAAAGTGCAACATAAAAGCCATAAAAAGGAATGAAATATTGATTTATGCTACAATGTGGATGAACCTTGGAAACATTATGCTAAGTGAAAGAAGCCAGACACTAAAGTTCACCTATTGCATGATTCCATTTATGTGAAAAATACAGAATAGGTAAATCCACGGAGACAGAAAGCAGAGCGGTGGCTGCCAGGGCCTTGGGTGAGGCGGGAATAGGGAGTGTCTTCTTAATGGGTACAGGGTTTCCTTCGGGATTAATGAAAAAGTTAGTGGTGATGGTGTATATTGTGGATGTGTTACATACCTCTGGATTTCACATTGTACACGGGTTAATTTTATGTTAAATGAATCACACCTCAATTTTTAAAAATTTATAAATGTAGCATAAACATATTGATCCCATGAATGACAACTGGCTTTCCGATAGAATGCAGGTTCCCAGGACTGTGTCAGGAGTCTCTCCTTCCCTGCCCCCTGCCCTTTTGGAAAAAGCCCCTTAAGATTACTGAGCAAGTCATTTCCATTCATGGGGCCTCAGTTCTCACTCAGGTACTTGTAACATAAGACATGCCTCCAGTCCAAATGGTCTATGATCCTATTACTCCTCCTACCTCTGGGAGAACGGTTTTAACAGACACGAGAGAACACACATCCATGACCACGGTCATCCTCAGCACCAAACACAGAAGGCAGAAGGACTGACACACTACAGAGTACCTAACGGAAACTTAGAGAAAGACTGATGATTCCAACTTTTAAATAAAAACTAATGTTCATTATTCACTACTTGCCACACACTGTTCTCAGTATTTGTATATGTACTGGTTTATTTCATCATCATCACAGCCATTTTACAGTCGAGAAAACAGAGCTACAGGAAGGTAAGTAACTTACACAAGGTTCCCTGCATCATACAGAAATATTCCCTGCATCATACAGGAAATACTCGGTGGAGTAGAGATTTGATCCCAGGAAGTCTGGGTCCAGAGTCTATGTGCTTAACCTCTCTGTGTCACAGCCTCTCCATAAACAGGATCCATTTTATTTTGTATTTTATTTTAGTTCTAACGTTGGTGCTGATAGGACCATGCTTGTCCTGGATAAAAGGAGGAATTCAATAGTAAATAGGATAATAAAAGAACATTGGACTGATAGAAGATCTGTATTCTAGATCCATCTTGGTCACTGGTATTGTGACTTTGAGCAGATTATAAAACTCTCTGGCCCTCAGCATCTTCCTCTATAAAATGAGAAGTTGGACTAGATCAATAGTTTTCCAATGATTTAATCAATGTAACTGTCTTCAGATTAAGCCTCACTTAGAAACCCAACATACAAGCATGGGGTTGTTCTGGCTCAAGATGGGGGAGGGAGGATGCAGACCCGCTCTCCACGCCCCAAGCAGCTCCTGAGACACTGTCTTGGAACCCTTGTAACTCTGTGGAATACAATTTGAAAACCTCTAAAGTTTCTTTTGAAAATAAAACCTAAAAACCTTAAATTCAAATACTGCATCCTTAGGCATTCTTTAACACTGTGGGAAAACTTATAATATTCTGCTCACTTTGCTCAAAAACATTTGTTTGGATTGATGGCTTTGTGCAGAGGAGGCGAAGGTTTCAGGTATGAAGCATGAGGGGATCATAGCAAGGACGGATAAGGATGTCCAAAACCTAAACACAGCCCCCTCTTAACTGCTAGATGCTACCAGCCCAGTGGGCCCCTCTTGGGAGACAAGCTGCTCAATTCTCAACCTGTGTGTTTTCTCTAAATAGCTCTATAATTACTAAGCTGGGTTGTTTATTAGAGTTTTACAGTGATCAAAGTAGTACTACTTAATTCTTCATAAAACTTAATACTGATATTTCCTCTGGTCCCCATCATTAAGCTTGGTCAATGAATAATTGGACAAAAAGTGTCAGGGAGAGAGTGAGTCCCTCATGCTCACTCTGGAAAGATCAGAGTGAGCCTCCAGGGAAGGGACTTTCTGCTTTAAATGCCCACGCTCAAGTCAATTCCATTCTCTCCTCTCACTTCATAGGCATTTATAAATTTAAGTTTGCTGCAGTGCTTGGAAGAGGTTATACAATTGTTATGATGCAGTGTTCAAGGCAGACAGCTCCCCATAACTCAGAGGCCAAGACAAACAGGAATATATTAATAGCAGCCGCAGCATAAAGATAATTTATTTTCAGTATCTAGGAGCTGCGGGGATCAGCAGATAAGACTGTTAAGCATTTAAGCATTAAAGCAAAGGAGCTTAACAAATGGGGGGAAGACAGAAGGAGAGAGATGGAGAGAAGAAAGATTGATCTCCTTTGGAAACAATGTAGCATCTGAACCAATTAACCAAGAAACAATTATGTAGTTACGGGCAACACCAGGCAAAAAGGAAAAGACATTCTCCTAAACCCCCTTGCTCTGCCATTTGGGTGGTATATGCCACCCAAAGGGCAAAGCACTTGTTTAGCACTGGAAGAGAGTTTAAACCAGGAAACATTTTCCTTTTCTTTACACCCCTGCTCCCCAGCATCATCTGGCTTACTAGCCTGATGACAATAAACAAAAAAATAACCATTTTAATTTAATGAAATATCACAGTATCTTTCTTTGGGAAATGGCAAGAAAGAATTAGAAAGCTATTTCTCCACTAACTTTTTTTTCAACCCACAAAACCTGAAGGAAAAGCATCGTTTTGTAGTTTTAGTTCTTCTTTTAAAACATAACAGGGTACACATTTTGATTTTGTACTCCAAGAATGTATACTGTGTACTCCTCAAAATTTCCCCAATAGTACTTCATAAGAAAAGAATCCGACCACCAGCTAGACTGAAAATCAACACTGCAAAGTCTTGTACACAGTAAACTCTCACATGAAATCTTTACAATCCACTTTTTAAGAAGAATATTCACATGGTTTCAGTCTTACAAGTTTGTGTCAAAACCCAAATGTTCAGGAAAGCATACACCATTTGTACACAGTGTAAAAAAGCCAATATTTATTGAATAAAAAAAGACATTGCCTTATACAGAGGAGTGAAGTCTTCCAGCATCTGCAACTTCCCACGCATCCAATTACTCATTTTCAGTGTCTCTTAAATGTGTTCCCTTCATTCATTCCTACCCATTGCCACTACTAATAATTCAGAGCTCTCCTCACCTCTCACCTTTGCTGGTGTCATTGTCTGGCAGAAATTTGTATCTAACTGATCCATCTGACTTGAGGCTCACTCCTCAACCCCAATCAATTTTTCCCTCCAAATCCAACCTCATCATTCTAATACACAGATGGGACCATGCACCTTCCCTCCCGAAGAATTTTCAAGGCTCCCCATTACCAACAGGAAAATCCAAACGCTTTAGCAGAGCCAATAAGTACTTGCCCATCTTGCCCAACTCAGCTTTTCAGCTTTATCTTCTATTCATCCATCCTTCTCTTTTGTATCCTTTTCTCCCACCCAAATAAATAGACCTCCAACTCTCATCTTCTTCAAATTGTTGATCATTTATACTCATACTTCTTCCAGCCAGCAACTGTTTCCATCCATCCACCACTGAATAGGCCAATAAGAATGCCAGCTCCCCCATGAAACTTTCCGACATTGCCAGGCAGTTGGCTTTCTTCTGGTCTTTCAAAGGCTTTTGCACATATGTCTACTAGTAAGGTAATAATTTGTTCTGTTATTGTTTCCAGTAAATGCCTTCCCCCCTTGGTTACCCTAGCGAAGTGCTACACAGGGGAATTATTTGTCTTTGTCTTCTCCGTGCCTAGCAAATCCTAGTAAATAACTGATAAATGCATGAATAAAACAAGTCAGGAGTTTAAAACCTGAGAAGAGGACAAAAATATGTGAAGTTAAATACTGAACGATAGAGATTGGTAATGGCTCTGCTCGGCCAATGAAAGAAATTTGGGGAGAATTGACAAGGTAATAAAAATCCCAAGGCTGGTATTTTAGGTGAAAGCTTCTCCAAGAGGAGTTATTGGAGTCTTCAAAGGATGAAGAGGATTTGAGTCAGAAGACAGAAGATGGAACAGCATTTTGGGAGGCTGAGATGTGAGAGAATAAAGGAAAACAGGACGGCCCAAACTGTGTTGGGAGGCTAAAAGTAAAATGGGCCCAGAACCATTTTGGAGGCTTAGAGTAAACTAAGTCCTCAACAAGAAAGTGTCTGGCCCTCCACTCTGCAGAGAGTGCAGAGCTGGAACAGGAAAAGTTGACCACCACATTCACCTCTAGAGTCTCTAACACACACCACAACACCCAGGGTACTCACCTAGTGGATGTCAACCATGGCAGGGGGCAGACAGCACTGCCCCAGCTGTGCTGAGACACCACCGCTTTGAATCAGCTCTTCCAGATGTTCTGTGGAACGCAGAACCATGGAACATGTCTCTGCACAGCTGGAGGTCATCTTTCCAGTCTGAATCTAAGTTGGAAGTGACCCTTCCTACTAGAAGGGGCCCCCTCGCCTTCACTACAACCACAGAATTGCACAAAGAGACAGAGAACACAGGGTAAGGGAACTGAGAGCAGCACTTTATAGAAGCCGTGGGGAAGGCTAAGCCTGCCTTCCCCAGAAATAAGTGCCTGGAGCCTCCACTGTGACAAATGCATAAATGAAGTTTAGTACCTAATCAGAAGAACTGTGAAGAAAAGTTGGCACTCCAGAGCAATCCAAACAAGAACAGTGCAGGATAGTCAGAGAAGACCCAGACTGGACTAGCACAGAGAGCACAGCCATGGCCACACCAGCTGAGGGTCTGCACCAGCTCCTTGGAGGAGGGATGGGTGATTGGTGCCACAGCCTGCTTTGGTCTTCGTGGTTTGTTGCATATAAGTTCGTGGCCTACAGTGTATAGAGATCTCCTGACAGGTCAGAGTGCAGATGCTCTCAACAGGCCCTTTGGTTCATCTTAATCAAATCCCAAGACACAGGCCACATGTCAGAACCTGCTACTTGTCTGCCAGTATCCACTCTTCCACATGGCTGCCCAGAACAAAGACTGCATTTCCTACCTTTCAGTGGACTGAGTTCTGGTTGTTGGGCTGGGAGGGAAAAGAGACGGGTGCAACCTGGCTTTGACTCCCCTTCTTCCATCCTGCTGCCTGGACTGTGAACACAGTGGGAAGCCATCATGGGCCATGCAGGGAGGGCAACACTCTAGGCAGGCAGGAGCAACAACACAGAAGGGGCCTGGGAGTCTGACTGACATGGAGACACCCTGGATTACTTGAGAGAGAAATAAATGTCTACTCCCCTTAAATTCATTGTTATTTTGGGTTTCTATTATAGCAGCTAGCTCTGTGTTCCCCATCTAAGGATGTCATCTATAAATACCTGGCCCAGGTGGAGCTGGCCTGACAGTCAGAGCCAAGATTCCTGGGCCATACGTGGAAGTCAGGAAAGAAGCCCCTTATGCAATTTTCTCATAATGAGCCTCAGGTTTTCCTGTATATCATTCTGCCACAGGGCTTGCAGTGCAGTAAATGAAAAGATCTAGGTAAATATCTCTGGATTGATTAAAAGCCTGTTCACTTTGAGCCAAGAGAAGGAAACCCAAGCTCAACATCTGTCGATTCCCAAAAGAGGGAGCCTCCTACAATGTCTGCACTGGGTACTAAGTGCAGGCCTTAGCTATTGCCTAATTCAACTCCTCCCCTTAATCTGGGAAGATTAAACTAGGTGGAAACCCAGGTTTCCTGACTCCCAGTGCAGTGCTCTTTGCAAGATATCTTACTGCCACTTTGAAGGCATTCATAATCTGAATGAAGTCTATTAAGCAGCAAAACATAATATCAGGCCCTGGTGTTCTGAAGAAGGTGTTGGGTAGCTATGCATTCTTCCATGTTACATCTGTCCTTTTTTTTTTCATTGGCAACCATAAGCTGTGAGCTGCATTTACTTAGAAAGGCACATTTTTGTCAAACTGGACTTACTGAGATGACTGGAAGCAGACATCCAAGAAGCACAGTAAGTACCTCTCCCAAATGACTTGTCCTGGAACAGTTACTAACAGCGCACCTCCGCCTGCTTTTGTGAAACCTGCATTCCTGGCATTTATGACAGGCTGAGGAAATAATGAGGAGAGCCCAGAGCTTCCACATTAGCCAATAGGAGGAAGTTCTCACTCGGCAGGTGGAAGCTTCTCCTGGGGAAATCCTGGAGGCTCGTTGTTCCTGTCAACTACTAAAATGTACCCATAAATTTCCTGTGACAGGAGACACAGTGTCTGAGGAGTAGAAAGTGATAAAAGCCAAAAATGTAAAAGCATTCCTGCCAGAACTCAGCCCTTCTCCACGCATGGCATTAAATATACAAGAAAGGAAGCCACTCTCCACACCCTACACTCCATCCCTGACCACTGAGGCTGTCCAGGGTAGTAAGACCAGAAGCCACAGAATAGAGAATGGGTTCTAAAGTTCACTCCAACAGATGAACCTACAGAACGACAGAACACTCGATGCACCACCACCAAAGCAGGTGGTCTA
Source organism: Gorilla gorilla gorilla (assembly GCF_029281585.2). Lineage (NCBI taxonomy): Eukaryota > Metazoa > Chordata > Mammalia > Primates > Hominidae > Gorilla > Gorilla gorilla. The sequence continues at coordinate 17,662,708 of NC_073234.2, read as the reverse complement.
TTTGTCAGCTTGACTGTTTTCTTTCGTTTTTAATGGCAGACCCAGAACAAGTTAATAATTTGGGGGGCTCAGTGCAGAATGAAAATACAGGGCTCCCTGTTCAAAACTTATTAAGAATTTCAAGGCTGTGACAGCAGAGTATAAAACCAGGCTCAGAGCCCTTCTCAGTGGGAGACTGTACAAGCTGCACGTTCTCAAAGCTAACCCTGGGTAGACTCTACCTTCCACAGCATTCTCTTTTTATACCAGGTAGAATGAATGATTTATTTAAGTACAGTAAGTCTTCACTTAATGCCACTGATAGGTTCTCAGGAATTGTCACTTTAAGTGAAATGATGATATAAGGGTATTACAAAATTGGTATAACAAAACCCATTTTACCATAGGCTAATGGATACAACCAAGAGTTAAGGCTGGGTGAGGTGGCTCATGCCTGTAATCTCAACACTTTGGGAGGCTGAGGTGGGAGGATCATTTGAGCCCAGGAGTTTGAGACCAGACTGGACAACATAGAGAGACCCCTTCTCTACAAAAAATACAAAAATTAGCTGGGTGTAGTCACATGCACCTGTAGTCCCAGCTACTCAGGAGGCTGAGGCAGTAGGATGACTTGGACCCAGAGGTCCAAGTTATGATTGTGCCACTGCACTCCCCCAAGGGTGAGACTCTGTCTCAAAAAAAAAAAAAAAAGTTTCTTAGGGCATCTTTCTGGTCACAAAAACATTACCAAACCAAAGAAAACCCCCAAATTTCTAAATAAAGACCAAAACACTTCTAATACTAAACATTGAAACTAATGTGAGCTATACATACATTTAAGAAAGATTACAGAAATGAGATAATTATTTACCCAAGTATTCCAGTTCCCCTGAACTCAGGTGGCCAGAGCCTGTCCTGGCAGCTCAGTGTGCACAGCACGACCCAATCCTGGACAGGAGGCCATTCCATCACACAGAGCACTCACACACACACCCACGCTCACTCATGCTGGGACCATGTAGATACAGCAGTTCACCTAAGTGCACAGCTTTGGGATGTGGGAGGAAACAGGAAAGGCTCAGAAAACCCATACAGATGTGGGGAGAACTTGCAAACTCCACCCAGACAGTGGCCCTGGCTGGGAATCCATTTTTTCTTCCCATCAATGTCATAATGAAAAGATGTTGAACACAAGAAATTTATTCAAAGACCTGCTGTACTTACGATAGTCTGACTGTGTCCCCCAAAACATATGCGTTGGAAACTTAACCCCCAATGCAATAATGTTGGGAGGTGGAGCCTTTTAGAGGTGTTTAGCTTGCGAAGGCTTTACTCTCATGAGTGGATTAACGCCACCATGAAGAGGACTTGCATATCTCTCTCTTGCCTTCTGCCATGTGAGAAGCAGTAAGAAAGCCCTCGCCAGATGCTGGCGCCTAGATCTTGGACTTCCCAGCCTCCAGAACTGTGAGAGAAAAGATGTCTTTTTTTTTTAGATGGAGTTTCTCTCTTGTTGCCCAGGCTGGAGTGCAATGGTGTGATCTCAGCTCACTGCAACCTCCACCTCCCGGGTTCAAGCGATTCTCCCGTCTCAGCCTCCTGAGTAGCTGGAATTACAGGTGCCTACCACTACGCCCTGCTTATTTTTAGTATTTTTAGTAGAGACGGGGCTTCACCATGTTGGCCAGGCTGGTCTCAAACTCCTGACCTCAGGTGATCCACCCACCTCGGCCCCCCAAAGTGCTGGGATTACAGGTGTGAGCCATAGTGCCCGGCAAAAATGAATGTCTTTATAAATTACCCAGTCTCGGGTTTCTGGTATAGCAGCACCAAATTGGCTATAGTGCTCTATCTCTGTGTTTAAATTACCTGTAGCAAATCCTGACTGCTCTGCCTATAGCGTAGGTGACCCTGAGCAAGTTATTTAAGCTCTCTGAGCCTCAGCTTCCTCAACTGTAAGATAGAAACGACAACATAAAAAATGATCTATGCAAAGCTATTTGCAGTTGGTTATTATCAACTATTATTATTACCTAGCTAAAAGGCAGTTGATTAAGAAATGTGCTGAGTGATAATTAGTGATTAGGAAGCATTTGTGAACGCAGTATCCAGAAATAATTTTACCATTAGGGAAAAATAGTTGACGTGTAGATATTTTCCTACTTACCCTGGAAACTATTCTATGAAAGACTTTTCATGTATGGCCCCAAGAAGTCAGTTCCTGGCCACTGAGCAGAAGTTACTGGTAGGCAAATATGGGTTCCATACAGGGAAGAACTTTCTAATTCACCATCTGTTGAGAGGAGCTAATGAGATCTTCATGGCCAAGGGCATTCAAGGAGGCTGAACCACCACCTTGTCAAGATGCAGAGCAAATTTATGTATTAGGCAGATGGCGTTCAAATCTCCTCCACTCCTGAGAGTCTATGGATTTGGTGCAATTTCAGTGCTTCTATTCTGTAGCTATGATGTCTAATTTTATTCCTCCCATGGCCCTCCACCAAATCAGCCCTTCTGTCTTCCCTTCTTTCCTGCTCAACCATTTTGTTGTAGCCAAGTGTACTTATAGTCCCAGGAAGCTTTACAGCATCTAGAGTTCTCCTTTCCTACTGTCTCCTCTGCTGCCGTAAGTAGTCCACTTTCTCCCATTCCACGGCATCCTCTATTTTTATTCCTTTATTCTTGTTATATGCATGCAGCCTTACTTCAGGAAATTTGTGCTGATTACATGACATGAGAGGGGAGGAACCAGAGCTAAGGGTGCAAGGCACAGGTTTGGAGACAAACAGCCCTAGGCATCCAAACCAGCTCTCTCAGCTACCAAGGGTGACACTGGACAACTTATTCAATCTCCCTGATCCTCAGTATTGTATCTGAAAAATCTAGAAAATATTAGCACCCACTTTATAGAGTTTTTCTGAGGTTTTGATGATCTAATACAAGCAAAGCGCTTCACATGGTATCTGGCACATAAGTAGTCCTCAGTGAAAGTTAGCAGTTGTTATTATTGCTGTCCACCAAAGAGCATTTGTTAATGGCATCATATTCTTGCCTCCTTCAGTTTCCAAGAGAAGTGTGTGTGTGCACTTATGTGTGCATGTGAGAGAGGGAAAGAGAGACACAGGAGATACACACTCTCAGAGAGAGAAAGACAGAGAAAAAGTTCTCTGAAAGAAATGTATACCTTTAAACATTTGTCTTTCATACTATTTTAAAGCTCACCCTCCATATTCATGGTGCAATGCTGCATAGTAAGAAACATAAAAAGAAATTTAACAAATGGTTCCTCCCTGCAGAAAGTTTAAAAACATGAGAAATAAACAGAAACATAAACCATCTACCACTGATATCTTAAGGATTCAATTAAGTGGTAAATATTAAATACATGTAGGTACATATTTCATATTTAAAAATACTTAACATATTATGGACACTAAAAACTAAATCAATCTGTGAGCGAATCAAATGATTGCTATAGTTAACAGTATCCTCTCACAAAAATACCATGTTACATTAGAAGCCATCCAGATTTTCTTTCTTTCTTTCTTTCTTTCTTTCTTTCTTTCCGTTTCTTTCTTTCCTTCTCTTTCTTTCTCTCTTTCTTTCTTTTCTTTCCTTCCTTCCTTCCTTTCTTTTCCTTCCTTCCTCCCTCCCTCCCTCCCTCCTTCTCTTTCTTTTCTTTCTTTGTTATGTTTATTTTAGATACAGGGTCTTGCTTTGTGGCCTAGGCTAGAGTGCAGTGGCGTAATCATTGCTCACTGCAGCCTTGCACTCCTGGGCTCAAGTGATCTGCCTCAGCCTCCTGAGTGGCTGGGACTACAGGCACGTGCCACAACACCCAGCTACTTTTTAAAAAATTTTTTGTAGTGATGGGATCTCACTATGTTGCCCAGGCTGGTCTTGAACTTCTGGGCTCAAATGATCCTCCCACCTCAACCTCCCAAAGGGTCGGGATTACAGATGTGAGCCACTGCACCCAGCCCCAGATTCCATTTCTAATCCTCAATCATCTCCATCTCTGCTTTTCCCTTTGCCCTGCCAACCTATCAAACCATAGACTCACCGAGTTCAGAGCCAAAGATGTAACTCAGAGCGTCACCCAGTTTGGTTTCTCCTTTTTCCCCTTTAACAGCAGCCATGAGAATCCCATCTGTTAAGGGAGAGTGACACATTTTGCTCCCTCATTAGATAATATTTAGGGAAGGTTTAAATGTTTTTTTAATTAAAACCTTGGGACCACTTCTTTAGCTGGTTCAGTTTATTTGCATGTTTGTAGGAGAGCTAGGTTAGGAAAGAAAATCCAATGTTATCGTAAGGGAAACGTTCTATCTTGTTTCATCACGATCATTCTACTCACATGTAAATTTTGAGCACAGTACTATATTTTTATAATTAGATTTACTATATATTAAGTCAAGCTCCCTGTCCCTGCCAGTTACTGGCCAACTGAACTGAGTTTTCTTCCCAAATTAGTTGAGTTGTGCTTATTAAGACAGAGGGCCTGAATGAGCTCCGTCCCATCATTGGCTGCTGCCCTGTGCAACGCCCACGCATGGCTCCATCTCAGCTGATGGAGGAAGCGCTCGTCCACAGCCGTAAGCTTCAGCTTTCCTTGCTCTGTTGCTTTCATCCTGACTGCCTCTCAACATTCTAGCTTCCCCTCTCCAGCCGTGGTGTACTGGAGCCAGCTTGTACTCGTTTGTGAGAGAATATTGTTAAATTTTCAGAAATTTTGCCAGCCGATTGTTCAACATGGCCAGTATAAAAACTAAATTATGTAAACTTACAACTAAATAAATTATATTAGAAACAAAGAGAATAAATACTCAAAAACTCCTTCCTTCCTAATTATTTTACTACATTTTACCATTCCCTTTGCTCTCAAGGTTGCTTATCATACACGTCAGCCTATGCTATCCGCGTGGTGGAAATAGCACACCATGGTAAACCACTGCTCAACTCTCCCTAGCTCCCCTTGCAGCAGTGTTTACGTGGAGATTCTCAAATCAAGCCATTGTGAGAGTATTTACAACAGGGAGGTCAGCAAATGTGACACATCCGGGCTTGATTTATTGCTCCGTTAATTGTTTAGACCACGGGTCTGCAACTCTGGCCTGTGGCCTGTTTTCCTGTGTCCCTTGAGCTAAGAATGGTTTTTATGTTTTCAAAGGTTTTAAAAAAAATATTCAGAACCTCCCATTGGTAGACCCAATAGTATTGTGTTAAGTCCGTGTAGAAGGCAAGCAGTGGTTTTTCTAATTTGTGGTGCTACTGCCTTCAAGCCAAAATGGGAGCCTCCCGCTGGGCTCTTCTTGCCTCTTCTGTCTCCTTCCTAATTACAATGAGTCTGGCATGAGGACACACCAACAGCTGACTCTGATGGAGCACAAGGCAAATGGAATCCAGTCCTCTCACTATCACAGTCATGCTAGTTCCACAGAACCAATAATAGTAAAAATGTTTTTATCAGTAGAGGCATTAGGTCAGAAAAAAAAAAAAACCAGAAAAAAGATACGTTGACTGAAACCATGCTTACATCACCATGTTTAGTGGGTATCTGGCAATTATCCAGGTAATTGGATCCTAAGTAGCCAGACCATCTCTTCTCCCCTCGCTCCCTGTGAAAAACTCTATCTGGAAGCTTAATGATCTACATTACCAAAATTAACTGGGTAGCTGTAAAAGCTAACTGAGTTCTTTTATTTTTTAAGGGTGATCAGTTATCTTGTATCATTCTGAAACCCATAAATGCTTGAGCGTTCTTGAAGGGGCTGTCCCCATTTACAGCCAAGCAAAAAGTGGTAACGGAATTCTTTATATGATTACTAACGAGACCACAATTAAATTTCAAAGCTGAAAACCAGCAGAAGCAGAACACTTTTAGTTGCTTATTCTCTTTTTCCCCCCGTGTGCCAGGGTTTCCGCCGCTACCTAGCATCAGAGTGCCACCATCCCAGTCTCATGTAGGCCCTCGGTGTCATCTCTTCCTCCTAACAATTACCCTGCGTCCAGCCTTTCCAATTTTCTAAATTGTAGCCAGAATTACCTTTCTGAAACTTTGATGTCACTTCCCTTTTTAAAGACTTTTCATTGTACTTCATTGCCTAGAAAATAAACTCCAAATTCCCAAAGTCCAAACGTGGTCCCAGAAGACTCCTAACCACCCAGCGCCAGCCTGTCTTTCCAGAGTTGGCTATATCCTTAAGGAACAGGAAGCTTCTAAACCAGTGCTTCCCAAACTTGGAGGCACATTATAATTACCTGGGAGCTTTAAAGAAACTCAATGCCCAGGCCACGTCCTACATCAATTAAATCAGAATGTCTGTGGGTAAAGCCACTGTCTGGCACCTTAGGTAATACCAAAACTATATTAGGATTTTGGTGACCCAGATTGCCTGGTAGATCAGGTACTGTTCTCAGAAATGTTTTAAACAGGTGGGCATGGTGGCTCACGCCTGTAATCTCAGCACTTTGGGAGGCCGAGAGGAGCGGATCACCTGAGATCAGGAGTTTGAGACCAGCCTGGCCAACATGGTGAAACCCTGTCTCTACTAAAAATACAAAAAATTAGCCAGGCATGGTGGCAGCACCTGTAATCCCAACTACTCGAGAGGCTGAGGCAGGAGAATTGCTTGACCCTGGGAGGAGGAGGTTGCAGTGAGCCAAAATCGTGCCATTGCACTCCAGCCTGGGCAACAAGAGCAAAACTTCGTCTCAAAAAAAAAAAAGAAAAAAAGAAAAGAAATGTTTTAAACAAACCCATTGTCATAATCAATACATTGATACATTGTACAATAGTTAGTTTTAGTGTATCTCCTCCATTAAACTTTAAGCTCCTGGAAGGCAGGGTCTGTATTTGTTTTGTTGTACTGATGATATTTAGACAGTACTCGGGACCTGATAAGTACTTGGCACCTAATAAGACACTCAACAAATGTTTGTCAAATCAAAGAACAAACAAATGAACAAATATATGAATGATTTCAACCAGGAGACACCGAACTAAGAAATGAAGTCATTCATGCCTTTTTGAATAAAGGTAATTATTTTAAAGATGGAGCACCAGCACCCCATTTCCCACTGAATTGGTCATTATAAGCCTTGATAAATCCTCCTGGTAGAAAGAGCATTGCCTGGAAATCGGAGACCTGAAGTCTAGTCCTGTTCTGTCATTACCAAATAACAAAGTCAGTGATTTGTATTTATTAAGTGCTTGATATGTCCCAGGTACTTTATTTGTATTTTCTTGTTTAATCCTCAAAAATAATCTTACCAAATAGATATGATTAGCAAACTCATTTTATTGAGAAGGAAGCTGAGGTTTACCTAGGACAGGTGAACTGCCCAAGTACCATACTAGCTGAGCCAGATCTGAACCCAGGAAGTGCAGAGGCTGCCAATCAGGCTGTCCAGTGGTTCTCCATTCTGCCTGCTGTTTGAATCACTTTGAGACTGACCAGGGCCCAACTTCAGAATCCTATTAACTCCTCTGGATGAGCCCTGGCCATGGGGCTTCTTTTTAAATGCCTTCCAGCAATTTTAAAGTGTGGCCAGGGTTGAGAACTTTTGCCCTAGGCTCTCTCTACTCTAAGCCATTGTATTCTCCCAAAAGCCACTTCTCTGTGCTTCAGTCTCTTCTGTACAAAGAGGTGGCTGAAGCCACCTATCTTGGCAATAATTCTAGCTTGAATGCCTACAAATTATCCCTGCCCTTGCTCCACTTCCCACCTTAGGCCCTGGCAAACAGGGGACTCCTAGACTCTCCACATCTGACTCCAGACAGCTTTCCCCTAAGTTTTCAGCCTCCGCTACAGAAAACTTGGGGCTGGGATAAGCTAACACAGTCTTATTTTGTTAGATGCTATACAGCAAGTAAAAGCTGTAGCTTCTTAAGAAGAATAAGGAGGATAAATGTAGCCCAACGGGTGCCCCTTGTCAGCCCTAATTGAGGATGGTCTTTCGGCACCAGGTAAAGGGAGAGAGAGTACAGAAGCAGAGTCCCCTGACTGGTAAACTAGCCCTTTCATAGAGCAACATGGTCTTCTCAGCCCTGCCTCAGAGGGATGGGTTTGGAGAAGCAGAAGATCCAGTCTGTTTTCTTGGGAAAGGAAACTCCAAGAAGGAGAACAGGAGAAAGCTGAGCAGGTAAAAACTACTGGTGGCTCAAGGATATACCATTTGCATAGGTGAATCCCTGGGCCAAGACCTGCCGTCCGTGAGCAGGAAGGGATTGCTCCCATTCCCAGTGCTCTTGGGAGGCTCTGAGTCTGACTAGCTCCAAGACCAGTGGGGACCAAGGTGGCTTTAGCATGACACCTATGGCACTACCCAGACAAGTCTCTGGCTCCTCTGTAAGGCCTAAAGCTCAAGCCAACCAGAAAAGTCTTAAGTCCAAGAATAACTGAGACCAGCCTCTAACTCTTAGGACCATTCCACCCTGGTCTAGGCACAAAGACAGGATGTACAGTGTCTTCAGGTCGATACACTTGGCAATTTATTTAAAGAAACTGGAGCCTCTCTTGGGCCTCTGCCGTGCTCCCATAGCATCCCAAACTTTTCACACTCAACGCACTTTATTTTGATTACCTGCTTATGTGTCCATTTTCCCCGTGAGACTCTAAGTTCTAGGAAGGCAGGGAATGTGCCTGTCTTGTTCACTGCAATATTCCCAGCTCCTAGCCCGGTGCCTGTCTCATGGTAAGAGCTTCATAAATATTCATTGAATGGACAAGTGATTACATGTAAAGTTTATCTCATAAGCGAATAAGCAATACTTGCTACCTACTCCATGGGAAAGTGCTGAGCCATGAGTTGCTATGCTTATTATAAGAACTCTCCCATTATAGACTAAACACAGGCTTAGTTGGGTAAAAAAAAAAAAAAAAAGATGCCTATTTTTCTGACAGTTTGTTGTTTTCTTCTAAAGTCCATATAATTTTTAATAAAAGCGAACAAAACCAAACAGTGGTTTCAGTGCTTGGGGTTGTTTATAAATACACTAATACTGAAGGCCCACGGAGCCAGCCCTGTTAACAACACGGGCCTGGCTGGCTGCAGTCCTGGTCACTGCTCCTAGGAGTCTCCATAGCAGCAGGGGAAGGTCAAAGCACTGGGAGAGGGCTATTTATTACCAACAGGAAATGTGGAAAACACCCTGCCCTTTAATCTTCCAATTACCTCAAGGAAAACAGAAAACAATGTTACCATCAGACATTATCCACAGAGAAAACAGAGCCTTCTGTGGATGCTCAAACCCTACTTCTAAAGCCTCATATTTTATGATTACATCAAAACACTTAAAGTGTTTCTAAGAGCTCTTTCAGCAATACTCACAACAAGCACAAAAATAAATGTTATAACATTATCTCCTTATTAGAGATAAGAAAAACTGGTCTGGATTCTACATAATTTCTTCCATACCCACAGAAATGGGTGAGAACCTACAGATGCTGCCTTCCAGCCCACAAGGTTGGTACCACTGCCCTCTGCCTTACCTCCAAAGACAGTCACAACAGGTCCTGAAAACACCCAAGATTCCTGCATTAGTATCAGAGCAGAGATCTGTATCTGTGTTTTTTGCATCATGCTCCTGGTCCCAAGATCCCCAAGGACATCACAGAAATAAATCAGGGGCCTGGCAATGGCGATTTGTTAAAAATTAAAAATTATAACCATTAGTAAACCAAAAAATGGGGAGCAGTAATTCTTTGCTTTACATTAGTACATTTTGTTATAAGTGCCTTTATAAATGATAAAGTACTAATTTTTGTTCTGGAACTAAGTATGACTCTTTTGTGCAGGATATAAATCTTGCTATTCTCAGGAGCAAGGGCCAATGACTAAACATTCGTGGAGACCTATCTTCATACCAGGCAGGCACTTTATATTCTAAACACGTCACAGGCATTATATTGTCTAGTTATCACGGTAACCCTAGCAGGTTGCCATTATTGTTGTCTCTATTTTATAGATGAAGAAACTGAGGCCCAGAGCTTTAGAGTCTCCCCAAGTTTACACAGCTAGAGGGAGATTGAGACTTGGGTTTCTTTGACTGCAGAGCTCATGCTTGCAATCATTTTGCTGTATTGTCTCCACAAGAGAAAGACATTATGCCACTATGGCTAGGTTTAATTTTCTGTAGTTTAGGGAGATTGAAGGAATCCCAAATCCCAGAAAAATCAGTCAGCTAAAGTCACTCAGAAATATTTCTGGTCATTTAGGTGTCCTCTAAGCACAAGGCCAAAAATAACAGTGATTTAAATGACACTGGAGTAGAAATACAGGTCACATCCAATTACAATGGATCTCAAGGGAGCATCCAAGCTCTTATTGTGTCCTGGAACTTTTTATACTAAATATTGCTTTCCCCAACTACTAGAGGTCTCACTGATCCTCCTTCCTTTTCTCCAAATTCTGGTACTTGCCTGTACATCACAGGTGAACCGTTGATTATACACTGTCTTTTACTGTTCACTATTTTTTCATGTATGCTAGTCTTTGTCTCCTCAACTAGATTTTAAATTCCTTGAGAATAGAAACTGGGCTTCCAATCTATTGTGTATTTACAATGTGCACAAATTGGGTGCCTACTGAGCATGTAGAGAGTCCTCAGTATAACTTAGGTATTGATTTGTTTAAATAATATAGGCCAAAAGCCTTTTTCTGTAAAGGACTAGATAGTAAATATTTTAGGCTTTGCAGATCCCATGGTCTCTGTTGCAACTACTCAACTCTGCTGTTGCAAGGTGCAAACAGCCATAGACAATCCAATGAGCATGGCTGTGTTCAAATAAAATTTTATTTACACAACAGGCAGAGGGCCAGATTTAGCCTGTGAGCTGTAATTTGTCAACCCAATATAGAATATTTATGATAGGCTTGAGGGACCGGGTAAGGAAATATTCTCAAATCTCAGCATTATAGAAGTAGAGACTATACCTCCCCTTCATCCCTCTACCCCCTAGTCCCCACTATTAGAGTTCTAGCTCCTGACCAAGCCAAGTATTTTTCCAAAGCCTCTCATCTTGGACTTAAGGTTAGTTTAGCACAATATTTTGCAGTTCAATTACCTTTGGGGCTTCATACATCAGTTTAAAAAGAGAAAAATCAATGACAAGGTGAAAAGCTAACATAGTAGGTTGTAAGAACAATAAGTAATTACAAAATTCTTCAAATGCATTCCACCCAGGAGGCTCTGACACTCTTTCCCGACTGCTTCTTACAGACTGCCATGCAAATCATCACAGGTGATTTGAAATACTCATTTCACCTGGATTAGCAATCTACAGGGAGAGCCCATCCACCCTGGCAGGAAGCCACCTACAGGATGGCAAGGGGAAACATTCCTTTCTCCCCACAACAACAGCTTTCCTTCGAGCATGACGGAACACAACAAATGGAAGAAGAAGGGCTTTTCGGCCCTTAGTTTTGATTTAACGTTAAAAAGTCTTTAATGGGCTGCTTTCCTGACCTAATTTCAGTGTGAGATGTTTCCCTAAACATATTGTTCAGTATTGTTTCTGGGCTTTTCTACATGTTTGTAAAGATTTGATACGCATTTGATATGAACCGAGGTAGCTTAATAGAGAACCACAGAATCCGTAGCTGCGTAGCACTCTTCTAATTCAATCTCTTTAGTACACAGAGAAGTGAAGTGACTTGCCCAGAACTGTGGGTTCTTTGCTCAAAGCAGATAATCATTCGGGTCATCCCTCTGTGACCTCAGCGCTATGCTAATGAATCAGCTAGTGCACACCTAGCTAATGGGAAAGACAATCCGGTGACAACCCTCGACACTCCTCCATGTCCCAGGACAAGGCTCCTGTATGTGAAATCAGCCACATCCAATATCATCTTCCTCAATGATGTGACACAGAGCTGCCTGTGTTTTCAGAGGCATGGCCAGCAACTTCCATTGTCCTTTCCATGGTACACTGAGAATAAAACAGAGATTTGTCTTCTGCAGTTTCTACTTCCTCCTTTTTCCTTTTTCTTTCTTTTTTTTTTTTTTTTGAGACTGAGTTTCGCTCTTATCTCCCAGGCCGGAGTGCAGTGGTGCAATCTTGGCTCCCTGCAACATCTGCCTCCCGGATTCAAGTGATTCTCCTGCCTCAGCCTCCCGAGTAGCTGGGATTACAGATGCCCGCCACCACGCCCAGCTAATTTTTTTGTATTTTTAGTAGAGACAGGGTTTTGCTATGTTGGCCAGGCTGGTCTCGAACTCCTGACGTCAGGTGATCCGCTCGTCTGGGCCTCCCAAAGTGCTGAGATTACAGGCGTGAGCCACCGTGCCCGACCTCTACTTCCTCTTTCTTAACATCTTTTTCTCCCTGTTGGTAATCAAATGACTGATTACTTTGAGACTCGTGGACGTTGGGTAGCACTATCAGGTCTTTGCATTTTAAGCCAATGATCTCTTCATGTGGAATTAAAGGTGCTTCCTCATATCTTAGGGTGATGCCCAGAAATACAAAGAAGCAAATCAAAAGGTGTAGCTATTGTAGAGATCCTCTAGACCCACTGAGCTTTCACCTGACTCCTGACAGTGACAGTAAATTAATAGATTTCATGGGACTGGCAGAGAGAAGCAAAGAGAGTGGTCAATTCAACAGTGATCTCTCCACTCCAAAAAGCTCTAATTACCCCAGTCCCCCTCCAGGTCAAGTTAAGAGAGGTCTAGTCCAGGGAGCTATAAGGCCCAGACTGGAGAATTTCTGACCTTTTCAAAGGTACAGGTTACCTCTTACCCTAGCAAAAGCCCCCCTGGTAGATGTCTGCCTTCCCCACATTCCCCAGTCTTCACCCCATATCTGCCCCTTCTCATTCTGCTCTGGCCCGCAAACAATTGTTTCAAATCTTAACCTTTTGTATAACCCTGCAGAACAAAGAGCTATGTCTCCTATATTTTATCTTCCTCTGTGAAGTTTCTGATAAATATGTTTTAACTTGCATCCTTTATCGTATAAAAATACTGGGAATGTGCTGCCCTGGGAATTAACATATTCTTTGTCACTTATGCAGAATTTTTTTGATTTGAACACTAATTGGGTAATTGGATTAAAAGTATCCCTTCTGGGCTTCTATTAGAAAGAATAATACTGGTCATGAAACTATTAATAATGATGATGAAGATAGTGATACTCTTACTACTACTAATTATAATAGTTTTTTGGGTTTTTTTTCCATTTGCAGTACATTGTACAGATTGCAAAGCTTTTTCTGGTACATTTTCTCACTTGATCTCATTTACCCAGTGAAATTGGTAGAGCAAATATGTTCCCCAGGGTATAGGTGAGGTCATTTGTTGAAGGTCACGTAGATAGAAAGAGGTGAAACTAGTTTCCCTTTCCAGGAGGGGGTGCCCTTTCTACCGTGCTCTGCTGCTTAAAAAATAAATGAACCATGCATTGAAAACAACTGATAAGGCACTGCTTCAAACTGTTCTCCTCCACAGGGAGAGAGAGTTAATTGTTCACTTCTGTCATCCTTTGGAATAAAATTCCTAGCAAAAAAAGGGCAACTCATACAGATGGCAAAAGCACAGCATCGGAGGCTAAGTCATCTCAGAATCACAAATTCTTAGGGGCATCCTGACAGCTCCTCTCTTCCTCTCCATTCTAACATATTCTACTACAGGACAAATGCCAGACTTAGAGGGTATTTACACAACAAAGAAAAGAGTGCTAATAAAGCAGACTGTGTATTTGTGTTTTAAAATTGTGATGATACAGTCAATCTATATTTGTATACAAACATTCATTCATGCCTACAAAACCAGTTTTCAGTTATATTCTGATTTTCAAAGAATCTAAACATACTGTCTTCTTACAATTACCTTAATTGATTAGGTGCTGAATTTTGTCTTACTCAGTCATTGCCATGGTATAAAAATCCCAGACCCAAACATTATTTTTTTATCATTCTACAAACTTGTTTTAAATTGCAGTATCCAACTTTGTAAAACCAAGTGTGAGCATATGTTTAATCTCATAATGACAATTATAATATAATCATGAAACTCGAAGTCACCAATATTTGTCCAAGGTATCATGATGAGGCTTATGGAAACACAGTGGAAGTACGCCAGCACTCTGGACGCCAACAGAAATGGAAGCTACACGGATTAAAAAAGAATTTGCCTATTCGAAATGGTCTTTTACTAATATCGAGCCTGCAACTTAGTATATTTGGATAAGTGATGATGACCTGGTTTTACAAACACAGATTATTCAAATAGAAAGAAGGCAGAAGGCTGGCGTCATCCTAGAAGGTCAGAGCTTTAGGCCTTTGTGGGGAGGAAAAAAGAATTTAAAAAAAATAAAGCTCTGTGGGCCAGGGAGATGAACAATATGGCAATGCTGAAGTCATTGCAACATTATTTATCTTTTTTCTGAGTATGATTTCTAATCTTCAAGAGTTTTTTGTTTGAAAGTTAAAAAACCAAAAACCTTTCCATGTTTTTCTATCTCCCTTAGAATATAAAATCTGAGAGATCAGGACTTGCTATTGCACGTTTTTTTATCCCAACTTGGATTTCATTATTTTATAAATCATGAGCTCTTTAAAAAATGCTGACATTTAATGAGTAAATTCAACTAACTCAGGGTTTAGTTCAAAAGAATAAGCATTTATTGAATCTCTATTACGTACAAGGCATTGGACCAAGTGCTAGGGAGACTACATGGGTGATAAGCACATAAAAAATAACATCTCCATCCTCAGCAACATAATGAGACCCCATCACTACAAAATATAAAAAACATTGGCCGGGCATGGTGGCACCAGCCTGTGGTCCCAGCTACCTGGGAGGCTGGGGTGGGAGGAGTGCTTGAACCCAGGAGGTCAAGGCTGCAGTGAGCTGTGATTGTGCCACTGCACTCCAGCCTGAGAGACAGAGAAAGACCCTGTCTCAAAAAAAAAAATAAATAAATAAGTAAAACTTTATGAAACATACTATTTCCTCCTTTTTGCTTATCTGTCAAGAAACTCAAAGCCCAATTTCTTGTTCAATTGCAATAATGTTTTCAGGCTAGATTTTCTATAACAATTCTCTTTTATTACAATGACTTTTTTTTTTTAGAATTAGAAAAAAATGTATATGTAACATAGTAAATAAATAAGTCTAAGTTAGGATAAAGTGAGCTAAGTGCCACAAGAAAAATCGCAACAGAATGCAATGAGGATTCATAGGCTGAAAGGATTGTATGGGAGAAGACAGGAGGTGAGTTTTCCAGGAAAAGGTCATTCCAAGCTAAGAAGACAGATGGGCAAAGGTACAGAGATGGGAATGTGTAAGATACTTGGGAGAAAAGAGTTCAGATACAAGGAGGTTAGAACAGAAGATGGGTTGTTTCATTAACTCTAAACACACAAAAAATTAACTCTTCTCTACTAAGGGTCATATTAGCATGTTGTTCACATATGTGAAATTTTCCCCATAAGCAAAGTAAGGGTATCTTCGTCTTACTCATCAGTGAGATCAAAGACTGGAGATGACATGACCATGTAATTTCAGCACAGACACAAGAAGCAACAATAAATCATGAAGAATTAATGAATTTCATCAAGTGAGCACTCAATAAATGCTTTGCAATTGTAGTCATACACATCACTAAGACTTGTATACACTTTTGTTTTATGAACATTTAAGTTTTTACATTGGCCCCTATATTGCCTGTCTTCTCTAATGAGCTCAAAGCAATTCGTTCTTTGGAGGCCATGATCTATTCTTTACACTTTAAAGATGGAAAGACTGAAAAATTATGAGGACAATGATCTGTGTAAGGATCATGGAACTTAACAGACAAAAGAAAAACAATGCCTCATTATATGTGAGAGGGAAATGCAAAGTAGAATCTGTGGGTTCATGCTGAAAAATCAAAATTAGAACAGCTAATCAAGTGAGAGAGTGCGACTAGTTCAAGAGTTAATCACAAAATTCTCCATTGCCCATATTACAGATTACACTTGTTTTTAGAAGCACATATGTGATTAAGAGCAAAGAGGTCAGTAACACTGGAAAAAGGTAGTGAACTAACATGGAAAGTTGTCTAGTCAGCTTTGCGTGGTTGCTCAGTTGCTGCAGCCCTGTGTTTTTCAAACTACAGGTCACAATCCATTAGTTGGTCATGAAACCAATTTACAAAGTCACAAATAGCATTCTCAAAAATGTCTGTATACTTAGTATTGAAACATTTATTCTAGTTAATATCAGGTATAAATATAAAACATATGTTCTCAGTCAGACTGCAAATGACCCCAGCCTCAGTCAAAAAAAAGTTGTTTGAAAGCCATTGCTGTATTCTTCCCCACTGGGAAGTTAGGCTTGGGAGTCAATAGGACTGAGACTCCAAAACGCAGCTTAGCCAAGAATTTCAGTACAATTGAAATTGTGACTGCAAAGATTATATTGCAACATATTATTATGAGAGGGTATGTGTGCCGTATCTATGATATTTCTATATCAAATAGGTAAGAATTTATGAATGTGAGTAATAATGTCTGCACAGTTGTTCTAATATTTAATGCTAGATAAATGGTTTAGATCAACCATTCTCAACTTTTTAGTCTCAAGACTCCTTTACACTTTTAAAAATTATTTTTTTAATTACTTTTTATTTATTTTATTTTTGAGATGGAGTCTCGCTCTATCACCCAGGCTGGAGTGCAGTGGCAGGATCTCGGCTCACTGCAACCTCTGCCTCCCGGGTTCAAGCGATTCTCCTGCCTCAGCCTCCCAAGTATCAGGCATTACAGGCGCCTGCCACCACTCCTGGCTAATTTTTGTATTTTTAGTAGAGACGGGGTTTCACCATGTTGGCCAGGCTGGTCTTGAACTCCTGACCTTGTGATCCGCCCACCTCAGCCTCCCAAAGTGCTGGGATTACAGGCGTAAGCCACCGCACCTGGCCCACTCTTAAAAATTATTAAGGACTCCCTCAGAGAACTTTTGTTTATATGAGTTATATCCACCTATATTTACCATATTGGAAATTAAAAATAACTTTAAAGACCCCGGGCTATGTGTGTTTTGTTTGGAGTATATGAAGAAACTCTGGCCTCATATGTAGACAATGTAGTTGGAAAAAAGATGGATATTTTAATACAGTTTTTCAGATAATTGTGGATATTCTTCTTGGATAATATACCAAAACTTGACAAGCTAGAGTTTCTCAAAGCTTAGCTGCAATGTACTATCTGAAATCCTATTAACTTTTCATACTGTTACATTAAAAATCCATTAGACCACCTTGTCCTTGAATGGATCTTTTGCCTGTGCATGATTATGTAGCACGAGACATTGGTCTTTTGGAAAATACTGGACCACTGAGTTAAGCAGATCTTTGAGATATTGACACTTTCCATTATACAAGATTTGTTAAAATTGCGCTCATTAATATCATCACTGATCTCATCAGAAAAAAACATTAAGTACTGAGATGTCAAGCTCATGGCAGTAGATACACATTTTCTAAACTTTTAATTCTGGCTTGAAGACTTAAAAATTATCATTGGCAGCAGTAATTGTCCCTTGTTTTCCTGAAAGTGACAGGCACACTTTATTTATTTTCAGAAAAATGTCTGTCAAGTACCTGTTTGAATAATCATAGTTTGCCCATCTTTCTTTCAAGTAAAAATGTTTTATGAAAATAAAAATAAAAACATGAATTCGGCCTACAACTCAAGCACAGAAGTATTTTCCTACAGACAAATATGACACACTTCATTTTGCAGCAGACGTCTTTATGCCTATTTCCTATTTTTTTCATGCAGAATGTGAAAAAGAATTGTACCCAAGGATTAAGCTTCAATGAAATTAATAATTCTTACTGCTTATCAAGAACACCATCAGGTGACACTGGCTCTCTACCTTCTTCTTTTTTTTTTTTTTCTTTTTTAACTGAGAGTGCAGGTTAGTGACGCGTACTTTGACTAGCAATACAGTTTGGTGCCCCTGCCTTGATTGGGTTAAGCCACCGGCGCTTTTAACCACCATTGTCTGCAAAACGTCACCACAGTGAACAAGTCGAATAAGTAAGTCTCAGCATTGTCGTAAAAGGTTTTTTTTTTTTTGACCTTGCAGATCCCCTGAAAGGGTCTCAGAAACTCCCAAAGGGTTCCAGGACCACACCACACTTTGAGAACCACTGGGTGTTAGCGCATTCAGAATTCAATTCAGTTCTCTTTCTCTTCAGAGTTCTTGATGCTCGAGGCTTATTTATTGTGATAGATTTGATCACTGAAGCGCCAAAGAAAAGATATGCCAAGGGGTCGAACACATCCAAGAAGGAAATCCTACCGCACACACAGCTCAAAGGCTCGAGCGCGTAGAAGAACAGCTCTTGGAGAAAGAAACGGGATGCAGAAGGCAGGCCTGGGCTTGTCGTTGCCAGTGGCAACGATCCTCAGTGGGCGGGGCGCGGCCATCGATTAGTGAGGCCTTGCGTCTGTCGGCGGGCAGGGGGGTGGGGGTGACTGGAGCCGGAAGGCCTCCCGGGCCTTGTGGTCGCCGTGGGTTCTCGGTTGCGAGGCAGCTCGCTCGTTCTGCGATCTATTGAGAGTGGCTTCCAAGAGCCCCGTGCCTATGTCTGGGAGGGAGGGAAGATGGCAGCCGTGGCGGCAGGCGGCCTGGTGGGAAAGGGGCGCGACATCAGCCTAGCGGCCCTGCAGCGCCACGACCCCTATATCAACCGCATCGTGGACGTGGCCAGCCAGGTGGCTCTGTACACCTTCGGCCATCGGGCCAACGAGTGGGTGCGTGCGGACGCGGCGGAGCAGTGCAGCCTAGGGTTGGGGTGGAGGCGGGGGGCGTCAGACTCAGGACTTGAGGACCCGGTGAGGGGGAGGAGACGTTGACGCCCTGGAAGTGGGTGGATCTGGGGACTGAGGCCGAAGTTGTGGAGATGGGGTCTCGGGGGTTTGGGGGAAGGGAGGCGGATCTGTGGAGCTACCTGGAGTTGGGGAAAATACTTAAATCTCTAACGTACCCAACGCTGGGAGACCAGACCGATCGGGTACCGCACCATAAGAGCCGAAGGAAAGGAAGGACCTGATGCCTTATGGCCGGAAGACTGATGTGCTCGAGAAAGTAAAGCAGAGTTCTGTTACAGTGAATCTGTGGCTATGGGGGAGGCAGGGACAGCAGACGAATAAAAGTGCAGAGTTCTGATTTTGGAATGTCAGTCTTAGATGGGGCAAAGAGAAATCAAAACTTGATAGAAGGGGAGAAATCTGCAAGTTGTAAACTTAAGGGGAAACACCAAGAAAAGAGCCAACCTCGTCAAATAAAAGACAAAATGGGGCAGGATCTAACGCTTAGAAGGAAGCTGATGCTCTTGGGAAGATTATTGCACGGCAGCACACCAAGTTCGATATTGGAGGTCATTTGGGAGCCAAATTATTTTAGTGCTCTTCTCAAAGCAGAGTCCCAATAAATGGTAATGGAATGAAATTTCATTTTCCTCACAGTTAGAATGGGGTAGAAGCCTAGAACACTGGCGTCCTGTTGCAGGGATTGCTGCTTGTAATTTTGTAACCCACCTGCTCGAATGTAGAGAGATGTAATTTTGTTTCTTTACTCATAATGAGTTTTGTCCAAATAATATTCATCATCCATTATGTATCACATACATGATATCCATCATTTTAAAATAAGTTACAAAACAGTATGGAGAACTTAGCCTTGATGAATGGATTTCAGATAAACTTTTTGTGTTCTTCAAGTCGGTTGTATAAACATCAAAACTTAATCTAGGAAAACATCCATGTTGAACAACTCTGTATTTTTTTTAACACCCACATTCATAAGCCTACTTATCTCCAGTATAGTTCAGCAGCCTGTAGTAAAAACCTCACCTGAAAATCATTAACATAAAAATAAAAAGACAAGCAAGAATGGGGTAGACAAACAGTTTTGCCCAAAGTTCTTAACGGAGGAAATTTGCCGGAATGGGGCAAAGAATTTAGGTCTGCTCTCCTAGTAGCCAAACACAAAAGGAGAACAGGAAGAGCTCTTTAATATTCGTTCTTCTGTAATAGAAAGTGTACCTCTTGATCAGGAGAAAGAGGTTATTTCCCCCTAGTTTCCAGGGGAATTTGTCACCTACTTTTTTTGTTTGTTTTTGTTTGTTTTTTCGAGGTGTCACCTTCGTTTTTACATAAAGAACATTGAGCAACATAGACAGTTTCCTCCATGGTAATTAAAAATATATATGAAGATATTCTACATATGGCTATTTTGCTGCTCTGTAGAAAAATGCCAAAGGTATAATGTTATAATCCTGTAAAAGTAATTCCATAGTAGAGAGATGAGGACCAGGGATGTATAGTTCTGTAAGTTGACTTGACACTGGGATTCGAGTCTGGAGAATCCCAAGAAACTGTCAGTATAAAGAGAGTAGAGCATTTCTCTTGAATAATAGTTGTTTCCTATAGGCTTTTGACCGTTATCAATGTGATAGATACCTTTTAAGATAGTTACAGATGTTTATTAGATACCTAAAGCCTCATCAAAAAGCAGATGTGTCACAATGCATTAATTACAGGAGTTATGTTTTCCTGCTTGCTGGACATGTTGCCTTCAGACAGGGCATAATTCATTCAGGAAAAGGTCATTCTTTCAAAGTTCTAATCTTCAAGGCTGTGGTAGCCAGAAAAACAAAGAGAGAGACCTAGTTCAACTGCAGAGCAGTTGCTGGAGGCAAACTAATTATGACCACTGTCTCCATGTGCTGTCACTGTGGATGGGAGCCGTTTGAATGTAAACCTAATAAGAATATGAGAATATTGTTGAGAATAGAGGAGAAAGTATTTACAAGAAGGCAGGGGGGATGTTAAGGAGGGGAATTCTTATTGCCCTGAAAATGGATGAAGAATGACTTCAGCCTTTCAAAGGAGGAGAAATTAGGAAGGAAAGGTGTCTAGAAAATGAACTGCTTTAAAGAAGGATTAAGAAAGATTATGTGATGACTGGAATAGCAATTTTAGAGTTAGACCTACTCCCTGTTGCCAGGAAAGACTGCCACCCTCCTCCAAAATATTAATACCTATGTGTCAATTGAAGACCATAACCCTGGTATTTTCCAGCTGTCAGTCCTTAGACCAGTGGCTCTCAGCTGGAGTTGATTTTGCCCCCAGGTGACATTTGGCAGTGTCTGGAGACGTTTTTGGTTGTCACACTGAAGGGAAGAGTGTTATGACATCTACAGAGTAGGGGCCAGGGAATGCTGAGCCTGAAAACTGCCCTAAAGTGACTAACGTTGTGTTCCTAGCTAGTGGTTTTCTAAGTTTTTGGTGTATCCAAATAAGTCAGAGTTTTTTAAAAGTGAAAAATGCCAACCTAAAACCTCTGGATAATGAGACCCAGGCATTTCATATTGTTGAAAGCCTCATAGGTGACTCACATGCTACATGCATGATGAAGAGAGATTTGGGAGGATAAGTTGAGACCTACTTTTTGATTATTTTAACTGAGAATAATCAAGTTAAAATAGAGATTGCGTTGAGCTATTTTGTGTCAGACAGTGTGCAGAGTCCCCAAAATTTGCAAAACAGCACTATTTTATATTCCATTTTGGGTTTTTTAGTATTTTGAATTCTGAATTGCTTATTTCTTTAGCACTTGTTAGATTTTATTATACAGTATAATATTAAATCCTCAAATTGTACTTTTAAAATTTAAGCTAAAATACCCCGGGACTGGTAACTAATACTTTCACATAAAAGTCCTCCTTAAAGGATCTAAGGAACATCTAATCTTGTTTTAGCTATTCTCCACATCCCTAACCCTGGACTTTGCTCAGAAAGAAAAAAAAAAATCTGGTTGCCCTTGGATAACTATGGAGGGGCCAGGAAAATGCATGAATTTGGGCAGCTGTAATAGAACAGAAATGTATATTTGCAAAGTCTCTTTTATCCAGGTGTCATAGAGCGCCTGACGTTTTTTCATCAAAAGATCTGAGTAGTGTAAGCTGGTTATCTCTTTTTTTTTTTTTTTTTTTTTTGAGACGAAGTCTCGCTCTTGTTCCCCAGGCTGGAGTGCAATGGCACGACTATGGCTCACTGCAACCTCTGCCTCCTGGGTTCAAGCTATTCTCCTGCCTTAGCCTCCAGAGCATCCAGGATTACAGGCACCTGCCACCACTCCTGGCTAATTTTTGCATTTTTAGTAGAGATGGGGTTTCACCATGTTGGCCAGGCTGGTCTTGAACTCCTGACCTCAGGTGATCCGCCCGCCTCAGCCTTCCAAAGTGCTGGGGTTACAGGCGTGAGCCCCTGTGCCCGGCCTGGTTATCTCTTTTCAATGGAGAAACTGAGACATATAATAATAAGCTAATTAGCCCAGCATCATCTGGCAAGAACCCCACTACAGGTCCCAGGTTGTGATTATTGAAACACAACTCCTTCCTATGAACAAACTCATATTCTTTGTGTGTAATGCTAAATAAAAATCTTAGTTTTAAGAATTGCTTTTTATAAGTCAGAGATTAATTTTAGGAGAAGCATGCCTTTTACATTTCTGACCTTGGAATTTTAAAAACTAAAATGTGGCATTAAAGGTTTTTTTTTTTAATTAAGAAAAGAGAATTTCTGTTACATCAAGGAAGAAAGGAAACAAGTCAGAAGCTCTTTAGTTTTATGTGTGCTGATATATATAGATATCCTGATTCGGATCTCTAAGATGAAACAGTCCAAGGTCAGATACTGGAAGACCAGGAGAGTGTTTTAATCTTGTGGGGAGTGATCCTGACTACATAGAGGTTCTGCAAAGTCCTAGTTCTATCACCTGTATCTTGGCTCAGTTTCCTAACAATGTAATGGATAATACCAAATACTTTTTACAAATTTATTTTTAAATGCTTTGTGGACATGTGAATACTTGCTGACTGAATCAGTTAAACTTTAGGGACAGCCAAAAATTTGTATACTGTTCAGGTAGCATTTACTGTACTGTAGGGGCCATTTTCCTGATTAATACTTTGGTGGTTTGGGTGTAAGTAATTCTTAGTGCTTCAGGTACACTCAGGATATACATTTGTCAGCAGATAGGAATTAACCATGTTTGTTTTCAAAGAAAGATAAGTAATGTTTCTGTATATATATTTTTTCATTTTGACTTGGATATTTTTCAAAGTACAGGGGCAAACAAGCCACATTTCAGAAATAAGGATATGTTTCACAGTATGTTATGGTGATTTATACAAACTTCATAGTGAATCTAGTTTAAGGATGAACTCCCTGACTTACCTGTGCTTTTATGTTAGGGAAAAAACTGGCTAAAGTTGTTTTAATGGTTATTTATTTATTTATTTATTTATAAGAGACAGGGTCTCCCTCTGTTGCCCAGGCTGGAATGCAGAGGTACAATCATAGCTCGCTGTAGCCGCAAACTCCTGGGCTGAAGCAATCCTCCCTCCTCAGCCTCCTGAGTAGCTGAGACTACCGGCATGTGCCACCACACCTGGCTAATTTAAAAAATTTTTGTTTTGTAGAGACAAGGTCTCACTATGTTGCCCACGCTGGTCTCAAATTGAACTCCTGGCCACAAGCAATCCTCCTGCCTCAGCCTCCCAGAGTGCTGGGATTACAGACATGAGCCACTGTGCGTGGTCTAAATTCTTTATTTATAATTTCATATTCCATAATAATAAAAAACATCTTGAGATTAAAAATTTTGTTACTAGGTAATGATTTTTATAGCCATTTACTCTTGATAATAGCTTGATATGATTTGTGCCATAATGGATTTTGTTTTCAGGACTTGTAATATAATTTCATGGGCAGAGAATATGTTGTTGAACTAAGGCAGTGAGTGGCTCTCAGACCAGCATACATCAGAATCACCTGGACAGTTTAATAAACCCCAGATTGCTGAGCACCATCCCCAGAGTTTCTGATTCAGTAGGTTTGGGCAGGAGCCCAAGAGCTTGCAGTTCTAATAAGTTCCCAGGTGATGCCGATGCCGCTGATCTGGGGATAACACTTTGAGACCCACTGAACTAAAGTGAATGAGAAATTTGCTGAAATTGCCTGAGCATGTGAAAGGATCATGCCTTGTGTGCCTTTTAAAAACTGCTGTTTTGACATTACACTTTTTTTAAAAGGGCGTATTTTTCACCAGAATTACAGAGTACTTAAATTTTGAATGATTATGGTCATGAATATTAATAATAAAATATCAGGTGTTTAAATAGAATGCTGAAATTAAACTGTGTAAATTGCAAAAGTACATTTTAAATTCTGAATTACAATAGGTCTGGTTAGTGGTTAGTCAAACACCTGGATACTTATATGTGTGTTTTTTAGTATGCATTATATGGATGAATATTATTATGGCCTGGCTTCCTGCCTTTGGAGAAATGGAAAAGAAATGTCAAGTGACCTAGTTGAACCATCATTTTAACTTTACCACCTCTCCCAGATTTTCTCAGGCGGATTTCTTGAGTCCTAACTTGGTAATACTTGTGTAACTTTACTTCAGTGATCTTGGGTCAGACCTTGACTGTAAATATGCTACACTAAGTAGGTGATTGATTCATCTGAGAACTCTGTGGCATCATTGCCCTCTCTGTCTAGCAGTCAAAGTAAAGTTATTGAAAGATCATCTGCTCTCCTAAGTCACTGGATATGGCAAGAGAAAATGAACCCAGAAAACAAAATGAAGGATAGTGAAATGCAGACACCAGTGATGTCTGCAGCTTTCTCTATACCCAGTGTGGTGGAAGGAGAAAAAGGCAGCACTCTTCTTTCTAATTAAATCCACATAGCACACTTATTTTCTCATTGTTTCAGCTAGGGGTATGCTGCTATCCCTGTATTTGGTAAAGAGAGATAATGATGGTTTGTTTTATAAATGACAAAAGAAAGACTGCTTCCTGCTGCCTAATCTGCAGAGGCACAATGATGGCGTAGAACTTGCTTTCTCCTTTTCCTGAGAATAACTACTCATGTTGGGTATATTTGGCCCATTGAAGTTATATATAATTCCTATTCTATGAGAATTTGTTTTATACCTTTGTGAATGAAGATAACATACATGTCTTGTGTGTTTTGTTTTTATTTAGGAGAAAACTGATGTGGAAGGAACCTTATTTGTTTATACAAGGTAAGAGTGTTTCACTTTTATAAAGAAACTAATCTTCGAAATAATATTTTAGCTCAGTTGTGTCACTCTTCTTCAAGTACATGCAGTTTTATTTCAAAAAGAAGTGAAAGAATTAAATCTCAGTTTTGAAATTATTAGTTGACATGAAGAAGGGAATACCAAATAATGTCACCTGGTATATTGTGATGAATACTAATTTCAGAATATAATTTAAACTTCAGTATAGATGAACTTAAATCATTGACTGGGCACTGTTTAAAATAGATTAAATATTCTTTGATTCAAATGAATGGCACAACATTCTTGAATATAATGCATTGGCAAGGAGCTAGAAGAACACTATCAGAAATACTAGATTGTTCAGTTAATATTTGGAAAAGGGTTTCATTGATCACTTTTCTTTTTTTTTGAGATGGAGTCTCGCTCTGTCACCAAGGCTGGAGTGCAGTGGCACGATCACAGCTCTTGGCTTGCTGCAACCTCTGCCTCCTGGGTTCAAGTGATTCTCCTGCCTCAGCCTTCTGAGTAGCTGGGATTACAGGCATGCGCCGCCACGCCCAGCTAATTTTTAGTAGAAACGGAGGTTTCACCATGTTGGTCAGGCTGGTCTCAAACTCCTGACCTCGTGATCCACCCGCCTTGGCCTCCTAAAGTGCTGGGATTATAGGCGTGAGCCACCGCACCTGGCTGTTGATCACTTTTCTCCCACCCCTGACTCTTTAAGAAAGCATGATCCAAAATTGAAGATGTCTTTCACTCCTCCATTGTCTAGTCAATAGAATACGTTTCAGGATAGATTTAATAAACTCATGTTTTTAGTCATTTCTTGTTATCAGATATTATTAATATCAAATTAGAAGTGCATATAGAGACATACATTATGTATATTGGCTCAATAAATAAACTTTTCATTCACATAAACATTCACATAAAATGTCATAGCCGAAGGTCATCACCTTCAATGAGGGTACAAAGATGAAATTAAAAGGCCTAATATAAACCTTTCTAGGGGTATCTGTTTCACTGGGGAGACAGGAAATACACACACACAAGTGTATTTTCTTTCTACATATATTCATGTTTATGGTAAGCCACAATACAGGATAGAGTATCCTAAGTGCCAGTGGATAGATTCTGAGCAATGAATGGGCTGCTGTGATCATGGAAGGCTTTATCGTAAGCTTGTCCAACCCACAGCCCATGGGACATGTGGCCCAGGTTGGCTTTGAATGTAGCCTGACAGAAATTCGTAAACTTTTTTAAAACATTAGAAGAGTTTGTTTTTTTGTTTTTTTTTTTTTTTTAGCTCATCAGCTATTGTTAGTGTATTTTATGTGTGGCCCAAGACAATTCTTCCCTTTCCAAGGTGACCCAGGGAGGCCAAAAGATTGGACACCCCTGCTTTATAGAGCAATGTGTCTTGAATTGGGCCTCAGGAATATGGTGGAACTTAGCTTGCATAGAGGAGAGGGAAGGCAGTCTCAACAGGAAGAATGGCAAAAGCGGGGGCGGAGAACCTGGTGTGTTCAAGGGACAGTGAGGGAGATGTGGTGCAGAGGGCTTATACTGGTTTATAGTAGTTAGCAAGTGTAAAGAGATTTGCTAGCTTGGAATGTCAGACTCTGGATTTTGAGATTTATTTTCTTAGCAGTAGGAAGTTATTGAAGGCTTATGAACAGGAGAGTAATAGAGAAAATGTATGGGGAAAGTCAGTGTATTCACTTCATGGGGACACACTAGTTCTGGAAGAAATTGGAGTCAGGACAGTGAGAAGATTATTGCAGTGGAGTAGATAAGAAATGATGAGAGTTGGGATTAGAATAATAGAAATTGAAATGGAAAGGGTATTGCAATGGTGAAATTAAAAAAATGACAATATTTTGAACATGGAAGATTGAGAATGACAGAAGCATTGGTGGAAAAGAAAGACAGGAGGTCAAGAATGTGGCTTGAGGATCAGCCCTCATTTTACTTTGAAGTAATGATTTGGAACTGGTAGCAGGACATTCGGGTGGAGGTGTCCAGCCCCTCAGAGTAAGGGCAGGGCTGGAGATGATTTAGAGTTGTCTGAAGTAATTTGGTAGTTGAAACCATGAAATAAAAGCTGTTCCCTGAAGGAGTGAGTATAAAGAGGAAGCGATGAGGGTTTATGGTTAGGTTTGAGGGCCAGCAAGGATACAGATGAGTCAGCTAGAAAGATAAAAGCAGGACTAGAACAGCACAGACAGGCCCATTCGGGGCAAAGTGTGGGCATGATGGAGGTCTGTGTATGCTGAGCAGGAGGGAGCTCAGCTGCAGGGGAGGAAGGTCTGTTCCAGTGGAGGCAACAATGGGAGGTGGAAGGAAGGAATGGGAGGCAAGGCCAGCACACTCGGTGACAAGGAGGTCAGGTTCTTCACAGTCTCAGAAGAGCAGTGGAGTACCCAAGAACCGTTGGCATATGAGTCTACATTATGCTCCCAAACATCCAGAGCACCAGAGCATGCCCCCAGGCAAGTTTATTGGGTAGAGTATGAGCACTCTTGAGGATTCTGAAGTTTACAACAAAAGCCATAGGGTTGCACTGTACTATGTGCCATGCACACAGGGTGTGTTCTCACTCATCTCTCACAACACGCATTATGATTCTTTGGAAAAGTGACAGAAAAGATGTATTAGTATGTACTAATGATTGATTTGGGGAATTTTTAGTAGGTTTTTTTTTTAACTATGGAAGAGGAACAAATCATACAAATATTTTCTTTTGTACATCCAGACCAAATATAGGTTTGTATTTTCAAGGATTTCTTACTATACTCTAAGTCTCTAATGGAACTCTCAATTAAACAAAACATTAAATTGAGAAAAAAGTCCTTTGCTGTTTTTTAGTCTTTTCTCCAAATCTAACTCCTCAAGAATGGGATGCCTCCCTTATCCCCTGCAAAACAAAAACCTCCCAGATCCTAGAATGTTGAGGCCTTTCTTCAGTAGCGAATTACAAAAAGCATGTAAAACTCATGGTGGGTGGGGGGTGGGAGGCTTGTTACAGGGAATGGAGCTGGCAGTGATATATTTTGACTTCTCTTACAGAAGTTGCTTTAGAGCAGTTGGCACATTTATCCCCTGGGCCTATTTTCTAAATTATGAGATGGTATAGTAGCTGTACTATTAAAGAGGTGAGATCCTGTTGTGATAATGAAATACATGCAGAATCAAATTCTCATTCTTGTATGAAAACACTTAATCCCATTTAAAAAATCATTTATTTCCTCCCATGCCTTCCTTTCTGTAATAGAGAGTTCATAGAGACACCCACTGGCGATTTCTGAACTTGACAGTTTCAGAAGACCCCTAACAGAGCTCTTTGGGAGTACATTTTCATTCTTCCTCTGAATTTAAGTTGAAGTGATTATCATGATGATTTCTGGTATTGATTGTATGCTTACCACCACTTTACCCCTTTGTAAAATAAGCTAGGCAAGGATTGCCTCCCATCAATTTTAAAATTGGAGGTTTCAGAAGACAATCCTGGTAGTGGTTATGTAGCTGTGTTCCTTGATCAGTATCAAATAGAGGTGAAATAAAACTAAGACATAAACAACTTGTCTTCCTGTTGCTCATAACATTTCTGTGGGTTTGTTAATAACAGCCCTAGCACCCTCACTTAAAGTAAATAAATGAATTCTGCTTGCTTCAGCTTCAGTGTGTAAGTATGTGGTGTTTCATTGTCACCGGAAGTTGCACAGTTGAATTACTATATGGCTGTCACCCAAGGGTAGACGAATGCACATGTAGTTGTTAGAGTTTATACTCAGTATAATTTGGATTCTTTCTGCCTGGCAGAGTAGGCATTCAAGGTTTATTGAGTGAAATGAAAATAAAACATCACTAAATGTCACATTTTTATAGAGAAAAACTTTTATAGTGGTTTATCTGTGAAGCTGTTTGCTTTGCATTGAAGAAAACAAAATATCTGCCCTTTGCACTGTTATGTAAACTTCTAGTTCAGGCTGTGTCCTCACAAGTTCATTGTTCAGAGTTGCTTCATATCACTAAGAGATTTTGCAGGCTTCAGTTTCAGACTAACACTTAAAATTTTCTATGAAAATTTTCTTCACATAATTGTGATGTACACTCTAATATTAACTACCAAGATTGTTTAAAATATCTTTAATTAATTTAACTTTTAAAAAGTATTCTTTAAAAGTCAGTAATGTTTTAAATAGTAGTTACTCTGCCTTAAAGGAATTTACAATGTTAGGTTAAGAAATAAACAACATCTGTATACACACACACACACACACACACACACACACACACACACACCACAAATGAAGTATGACTCAATTTTACCAAATGAATCATCATGCCAGTGCTGCTTCATTACATGGGAATTAGTCCATAATGATGCCAGTGGTGAAGAAGTACGTGTACAGGCTGCTTATATAAAGCTGCATATACAAACAAAGGTTGAGAGACACATCAGAATGTACTTATACTGAAAATATAGCATACTAAGTAATTTGTCTATTGATTTCCCCCTGACTCCTTGTGATTTTTAGGTCTGCTTCTCCAAAGCACGGATTCACCATTATGAATAGGCTGAGCATGGAAAATAGGACAGAACCTATTACTAAAGACTTGGATTTCCAACTCCAGGACCCTTTCCTTCTCTACAGAAATGCCAGATGTGAGTCTTTCTTACTACAGTGGGTTGTTTTACTTCTGAAGTTTGGCCAAGTGTTTAAAATTGTACAGTGTTTGCCGTTGTGTTTGCATTTGGTATCAGTGGCTATGGGGGGTGTCAGCATTTTAACAAATGTTAATGTTTAGGAAATGCATGCCCTACTGATGGAATAGATTCTTCCTTGGAAGAGTTTAAGTGAATATAAATATGATGATATAAACCTTAAACCCTGTCTTTTGAAGCTTTACGGATTTGTAGTGTGAACCCATTGCTGATCTTAAGCCTGAGCAGGGCTGGGTGAGGCAAGTTCTTAGTGAGGAGACTGCAGAGACACACACATAGGTGGCGCCCTGAACGAAGAATTAACGAGTCTGCTATGGCACTTTTTCTTTATGTATCACTTTTGGCCAAGTGTGCTGACAAAGTGCTTGAGGGCCTGTATTGTAGGAGTGCCATCTTCTGAATACAAGTAAATAAAAAATCAAAGTCCAAAAAGTTTCTTTCAGTCATTAAGAATTTAATAACCCTTTGTAACGTGGAAGTCGTAATAGGTAACTAAATAGTCCTTGTCAGATTTGAAATGAAGTAGCTATCGCCTTTCTAATACTACATTTTACTCTCGTATCGTTTCTGACCACTTGTGTTGCACTGCTGGTCAGCCCAGAGGAAGATTGCTGAAAATATGCCAGTTGCAGGGACATCTCTACACACAGAAAACAAGAACATAATACTCAATATATAAATACGTATGTGTGCACACACATGCACCTTATGCTTTGTGGACAGCTTTCATAAAGACCTTGCAGTGAAGAAATGTTTTCTGTATATTTTTCATCCTACTCTTTGAACTCAAGATACACGAATTTGCCTACCATATACTATTCAGTGTAATTTTAATAATGAGTATAATGTAAATAATATTTGACATTTTAACCCCAATGCATCATTAAGATGCATTAAAATGATGCTGTATATAATTGTCATAATAGGTGGTTATCCTATTATTTAGAGAATAAATTTTTATGAGAGAAAAAATAAAGCTATTGAAACTATAATATGACTTACTAATGGCAGGTCCTGTGAAATGAAAAGTTTTGCAATATAGAAAAATATTGTGTTTTCTCCTCATGTTTCTTTGCCGAAAGATACACTTTATCAATTGTAGTTTATTACTAAAGCCTTGGAATTCCAACTCCAGGACCCTTTCCTTCCCTACGGAAATGCCAGTTTGAATTGTTTATAGTTTGAATTGTTTTGTGTGCTTATAGTTATGTCAGGGTTTTTTTGAGATTATTAGATTTTATGTCAAATTAATATATAATTTAAGTCCTAATAAAATAACTACAAAGTTACCTATAATCATCATTTTTGGTTGCTTTTATTTTGGATAAATACATGGTCTGATCAGTTATAGGTAATATTTTATTTTAAATTCTTATTATAGATCACATATTAACTACTATACCAAAAATATAAAAACACAAACTCTCTTTAATGCATCAATTTAAAAAATAACCTTCTGAAGTCCCACGGGGTTTATCTGATAGAAAATACTAT
This sequence comes from Gorilla gorilla gorilla, assembly GCF_029281585.2. Classification (NCBI taxonomy): domain Eukaryota; kingdom Metazoa; phylum Chordata; class Mammalia; order Primates; family Hominidae; genus Gorilla; species Gorilla gorilla. The sequence goes on along the minus strand of NC_073234.2, from coordinate 17,631,404 downwards.
TTAGATCTAATAAACATACACCTTGGTTCTAAGCATATGCTGTCCACTGTGATAGTCACTAACTACCGTGGCCGTTTAGTACCTGAAATGTGGCTAGTCTAAACGGAGCTGTACTGTGAGTGTCAAATAGGCACCAATTTTCAGACAGTACAAAAAAAAAAAGGAAAAAACCTCAATTATTAATTATTTTATATTAACATGTTGAAATGACAATATTTTGGATAAATTGGGCAAAATAAAATATATTATTAATTTCACCTGCTTCTTTGTATTTTTTAATTTAAAATAACAGATGTGGCTCACGTTCGTGGTTCACGTCATATTTCTGTTGAATGGCACTGTTCTATTTTAATTTGTTTTTCATATTTTCTTTTATGTTTCCGTATTTTATAATGATTTTCATTTATTTTACCATGTTTAATAATCACAATTTTGTAGAGTAGACATTTTCACTGCCATTTTGCAGATGAGGAAACTGAGACTCCAGTGACGAGGCAGACTGTGTAAAAACCCACAGATTCTGATTTCACTCCCGTTGCTTTTTCCACACCACCTGTACTGCTCTACTATTAAACATGGATGCAAATTAAAGGTAGCCTTTGGGATGCATATTAAAATGTTTCTAATGAATTTCCATACAAAAGAAATAGAATCAGTTGAACAACAAAGAGTGAAAGGGAATGGATCTATTTACTTTTCTGGATTCATTTTGCCTTTTTTTTTTTTTTGTCCTTTCTATCTGATACTGATTGCCTTTGCACCCAGAGTCATTTGGTTTTATGTTGTTTGCAAAAGCCTTTTCAATCCTGGGTATCAAAGGTACACAGAAGGGTTTACCACAGGTGCTGTCAGAGTCTCAGATACCTCTTAAACGTTTTAATAGAATTCAAATATGTTATATAATAATTATGTATGGTTTACATGTTCTTTGGTGGCATATAGATTGGTTGGCCTTTCTTTGGGCAAGGAACTCAGCTTCACTCAGGATTGTTTTTGTAAGACTATTTCCTCAAGATATTCTGTATAGTCAAGAATCTCTCTGTCTGGTCTTTGCATTTCACATTGGCTTATGTATGTCATAGGCCGTATTTGGGCATTTCAAGTAGACAAAGGTAGAATTGATAGAGGTTTGTGGTGAGGTTTTTTAGATTCATTAGGAGAGAAAAAAAAAATCCCTTTCTTGAATTGGATGAATGTAGAAGAGCAAAATAAAGAAATGAAAATCCCAAACTCTCTTCATTTAATCAGCCAAAAAAAGATGCTTGATAAATAGAGTAACTTCATTCAAACACAAAATAGATTACTTTATTACAGAGAAGGGTTTATACATTGTTTAAAGGGTTTAAACATTGTTAAAATGGGGTTTGACCTGTATGAACTTTTAAAGTAAGTAAGATAGCTGTTAAAGTTAGGGCAAACATTTCATTCATTCATTTATTCAACAAACATTTACTGTCTGCCAAACACTATGTTCAGGTTTTATATGGGTTATCCCATAACTTTTTCTTGGAAATACTGTTATTCCTGTTTTATAAATGAGAATACTAAGGTTAAAGGGATTAAGTGATACACTGTGGTCCATGACTATTTTGAGATGGAAACACCAGTTGAACCAAGAAACCTTAACTTCGAGACCCAAGGCCCAAGCAGTGAAGTACTAGCAGTAAATAATGCATTTGAGCAAAGTTCATCATTTACAAACACTTAGTTATTTTAGAGTACACTCCAAGGTTTAAAAAGCAAGTTTTTTTATCCTTGAGATTCAAGCATATATCAGTTATTAGAGAGATTAGTTTTTACCAGATTAAAAACTAATTTAACAAAAGGCTGAATTAGACCACTTCTTTTGTAATATTCCCATATAGTAATCATTTACTGTGTTTTTCATTTCGCAACTAAATAAGATATTAGCATATGGAAATATATTTTCCCAAATATAATACTTAAGTTATAGACAGCAATGACATGGGGATTCCTTTCTTTTCTTGCTTTTTCAATTGAGACGGAGTCTTGCTCTATTTGTCCAGGCTGGAGTGCAGTGGCACAATCTCAGCTTATTGCAGCCTCCACCTCCCAAGTTCAAGCAATTCTCCTGCCTCAGCCTCTGAGTAGCTGGGATTGTAGGCGTACGGCACCATGCCTGGCTGATTTTTGTATTTTTAGTAGAGACAGGGTTTCACCATGTTGGCCAGGATGGTCTCAAACTCCTGACTTCAAGTGATCACCCACCTTGGCCTCCCAAAGGGCTGGGATTATAGGCGTGAGCCACCATGCCCAGCCCCTTTCCTTTCCCTTTCCCTTTTCTCTCCTCTTTCCTTTTTCTCTTTGCTCTGCTCCTGCTCCTGCTCCTGCTCTGCTCTTTAGAGACAAGTTCTTGCTCTGTCACCCAGGCTGGAGTGCCATGGCATTGGTCATAGCCTCATTGCAACCTTGAACTCCTGGGCTAAACCACCATATCCAGATAATTTAAAACAACCTTTTTAGAGACAGGATCTTGCTGTGTTTCCCAGGCTGGTTTCAAATTCCTGGCCTCAAGTGATCTTCCCACCTCAGCCTCCTGAGTAGTTGGCATTACAGGCGGGAGCCACCATGCCCCGCTGACAGGGAGATTTCAGAGCTAGGCCAACAAGTTGAATATATTATTATCCACAGTTATAGGATTGCAATGAAATTCTTTTTAGATGCTGGATTTTATTGCAGATGTAAACCTGAAGTTTAGATCAAATCGGAAAAGAAAAACTTAAGATATTTAGGACCAAAATTATTTTAGAAAACTTCTCCTAAGTCTTAAAGTGAATTTACCATTTTGGGTAGTTTTGTATGAAAAAAGAAATGACAGTTTAAATCCTTGAATAACATTCATAGGATCTGGGAAAAACTGCTATAAATAACGGAAATAGTACCCTGAATGAAAAGGAAAATTACAGGTAGCCCCCATCTTCTAAATAGGCCATCTTCAAAAAAGTTGCCTTCTAAAGTGATTGGTTGGTAGACTTTTGGGTAAACCATGGCAGAGTGAGCACACTCCTAGTTTTCCTTAAATTCTCTTGAAATGACAGTAAAAAAATAAAAAAGACATAAACCCAAAGGATGAAGGATCCATTTTACGAAAGAGATAGAATAAACAAGAAATAGGAAGCGTGCTGTAATAGCTTTATTGTTCACAAACATGAGCGTTGCCTCCTCACAGAGGGTTATTTATCTTTGCTCTGTTGGCTGTACCACGCATTGACCCACCCTGCAGAATGATAATATGTACTCACCTTGTTGTACTCAAGTATGGCTATACTAATTGCTTTGGCCAGTGAAATGTGGCTGAAAGTGATATGTATCACTTCTGAGCAAATATTTTAAGAACTAGCTTAAGATTTACTGCCTTTTTTCCTTCTGCCATGATGACCAGCAATATTCCAGGCAGAGGCTGCTTTGTCAGCCTAGGTTCTGAAATGAAGATAACATGGCACAGCGGTAACAATGACCCATGATGGACATGTAGCTTGTAGAAATAAACCTGTGTCATTGTAAGCTAAGCCATTGAGATTTTGGTGTCATTTGTTACTGTAGCATAACTTGGCCTATTGTGACTGATATACAAATCATCCAGGAAGAAGGGAATCTCCCAGAGCAAAGGTGAAGAGTCCCGTAATGACCCCTGTGCAACTGGAGGGGATTTAAATTAAAGTCAAAGGGTGAATTGCTTCAGGAATGGTATCCAAGAAAAAATTTACAACTGATAGTTTGAATCTATTGGGACATTTACAGTTACTTTTTAAGAGTTTGGTGATGATATGAGGAGCATTGAAAACTAAGGGGGAGGGAGACAAAAGAAACCCTTTTTAATTCCTGGGAAAACAAAATATTGAACAAAAAAGGAAATGTAATCATAGTACACCATGTAGCTCTGCAAATCATAATACATAGTTAAAGACACTGAATATGAAAGCATTATATTGGAAGGATGGGGTTGTATGTGTGTGTATCTGTGTGTGAATTTGTGTGTATTGTAAGAAAACTGAATCCTCTTCAGTCAATTTTTGAAAATCAAGAAATGGTACATACATGATATATGGGAAAGGGATTTAAATACCGTAAGAAAAATTGGATGAGAAATAAATGGAGAGCAGAAAGAACTGTCGTAGATGTAATTTAAATTGCTTTCAGGGAGCAGTAATCAAGAATGGAGTGACTAGAGAAGGGTTCTATTTGCTATGAAGTTCACAGTATTATTTAACTTCTAAAATTATGTACATGTATTATTTTTATGGAAATAAAAACCAAAAATATAATTGGATATCAAAATACATTCTCTCATAAAAAACATAATTTTAGTTGTGGTTAGCTTTCCAAGTCAACTCACAAAAGCCTTTCTAGCCCAGTGTGCACCTATTTAAGAGTAGCATACTAGTATTATAATGATGTACATATGAAATACAGCACTAGCATATGTAGGATTATTTCTGTAGGAAAATCCATTCAAGAATAAAACTGTATAGAGGCCAAGAATATAATTTCCTTAGCAGCCGGGCAGAGTACTTCTAATGCCCATTTGTATTAACAAATCGTTTGTAAAGCTGGGAGTTCCTGTAAGTTCTTTTTTTTAAGCATGCGTGGTAATAGTAAACCTTTTGAGGCCTTCACAGCCATGTTTCTTAATTCTGGAGTGGTTCTGTAGCTTCTGTCCTTCGTTCTATCCCCACTTCTATTCCAGTTCAGGCTTTCATTATGTGTTACTTGGGATGTTTCATAAGCCCCCATAGCAAAAAGGGATTGAACTTCTGGCATCGTCCAAAATAGAGTAAGTTCACTACAGTATATCTCTCCCACTGTTTACAACTAAAAGTTCTGGGCAGATTACAAAAGCAACTAACTGGGGCCTCTGAAAGTAAAAGACGACAGACACACTGAGGAGAGCAATCAGAACTTTAAGAAAAGCTGCTATGGGGGTGAGTTCCTGGCTTTATTCTTTCCTCTTTTATCAACTGGCTTTGACCCAAGAATGCGCCAAGTCACAGAACTCTAGGAAAAAAAAATAACAAAACCTGAGAGAAACTCCTCTTTCTAAAAACTTCCCCCTTTTTTTTCCATACCTCCCTTTTTCTCTTCTGCCCCTACCGTGAAGCCAGTTGCAGGGAAAGCTGAACTGCCACTGTGGTGGTCATGGTGGTGGCACAGGCACCTGACATCCCAAGAAAGACCCTGTCTCTGCCCCTGTGGTCTGAAGAGTGGAGGAAAATCCCATTATGTATTTTTATTTTTATTTTCTTTTGCTGCACAGACTGTCTGACAGTGTGAGTCTAAAACCCTGAGATAAACCCTGACTTTGTAGCCAGAAGACTGGGGAAAAAGGCCCCTGACAGCTGGCGAGTGGGAGCAATTCTAGAGGAGGGAGCTAAATGAGGAGATCTCCTAATTCTGTCTAGGAACTCATGCAAATCCTGGGTCCACCTGTGAGCTACATACATGTAACAGAACCCAGGAAATAACAACAGCTTTGAGAATTAACTTACAATATAAACCATTATTCCAAATTCAGACTAGTATATGTATAGGGCAGACATAAACACCTTTGAAAATAGAACTGACGGCCGGGCGCGGTGGCTCACGCCTGTAATCCCAGCACTTTGGGAGGCCAAGGCGGGCAGATCACGAGGTCAGGAGATCGAGACCATCCTGGCTAACACAGTGAAACCCCATCTCTACTAAAAATACAAAAAAAATTAGCCGAATGTGGTGGCGGGCGCCTGCAGTCCCAGCTACTTGGGAGGCTGAGGCAGGAGAATGGCGTGAACCCGGGAGGTGGAGCTTGCAGTGAGCCAAGATCACACCACTGCACTCCAGCCTGGGCGACAGAGGGAGACTCGTCTCAAAAAAAAAGAAAAAAGAAAATGGAACTGACATGGGAAGCATCATCCACAGACAGCAAGACAGAGCTTCTTATCTAAACCTAACTGAATTGATTGCTTTCTCAAATATACAAAGTGAACATTCTCTGGAGGGTTTCAAGAGGACTCTGAGTCTCACAAAATAATAAAAATGTCCAGGGTGCAATCCAAAATTACTAGCCAGGAAAATATGCCAAACTGTCGAGGAAAAAATCAGTAGCCACCCTGAGATGATCTGGATGTTAGAATTATAAGATAGTGACATTAAGATAGTTATTACCATGCTCTGTGAGGTAAAACTGGATACTCTTGAAAAGAATGGAAAGATAGAAATTCTTGGCATAAAAATAGGTATAAAAAATAACCAAATGGAAAATTTGGAACTGAATAATATACTATTTCTTGGATGGTCTTAATAGCAAAATGCAGATGACAGTGGAAAGAAGAGTTAGTGAACTCATAGATAGGTCAATAGAAATTTTCAAACCTGAAGAATATAGAGCCAAATGTTTTTTAAAAATGAACAGGGCCTTCAGAAATCTGTGGGGCAATATCAGAAGGTCTAATTTGTGCCATTGAAGTCTAATAAAGAGGAGAGACTCATAAATATTTGAAAAAATAATGTCCAAAACCTTTCCCAGTCTAATGAAGGAGACAAATGTATAGATTCAAGGAACTCAGTGAATCCCCAAACAGAATAAACCCAAAGAAAACCATGCCCATGACATGACATTTAGTCACAATCAAACTGCTGAAAAACAAAGATTTTTTTTTTTTTTTTTAATCTTGAAAGCAAACCAGAGAAAACCATTGTGTTACATCTAGGATAATAATGTTTTGAATGACTGCAGATTTCTTATCAGAAATTATGTAGGCCAGAAGACAGTGGAGCAACATTTTCATGTTTGGAAATAAAAGAGCTATTAACCTAGAATTCTATTTCCAGCAAAAATATCATTCGGGAATGAAGGTGAAATAAAGACATATACTCAGATAAGGGAAACATAAAAAGAACTTTTTTTTTTTTTTTTTTTTTTTTTGCCAGAAGACCCGCTGTAGAATAAATGCTAAAAGAAATTCTTCAGGCTGGAAGGAATAATATCAAAGGGAAAGCTGGAATTGCAGGATGAAGTAGGAACAACAGAAATAGTAAATATACGGGTAATTACAAAAGATTTATTTTTTCTCCTCTCAAATTCTTTAAAATACATGTGACTGTTGAAAGCAAAAGTTATAACATTGTCAGGAGGAGGTTCAGTGTATACGGATGTGATACATGTGACAACTATAACATAAAAAGAGAGGGTAAATGGACCTGTACACTTATAGAGCCTTTACATTCTATTTGAAGTGGTAAAAGAAAAACTCTAAGTATAGACTGGGTAAAGTTAGATATGTATATTGTATTTCTTAGAGCAACCACTAAAAAGAAATATAGAGATATCACCAAGAGATAAAATAGAATACTAAAAAATTCAAATAACCCGAAAGAAGACAAGAAAGAGGGTAACAGGAGAGCAAAAAACATGACAAACATTAAACAAAAAATAAAACGGTAGACCTACCCAAGTTCAACCATGTCGGTAGTTACGTTACATGTAAATGGGCTAACATAGTGATTAAAAGACAGAGATTGCCAGATTGGATTAAAAAAGCATGGCCTAACTATATGCTTTCCACACAAAACCCGTTTTAAATGTAACAATATAGATAGGTTAAAGGTAAAAGGATGAAGAAAGATATACCATGCAAATACTAATGAAAAGAAAACTGGGGTGTCTAGATTAACATCAGACAAAGTAGATGTCAGAACAATGAAAATTACCAGGGATAAAAAACGACATTGCATAATGATACAGGGATAAAGTCATCCAAAAGGCATAATAATTATTAATGTGTATGCACCTAAATACAGAGCTTCAAAGTGTGTGAAGCAAAAAGTGATAGAACCGAAAGGAGAAGTTTTTGTTTTTTTTTAATTCTGCAGTTACTTGGAGAATTTAGTGCTCCACTTTCTACAATCAATAGAGCAAGAGGACAGAAAACAGCAAGTCTATGGAAGACTTGAACAACACTATCAACTAAACACAGCTGTCATTTATATTACATTCTATCGAACGACAGCAGAATGCACGTTCTTCTCAAGTGCACGTGAAACATTCCCCAAGATAAACCTTATCGTAGGTCATAAAGCAAACCTTAAAAATTTTTAAAGAGTTGAAATCATACAAAGTATATTCTTGGGACCACAATAGAATTAAATTAGACATCAACAACAGAAAGGTATCTGGAATATCCCCAAATATTTGGAAATTAAACAGCATACTTCTGAAAAACTCATGTCAAAGAAGAAAGAAAATTAGAGAACATTTGGACTGAATAACAATGAAAATTATAATATTTCAGGTGCAACCAAGGTTGGACTCACAGGGAAATTTATAGCATCAAATACTTGTATTGGAAAAGAAGAAAATTCTTAAGTCAGTAATTCAAACGTTCACTTAAAGAAAATAGGAGAAGAGTATATTAAATCCAAAGCAAACAGAAGGAAAGAAATAAAAAGAAGAGAAATCAATGAAATAAAAAACAAAAAAAACTATTTAGAGAAAATTAGTGAAACCAAAACCTGATTATCTCTGAAAAGAATCAGTAAAACTGGTAAACACCTGGCCAGACTGATGAAGGAAAAAACAAAAGAAGACACAAATTAGCAGTATCAGAAATGAAAGAAAGGCTATCTACAGACATTAAAAGGATAATAAGGGAGTACTATAATTCAGCAACTTAGATGAAATGGACTAATTCATTGAGAAATACAAATCATCAGAATTAACTCAAGAAAAATAGGTAACCTGAATAGTCCCATAATAAGGAATTGAATTTGTAATTAAAAATCTAACAAAACTCCAAGTTCAGATAGTTTAACTGGTGAATTCTACCAAATGTTCAAGGGAGGAATAATACCAATTCTACACAATCTCTTTCAGAAAGTAGAAGAGGTATTATTTTCCAACTTATTTTATGAGGGCAGCATTATCCTGATACCAAAACAAGGCAAAGACATTTCAAGAAAAGAAAATTATCGATCAATGTCTCTTGTGAATATAGGTATAAAAATCCTCAGCAAAATGCAAACAAAAAAATGTTTATAGTAGCATTATTCACAGTAGCCTAATGGTGGGAATAAACCAAACATCCATCAATGAATGAATGGATAAACAAAATATTATATACACATACAATGGAATATTATTCAACCTCAAAAGAGAATAAAATTATATGTATGCTACAACATGAATGAACCTTGAAGACATTATGCCAAGTTAAACCAGACACAAAAGAACAAATATTGTATGATTTCACTTCTGTGAGGTACCTAGAGTAGTCAAATTCATACAGACAGAAAGTAAAATAGTGGTTTTCAGGGGCTTCAGGGAATGGAGAGTGGGGAGTTATCTTTTAATGGGTACAGAGTTTTAGTTTGGGATGATGAAAAAGTTCTGGAGATGGATAGTGGTTATGGTTGCACAATATTGTGGATGTGCTTAATGCCACTGAACTGCATATTTTAAACTGTAAATTTAATGTTTTTAATATTTTAACACAATAAAAAAGGAAAAAATACTAGCAAATTGAATCCAGCAATTCATAAAAAGGATATGTCGTTAGCCTTATAATTCACATCTGGCTTATCCCCTCCATCCAAAACCACAGCTGGATCTATCTTCCTATAGCACAAGCCTAATTAATTTGCTTTCCTTCTCAAAATCTGAAATGCCTTCCAAGTAAAACTTTTCACCTAACATTTAAAGCTGGCTGTAGTCAGGTCAGTTACCCTTTCAGATCATGTCTGCTGCTACTTTTGCACGCTTGCCTAATGCTCCAAGCAAAGAACTACATATACACTTTCCCAGAACACTCTTACCTGCATGCTTTTAAATATTCTTTTTTTCTCCTTGAATTGTCTCCCTCATTCTGACCAATCTCTACCAGATAAATTCTACTCATATTTCAAAACCCAGCTGGAACTTTACCTCCCTGGATGTTTTTGTGAGTCCCCTGTGTAGCTGTGGTGTCTCACTGCAGCATATACGTCTTTTATGTTGTACTTATGTTTGCTTTGCTCATTTGTTATTGAGCACTTGTCTGTTGAAACTGATTCTGTGTTGGGTTTTGGCAGTAACGAATAAGCTATATCCCTTCCCCCTTACAGTTTACCATCCTAGCACGAAAGACAGACATGTAAATATATATGTTCAAAATAACATGCTAAATCTGAGCTAGAAATAAAGGCAATTACTAGTTGTGCATATAGTTTACCTTATGTATAATATTTTGTCCTAGCTTCTCTGTTAGAGTGCAGGCACCTTCAGGGCAAAGGTGTCTTTCCAGTCCCCCATAGCACTGAATTCCTTGCATTAAATGTGCACAATTAAATATTTGCAATGAGTACTGAATTGTTTTTATTGGATTTCTTTATTCAAAGCTACAGCTGAAACTTAACCTAAAAGTTCACAACTATTTCTTTAGTTTTTCTTTTGGAGCATTAGCCATTAGGCATTAAGGAGCCTCTGTGGTTCCTGTGTAGAAACCCGAAGCAGTGAGTGATTTTAGCAGCTTACCTAGGAGCCGCTCAGCTTCTCAAGGTTACTTTAATATGTATATTGGTAACATTTACCTACAAGTTCCTAGAGGTGATTTTGAGTTGTGAGAATGCCATACATCCTCATCATGGGAAATTTAATAGTTCAAGGAAGAGATCTGTAATGTGGGAAAATGTTAATTTTATCTGTGTGAACGAGATGATGTATGATGCATATATATAATATAAATTTTCTTTATAGAACTTTATTTAAATTCTAAAAGGCACTGTTATGGATGTCTCCTTCAACTTGTTTTATGCTTATTGAGATATTGTGATTTGATATTTAAGAAGTTTATTCACTGTTTTAAACTTGATATCTTAATTATGATACATGAAAACAGGCCACATCTCTGTTTCCTCCTGGCCCTGTTAAACCATGGCCGTGTGGTTTAAACAGAAAAGCTTATGCTATCGATGTTTTATCTGCAAATGAAATAAGAACTTTTTTCATTTTTATAGAAGCAACGAAATAAATAACTCTTTATTAAAAATAGTTAAAAGTAGTATTACCAAACACTGGATTTAAAATGACACTTATAAGCATTTACTGTAAAACAAAAAATGATAAATTTTACCTCATCAAAAGTAAAAATTTCATCAAATTAAAAACTTCTGTTCTTAAGATACCTTTGGGAAAATGAAAAGAAAAACCACAGACTGGGAAAACATATTGAGAACATGTACATATATCTGACACAGCACTATATTGAGAATATGTAAATAACACTTAGAAATTAACAACAGAAAGACAAGCCAACTTAAAAATTAGCAAAAGATTTGAAAAGACGCTTTAAAAAAGAAGATATACAAATACCAATAGTCACATGAAAAGATTCTTAACATCGTTCACCAGGTACTTTGAAGTGAATGCATGTAGCCGTAGTTTCTTGCTTTTTATTCTGTGTAGTACTCCACTGCATCATTGTATTGCAGTCTATTTATTCTCCTATCGGTAGATACTTGAGTTATTTCCAAATTTGAGCTACTCTAAATAAAGTTGCCATGAACATTCCCGTCCATGTATTTTAGGTGGATATGTATGCCTATCTGTCTTGGGTTTATACCTAGGAGTGAAATTGATGGGGACATAGTGTAGGGGTTTGTTTAGCTTTAGAGATACTGCTGAACAGTTATGTGCCTATTTGTACTCTCTCCAATAATGTCTAAGACTTCCCATTTGCTCCACATCCTTGTCAAAACTTGATATTGTTTGTTTTTTTTAATTTGGGAATTCTGAAGTGATATCTCATTGTGATTTTAATTTGCCTTTTACCATAACAACAGACTGTATTGAGCATTTCTTCATATGCTTATTGGACATTGGAAACCTATGCAGATTAAAGCCCAAATAAGAATATCACATACTCCTTAGAATGGCTAAAATTAAAAAGACAAGTGTTAATGAGGATGTGGAGCAATGGAAACTTTGATACATTGCTTGTGAAAGAGGAATATGCTACAACTACTTTGGAGAACTATTTGGCAATTTCTTATAAACTTAAACATATAACTAGCGTATGATCCAACAAGTTCCATTCGTAGTTATTTACTTAAGAGAAACGGGCTGGGCACGGTGGCTCACGCCTGTAATCCCAACACTATGGGAGGCTGAGGCGGGCAGATCACTTGAGGTCAGGAGTTCGAGACGAGCCTGGCCAACATGGTGAAACCCCCTCTCTACTAAAAATACAAAAATTAGCCGGGCGTGGTGGCAGGCCCCTGTGATCCCAACTACTGGGGAGGCCAAGGCAGGATCACTTGAACCCTGAAGGTGGAGGTTGTAGTGAGCCAAGATGGCACCATTGCACTCCAGCCTGGGCGATGAAGCCAGACTCTGTCTCAAAAACAAACAAACAAAAAGTCCAGGCGCTGTGGCTCACGCTTGTAATCCCAACACTTTGGGAGGCCGAAGCAGGCGGATCACCTGAGGTCAGGAGTTTGAGACCAGCCTAGCCAACATGGCGAAACCCCATCTCTACTAAAAATAAAAAAAATTAGCCAGGCTCGATGGCGGGCACCTGTAATCCCAGCAACTTGGGAGCCTGAGGCAGGAGAATTTCTTGAACGCGGGAGGCGGAGGTTGCAGCAGTGAGCCAAGATCGCGCCATTGCACTCCAGCCTGGGTGACAGAGCGAGACTCCGAAAGCACATGTCCACACAAAGACTTTTACACAAATGCTCAAAGCAGTTTTATTCATAATAGCAAAAAAATCTGGTAATAACCTGGATACCCATTAATAGTTACCTAGATGAACAAATTTTGGTATATAATAATAGAACACTACTCAGCAATAAGAAGAAATGAACTACTGATATATTCAACAACATGAATTAATTTCAGCAACATGTTGAGCAAAGCAAGCCATCTACGAAAGAGGATATACTGTACGACCCCATTTATATGAAGTTTATATGAAGTTGAAGAACAGGCAAAACTAATCTAGGATGATAGAAGTAAAAAATTGGTTGTCTCTGCTGGGGCTGGTGGTGGAAGTGGGGTGTGGTTGTTGACTGGAAAAGAGTGATAAAAATATTTTATATCTTGTTTTCAGTGTTGGTTACATAAGAGTGTTTTATTGCCAGCTCACTGAGCAGAACACTTTAAGATCTGTGCATTTTCTTGTACATAAATGATTCTTCAATGTAAGAAAGTAGAAATAATTGAACCTTATAAAAGAATTATTTAAATAAATGAAAATTTAAGGATAATTTTTTACCCTTCTTTATTTTCCTGACATTTATTAACCAGTGTTTCTGCTAACCCTGATCTCTGCTGTGTTGGTGAGAATATTACACTAACTCTTTATTACTTTGCGTCTTGGCTTTTTCAACCTGGAAATAAAGCAGTCCTTGTTTTAAAACACATCTTCAGTACTTTAAACCAGCATAATACCAAAAGCTTGATGTCAACTGAAAGCCCCAAGTAATGTGAGGTAATAGAAATAGTTGAGTCTGCATTTCTAGTTTACAGATCAGTGAAAAGGCTATGCCCCCTTTCTCTGGGTTGCGACATCTGCTTTTTCCCCGTGGTCAGAGAAGCAAGGTTTCTCTTTGCCAAAAATATGGAAACCATACAACTTAATATTTTTCCTGAGTGGAAGGAATTAACCTTCCACTTCTCTTTTGAGAGTCAATTTTTTAAAATGTCAATTTCCTAGCAAAGAGGAGCCTTAGCATTATTCTGCAGTGCTTTCTCTAGAATGAAACATGTAAAAACAATACAGTTTAAAAATATAATAGTAGATATTTTCTTGGTGGCTATTATAGAACATCTTATGAAGTATAAACTTGATTTTCTTCCAAAGCTCCAAAGTTAAAGTATACCTGTATATACCCATAGTAAATAATAGCAGTAAGAAAGTCAAATTTAGAGAACAATGATGAGTCATAATTTGGAAACAATATTGCTCACTATACTTAGAATGCATTTTGTAAAACGTTTTCTCTGCCACTATGTTACCATTAATTAATTGGTTGCTAATTATCTAGGCTATTGAGAAGGCAGTGGTATGGATAATAAATTACAGGCCCCTTATGGGCAGAGACCATATCTTATATTTTACTTACATTCTGTGGTGCCAAATAAACACAGAAAATAAACAGATTTAGATAAGAAATAGACATGTACAGTATACTTAACAAAATTCGCAAATCACTTATATTCTAGAATTGTTATATGTGTATATGTGTATCTGATGATTTTGTGTAGCATCTGGAACATCAGAATGCATAAGACAAAGCTTTGAAGATACGCTGCTTGGAGTGATCAAGCAGGAGTCACAAAGTTGTCGAGCTTTCCAAAATGTCTTCCTGTTTCCCACTTCATGGTAGAAACGGAGAATGACACCTCTCCAACGAAGGCAAACCAGTAGCCACAGCTGAACTGTGTGATTCACCCTCATCATGGCCGAGCATGCTAACAGATCTGTGCTTTTTAAGCTTTCTCCTAGGCTTCAGGCTACATGGAGGAATAAAAGCTCTTCCAACTTAACAAATTCTAAGACTTGGAGACTTTGTTACGTCTTTTCTTAACCTTGCAATCAGTTTAGGCAATGATTACAAAAGCAATTTGGAAAGTTAAAAGTGAACTCTGTGTAAATTTATTACCAAGTAAATGAAAGACACATTATCTGCCCAGAGATAACTGAGGGTTGTTTTCCATTCTAGGATATTTATTGGCATATTGATAGTCACAAATAGTAGTTCCTAATCTTCCGTGAGTCACAAACCTCTATGAGAATCTGAAGACTTTTCCTCTTCCCTTTTTTCCTTCATTTCTTCCTTCTTTACTTCCTACTTTCCTTCCTCCCCCTCCCTCCCTCCCTCTCCCCCTTTCCTCAAATATATTTGCTTGACTACTGTGTGCCAGACATTGTTTTAGAGGGTCTATGCTTTGCACTTTTTCACCTCCCAAAATTTGCATATATACATGACATTTTGCATATAGTTTTAGGGATTTTATTGAACCCCTAAAGCTCTCTAGGGTCAAGAAACTAATATTTAAAGTAACTATATGGCTAAAAATACTTGACATTCTTACTAGGCAAAAACTTAGTATTTGCAGGAATAACAGAATACATTTCTCTTCGGGATCTGCCCAGCAAGACAAGACCTTAAATTAGACTCATTCACATCATGAGCAGTGCGGAATGGGAGCCGAGGAATTTGACATTTCATATTTAGTCAGAAGAGGTAACCTATACAGTCTTGAGGCTCTTTTACTGTATGTGAGCGGAGTGGTTGGTTGAATTAGAAACTTTCAAGGACTCCTTTTAAGCCTGCACTTAATGAGAAAGAAAGAAGAGCCACCAAAATTTAAAAATCATAATGTGGTCACTGAATCTTACTTTGTGTCTCTAAGTCTCCTTTGCCATTCTGTGATCTATTTATTATGCACCATTGCTTAGAGAGCTAACGTGTTAATATATGATAAAGGGTTATACATCTACTGTGACTTGAGTGATGAAACTTGTCACTGTGACCTTTAATCCAAAATGACTTTTTTGTTCTCTGTCAGTACTCCACTGAGGCTGAAAGGAAGGGATCTAAACTCTAAAGAAGACTATCCATCTAAAGAAAGGCTCTGAAAAATCTCAAGTAAAGCAGAATTTCACTCTTGAGCCTTGTGGTATCTCTGGATTTCGTATTTCTATTTTTCTGTGTGTTGAATTGTGACACCAGATAGTTCCTTGAAACACACACATAAGCAGATATACAGTGTGGGTAAACAACCCTTCTCTTCACCCTGACCACCCAATTAACACAGTTTCTACTTTTCCATCATAACTGCCAGGGGACTCACGGAGAGAACCTTCATGTGAATATATACATTTCTTATGTAACTTAACAATCTGACCTGCTGAGGTGAGGAAAAACCCATGTGGCAAAGTCATATATGGTGATTTACAGCTGCTACAAAGTCACTTGTTTTATCCTGAACCATAAAGACTATTAAGGTTCTCAGCTTGACCAAGAAAACATAGTAATGCTATTCAGATTGATACGCTGCATCTGTGGCTTGGACATGCAGAGTATTTTATGTTTTGTGTTTAAGAGAGCCCAGTTTAGCATGGTGGAAGTCTAAATTCTTAGAGAAAAGCTGGGTTCCAAAACATTTTCTTAAATGCTTAATAAGGAAAGCATCTTTTAGTTTCCCTACCCTTTATCTATAGTAAGTGGTCATTATGGCTATATAATGTGTATTCTTTTAGATTCTATGTTTTATATTACTAATTTTTGTCCAAAAATCATTTAGTAAATAGTTTCAAATAATCAAGTTCTGGAATCAAAGTAAATTTACTGCTTAACCCACAGAAGGAAAAATTATGGGTTTTGAAGAAGGAAAACAATTTTGGCCAAGAACTTGTATTAGAATTACCTTATATATAGCCTTAGAGCTCTTATTTCATAGTAGAACCAAAACACAATTTAACTGTTTAAACATAGAGGGTTTTTGGAAAGAGTCTTTTGGAAAGTAGTATCTCCTATGTCTATATTCACAGATTAAGGTAAAAATGAAAAAATAAAGAAACTCTGACTTTTCTTTAATCAGGAAGTAGCACTAGGCTCCTTTGGCTAGACTACTGCTATGTCAAATTGTAGAAATATTTCTGTGCTCATGTGTTTTATAGTTAGGCTATTTTCAGCAGAGCTATTCCTATCATTGTTAAACACTCAATTAAATCATCTGGTTCAAATATGAAGAAGTCTGTTCTTCATTGGAACAAATTTTTGACCTGTAGAAATATTCTGTTTTAAAAATAAGCTTAAGCATAAATAGATATGTTTAAACATAGCTTTCTCAAAAACTGCGATTATAGGAGACTGGACTTATTTATGTACATTGAGATTCACTTATGGTGATAGTTGTCAGTGTGTTGCTGGAATAATTGACATGCATCTGAATCTTACATTTTTCAGATCATTCAGGTACTTATATATGTAAGCTTGGGATTGCCGTTATCAAACATGACTGGAATATGAATAGCTTGGATTTTCTGGTAGACCAAAGTACTATTAGTTATTATTTGTCCTTTGTTTTTCCATAATGAAGAGAAATGCATGTGATTTTGCAGAATTGTTGCATCCTTTGAGCTCTTAGTTGCCAGTGCCTAACAAGTAGTCAATCAGGAAGAATGGTACATGGTAGAGTTGTAATAATAAATACACATTAAACGAGTACATTAGTGTCTACATAGTGCTGGATCAATCGAAATATACAGTCTTCGGGAGCTCATATCCTAATGACAGAATCCCATCAACATTGCTTAAGCATAAGAAGGTAAAGTGTTTGAAGCAAAATAAACTCTCAGTGAAGGTTGAAGGAGAACAAAAGCGGTGATATGAGGAGACTGTCCATGCTGAAATTTCTGGTAGAAGGTGTAATCAATTGATAGAGAATTCTAGCATATCTAGTCCACATGTTGAATTATTCCAGGAAGTGATAATTATTGATATCAGCAATTACAAGGGTTATTGATGGTAGAAGAGCTTGAAGTCTTAGATTTCATTTCAACTCAGCAAGTATTTGTTGAATGTCTGCACATGCTGTTTGCTGTACTGGGTGTTTTAACAAAGTCCTCCCCTCCAGGAGCTTATAGTCTAGTGGAGGGAACAGATTTATAAATGCTCAATTTATTACCTTTTTTTACTACAAGGATATACAAAACTACAGGAGCAAAGAAAAAGTTGGGACTGTTTATTCCTAGAGGAGTGAGAAAGCCTGGGTCTTCAAGGATGAGTAGAGAGAAGGAAAAGATGTATTAGGGACTCCCTGCATGATATTTGTGGCCAAGGAGATTTTGAAATTTATCAGCAAGATTATGAACAAATGAAAATATAAATTTAAGTGGCCGACAAAGCAGAATAAGTTGTTTCTATTTATATTTGTTGTAAACTATGGACTTTTCTGCTTCCTAATTTTTAAAAGTTTATTTACTCTGTTATATCTCTTAGATTAAAGGAACAAATAAAACTAGGAAATTAGTATATGATGAAAAAGATTCCATATGACCTCTGGTAAACCTGAGGGTAGTAGATGACCTCAAGGTTCCCAGTTTAGGAAGATGATGATCTCTGGGAAGATTAGGAAGATTGAATGATATAACATGAATCCATTATAAATTAAAACTTTCTAAAAGATTAAATCCGTCTTTTACTGGGAAAGTAATAAATTCTCATTTATAGTTGGAGAGTACATATTAATTTAATCCAAATTAGTATAATGCTTTAATTAAGAGAGTTTTGTTTGTTTTTAATGGCATTAACTTTCTAATAACGTTAATTTATTTAGAAAGGGGAGGGTTGTTTCTACTGTTTCCCCCAAAATGTTCATGAGTATTAGTCACCCATAAAATAGAAACTGCTTCTCATCTGCTTTGAACCTTCCATTATTCTCAGGTCATGGGATCGCTGATTTGTGAGGTGCAGTAAAACCATGTCATATGAAAAGAAGCAGACCAGGGGCCAAAGATAACAGTGCTATGTAGACTCTCAGTGGCCAGTGAAGATTTTGTTTTACAAGATTGTGTCCGTGTTTGGTCAGTAAAGCTAAGGCGGAAGGTGAATGGAAGAACATTACTTTAAAGGCATTAGAGAACATGCCGGAGGAAAGCATTTTGAGTGCAAACATTCCAAATGGGGAAGAAGTACAGAATCCGCACAGAGCCGGCCAAACGCAGCCTGTGTTTCCCATCTATGGATGCCAGCACACAGGCAGCGTCATTGCTGCTCGAGTGTTTACTGCTGTGAAAACACTGCCACTACCAGAAAGCTTAATTCCCTTCCTCTTTCTTTTCTCTCTTTTTCTCCCTCTCCCTCCCTGCCTTCCTCACTGATCTCCCCCCTCCCTTCATTCCATCCTTCTTTTTTTCCTTTTGAGAGTCCATATGAACTTTGGTTTAAAAAGACTAATTCCAGTCTTTTATAACCAAGCCTAGAACTCAATCCAATATGTAAAAACAAATTTGAATGCTTCATCTATTTCATTTGAAAGGCTGGGAGAAGGGCATGTTTTAGGGGAAACAGATTAAACCAAGAAAAATGACTTTGGCTAGCTTATTTAACCTTGTTAGACCACAGATTCCTCATTGGTGAAATAGGTTCTTGAACTGCATGCTTCTTACCTGACTTCTGGCTCTAAAATTTCATGGTTCTATTTTTCTGTTTTTTTAAAAATATCTTGGGATCTTTCAAATGCTTAGTAGCTGTGTGTGCATGTGTACTACCATATGCTAGTAACTAGTCATCATCAATGTGGTCAGATTTATTAAAGCTTGATCTAGATAAATGGTATAGTAAATCAAGAAACATTATATTTGAATGAAGTCTCAGAAACAAGTGTTTACACAAATATATGATTAGATATTCTCCATCCTTACATTGAAAATATTATTCTACTCTTATGAGAAAGACTTCATGAAAGGAATGGAGTTTGAAGGAATTTTAAATTTTGGTTTATCCTTAGATGCCAGAAGAGGTTTGTGTAATGTCACACTACCACGTTTCCGTGGCTTTCCAAGTAAAAAGAGGGAACTTAAATGCCTTCCTTGCTGAATGCTAAGAAAAACATATTTCCCTGTCTTTTTGAGAGGAATTAGTGAAATTATATTAGAAAGAACATTACCAAATCAGATGTCCTGCCTATTTAAATTTTACCCATGTAATTATGTGTTTATCATCCACTTCCTAATTGAATGGATATATATCTTCTTTTAAAAATTTACACAAACATTATCACATGTCCTCATTAGACGATTACAAGCTATCATTCATGATTTGGAGTTGTATGGTATTTGGGTAAAAATATAAAACAAATTATAAATATCTTAAAAGAACAGATCAAACAGAAATATTTATTAGGAACATAAATGAGATGAGGCAAATCCCCAAAGAACATGCAAAATGAACTAATGCACCATGCTAATAAGAATCAAAGGGTTACAAATGAAAATGTACATTTGAGTGACACTGACATGACACTGCCTTTAATGGCCCCTTAACTAGCCTCTTAAAATTTGACCAGCTTTTGATTTTTCCACTGAAGAAATTTAAAAAGAAAATACCACTGCTGAATATAATCAGCTTGCTCTCTGCCTTGTCTTTGTGGACCTAAAAAATCCAGACATGAAGTCTATATGGAAATTTTGATCTCCTTGATCTTACTGACGGAGTTAAAAGGAAAGTAAAAGATTGGTGTTTCATTATGTAAAGGCAGTATTGCATTGCCTGTTGCCTCAAACATCACTTTTTTTCAATTGAGAATTTCCAAAGAACGGCATAAACCAGGATAGTGCAGTTACAGGCAAAATTTTACAACGGTGTGTGGTAAATCCTGATTAAATATGGAGAGATGAGTTCTTAGAGTGAGGAAGTCACATTCTAGGTATCATTAGGATATTTAGAGTAAATTTCAACATGTTCTTCCTACTCTTTATTTCGCTTTAGGGTTTCTTACCTCCAGGAGAGATGTAGAAATAGTTGAGTTGAGCTTCGTGCACCAAAGTACCCTTAAACTTGACCTCCGTGTTGGCAGACAGGTGGCTGGAAAGCGGCTGGTATGCAGGCGTACCAGGCTGAACAAAGGCTCGAAGCATTGTGAATTTCCAGATGTATATTAATTGGTTGATTTCTAAAGCTAAATAATTATCCTGCTCATAATCTCTTATAATTTTTTAAAACCCAGAAGCTATTCCTGCAGTAACATTTCAGTGCCACTAAAGTTTACATGGCCATATCATATCGCTGCAAGTTTAAGTTACAGTAAAATTACTTTTAAGTTTTAGAATTCTAAAAAACAAAACAAAACAAAACACCTTCTTGCTTGATTCTTTTCAACCTTGTATTTTCGTCTTCCCTGCTCTGCTCCCTGCCTATGTAGGGATGGGCCTCTCACCCAGTGGCTTTACGGGAAAACTTGGATTGAAATGTGAACTTCATGGTTTCTGTCAGCCTGTCAGCTCATCACCTCCCTAAGGCATGATGATTTCTGGTTTTTATATATCTCCACAGACTGCTCTGATAGACCCTCTTGTGTGGAAGAGTGATAGGTTTGTCCAGGGGTTGGTAGACCTTAGGGCTAAGAGGCAGGAAACTTGGAATGCATACTTCCATGGAATTCACAGCCTCTTTCCCAAGGGAATGCAGCTCAAGTTGCAAAACTATTTTAGGGAGAAGAAAGTTAGGCCCAGTTCTGCATTTTATCTTGGTGCCTCTTTTCGGTAGCCAGAACTCTTGGTTAATGTTTTTTTTCCCCTTTGGCTATTTAAATTTTCTGTCCAGACTAAACTGGGATCAAAAGAGTTATCTCAAAATGATCTCATTTTAATTTTTAAAGCCATGTTGCTCTGGAGATAAATGGTTGGGTCCTAAAGAAGTCTTCACAATGTCTTAAATAATTACTGCAAACTCAATCTTTCCTTCATTTTGCTTTGACATTTGAAAGATGTTCCATAGCATTTTCGCTCCCTAAATCTGCATTTCAGTTATCTCATGGTGATGACAATGTCAAACTACTTTTCTATTTGTATCAACAGTTTTCTTGGCATCCCACCCTTACGAAAGCCTAATTCCTTATGTCAAATGCCGCAAATGTATAACATCAAACGAAAGATACCCAGAGTATTCTTATTAATAGAGCCTATTCATGAGACAACAATGGCCGTTTTTTCCTCTGCCATTGGGCCTCGTATTTCTGAGTTATGCTCTGTTTTTCTCCCTTACTGCCATCTTTCTCCTTTGATAGTTTTGGAAAAGTCAGTCTTCAAGGAAAGAAAACTTACACTATCACCAAAAAAATAGGCCAGGCTCCTAGTTTGGTAACTAAGGTTAAAAGTCACCAAGACATGCAAACATACTCAGATTTATTAAGTGGTTGAACGTCAGTGATCCAATCTGCTTTGACTTCAAGAACGTGAGGGTAGGCAGGTTAGTGTAGGAATCTGTGTAGGGAATTAGAGTAGGGAATTATTGTTGATGGACTGGAAGCAACCTTGAATATGAAGTTTCAAGAAACACATTCAATGATCTTGAGATGAAAGAATTTTGTTTTGATGTAAAAGCTCTCATAGCACATGGGCTTCAGAACTCAGACGTTCTTAAAAAAAAAAAAAAAAAAAAAAGTCAGTGTACCAAGGAGGAAAATGTGTATGTATTTCCATCTAAGAGAGTAAAATGGTCCTGTTCAAGGAAAAGCTGGGATTTTTTCCCCTACTTCCCCCTCCACTTCACATGCAGGTAGGTAAGATAAAAGATTTCTGGTACGCTGATAATTGCAAAACCAAAGTTTAAAGCCCTATTGCCACCTTTTGGCAAGTGAGTAATTCAGATTCATAGGTTCCTCTTTAAGATACCTGCTTAAAATAGCACTATAAAGACATTTATTGTACCTTTTGATATCTGAATCATTACTGACAAGAAGCAGAAATTCCATGCCCAGACATTGGTCAGGTAAGAGGGGAAAAAAGATGTAGTTAGAATATCACAGCTGTTTTAACAGCAAAATACTATTAATATAATTACGTGTTTGGAAAGTTTGAATTTAAAGTCTTTTTTCCCTTGTAAAAACATGTTTTGTTGGTTTTCATTGCCCTATCATAATATTGCTGCTATTTTCAGTGAAGATGTTTTAAATGTGTGTGTAGTTAATGCATTACTTAGATGATTAATGCCATCAGATCCTCAACTAGATATTTATAAATGTCTTCTGGAGCTGTTTCAGCCTTCGCTCTAAAAATGATATAGATAGGCACATACCAAAGTATACAACTTATTTGAACATTATTGAATGAATCAATAGCAGGTATATTATGTCACAGTTTCTTTCATTACTAAATGTTGAAATCATAGTCATGTCTAATCTTTCAGCAGTTATAAATTTTCTGTACCATTTTGAAGCCAGAGATTTATTATTAAATTTTGTTTTTTCCAGTGGCCTGTCCCTGACTTACAGCTTACAAAGCCACTTTCTCAGTTAACATGTTCCTGAGAGAAGGAGAAGGGGAGGGAGGCTTCTAGGTATAATTTGAGTATCAGGTTTCTGAATATTTAAAAATAAAGATGAGATGTGTTTATGAAATGTGCAAATGGAGTGTAGAAACAATGCTATCTCGAAGCCAGGAAGTGTAGAAATTGTGATTTCATTTTCAGTCTGTATTCATTTGCTTCAGAAGATTTTGCCGAGTGCCTGTTGTGTTCAGGTGCCATGTTTTCAAGCGGAGCACAGTTTACTCAATATGTGTGGGCGCGCGTCTTTGCACAAAACCACCACGGATTTCTCTGTGGACTTAAATTTTGATGCTTTTTTTTTTTTTTTGAGACAGAGTTTCGCTCTTTTCATCCAGGCTGGCGTCCAATGGCGCGATCTTGGCTCACAGCAACCTCCACCTCCCAGGTTCAAGCGATTCTCCTGCCTCTGCATCCCGAGTAGCTGGGATTATGGACGCCCGCCACCAGGCCTGGCTAATTTTTTTTATATTTTTAGTAGAGATGGGGTTTCACCATGTTGGCCAGGCTGGTCTTGAACACTTGACCTCAAGTGATCCCAAAGTACTGGGATTACAAGTGTGAGCCACTGTGCCTGGCTTGATGCTGTATTTTTAAGCTTTAACCCCAATGATTGCTCTTATTTATTCAATAATTATTGAATAAATCAATTTAACACATAGATTTATTATGTATTTAAGATGGAAAGGAGATTTTTTTCTATTTTGTAGTTTTGAAGATGCTCATAATTTGTTTGATGTGTTTTTTGCAGTGTCCATCTATGGAATTTGGTTTTATGATAAGGAAGAATGCCAAAGAATTGCAGAGCTTATGAAAAAGTAAGTACTAAAAGGCTAAATATTTTTCAGGACCTGGTGCTTTTGTTTGTATTTCTAAGTGTATGTAACTATACTACAGTCTTAACAGAATATATCTCCCATAGCAGTCCTTTTCACAGTGGTTAGGCAGACATTTAGTATTAATTAATAAATGAAAAATAGACGTAAGAACAACTTGCCACATTTTCACTGCATAATATTTATCATCTAGAATGATTCATTTTTTCCTGTGTGTGAACTATATATGAATTGTTCCAGATGGCAATTTTCTTTAATATTTTCATTTGTAAATTAGCAATTTTTTGCTTTGAAAAGTTATCAATATGCCTGTTGGTAAAAAGAACATTCAGAGCCATCCTAAAAGTCTGCTCCCGATTCTGTAAAATCTTTCATTTCCTTCGTCCCCCAGATGCTTTCCTTTAACTGTGTATACATGTTTGTGGGAGCTCAGAATTTCCTCCCATGTCTCAGACACTGAGTTAAGGTAGTCTTTATTTTCTGTCTCCTTAGAAATTGCTGAGTTACTATTAGCTTAGTGATCAGTCGACTGTCTCTCTCTTCCTTGTTACTGGTCTCTTTCTTTTAATCTTATGATACCTTGTGATTTGTCCCATTCTGCATTTTGGGCAACTTTAAAATTGCTGTCTGACTTTCCCACTCTTGGCTTCCCTGATTGCATTGAAAGAGGAGGGCTTGCTCTCTGCTCTGCAGTCGGTTGACTGATCAGTTTTTGAGCCCAGGGCTGCTCACTGTGAGGCAGTTATTCCCTGCCATTTATGGGGATGGGAAGAGTCTCAGAGTGAGATGAGTTTCCTGCACGTGCTGTGTCACAGCCTGGGACTGGACTCAGCCAAGCACATAGGATGGCTGCTGCCACATGGGTATGACACTGTAGCTCTGTGTGCAAAAGAATCAGTCCCCACTTTTAAATCCTGGGGCAATGAAATGACTAGAAAATGACCTCACGGAAATGAAAAACAGGGAGCACCTTTTAAGAAATGAGATAGATTCCTGAAAGTCTAGCTAGAGATAGCTAATTTTAGGTAACTAGCTCAAGGTGCAGATGGTGATTAAGTGTATTCAAACTGGTATTTACCACCATAACAACTAGTTCCTAGAACATTCGTGTTACTGTAAATTGTGCAGTGGATAATAATAACAGGATTTCATACAGATTAAAAAATACCCTGTAGCTCAGCCAAGAGGCCATGTTATAATTGTCAGCATTCTGCAGTAATTACCTAACAGCTCGGGCAGGAAATTGATTATTTACTAGCAATAAGCAGCTGATTTGTGTGGATTCTGACCCCCTCCCCAGTTAGAATTAAGTCTCTCAGTAAGTATTCAGATCTTTGTTACCATAAACTTCATGGCAATAATAAGAATGTGAGCTGAAAGTTACAGCACATAAAGGAAAAGTATATTTTCCTCGACATCACCTAGCAGCATATAGGAGCAATCTGGTCTCTCTTCTGTATTGTTTTCCAGGCAACAGAAGAACTCCTCGTTGCTCTAAGTGGTTTTTTAAATGGCCCCTCTTCTCCGAGTTAGAATGGAATCTTTAACATGTTTTGAAACTGCCAGAGAGCTACAGGATTTGAGTTGCCAGAATCAACCTTGCCTTGACTTCAAGGCAGTCTGTAAAGTAGGGGGTTCTTTCCTCAGTATTTCAGAACTCTAAATTGGGTTTCCTTAGCAACTAATGAGAGCATCCTTTAGAATGCACTGTGTGAGGAGTTGGCAAACTCTTCTCAAAGGGACCAGAGAGTGAGTATTTTAGGCTTTGCAGTCCACAGGATTTGTGTTCCTACTATAGAATTCTGCCCTTGTAATGCGAAAGCAGCCATAAACAACACGTAAACAAAGGAGCATGGCTGTGTTGAGCTTGGCTGTGTTTGTGACTTTCTTTACAAAAAACAGGTGGTGGGCTGGACTTGGCCCACAGATTTGCTGACCCCTATCCTAGATTCATCTGTGTAGTCAGTGAATTCAGGACCTCAACTCTCATTTTTCTCCTTTAAATTCCTAAGCAAGCTTATTTCTAATATGGTTGTAACAGGATGAAAACAACTAGGTGAGAATTGGGATGGTTTTAAACATTGTTTGTGTTGAATTGGTTTTTCTTGTGTGGATTTTCCCCTCTGTTTTTCTAGCCTAACTCAGTATGAACAGTTGAAAGCCCATCAGGGAACTGGAGCAGGAATTTCCCCAATGATCCTCAATTCAGGGGAGGGCAAAGAAGTAGACATTTTGCGAATGCTCATCAAGGCCAAAGACGAATACACAAAGGTGAGTGTTTGCCCTTCCTTGTGATACATACACACTTCAATTCCGCAGTGGGAATATTCTTGTTTAGCAAGACTAGGTGCTGTGGGTGCTGTTCCTTCCACCAAACAAAATTATATTACAAATAAAAAATCTTTATTTGTAATATACATTTTTTATAAGCTGAAGAAAACTGTTTGCCTTTAAGTGGGTTAAAAAATAGCCTGAGAAATCAGTAGCCTTCATATATACAGTAGCCTTCATGTATATAATAACCTTCATATACACAACTTGTAGTAAGTCTTGTAGACTTACTGCAAGACCCCAATTTACAGTAGCAACAAATGAATATAAAATTGTTTGCAATAAAATTCACGAGAAATGGGCAAAACCTATATAAAGAAAATGTTTAAAAACTCCTGAAAGGCATAAAAATAGACTTGAACAAATGGAAATATATGCCCTGTTGTTGGATAAGAAGGTTCAACATAAAGCTCTTAGAAAAAAAATCTCTACATTTAAGGTGATCGCTAAATAAATACCACTGGTTTCTTTTCCCCTCCCCACCCCACTTCTCCCTTACTCTCTGATCTAGACAAGTTGAGTGTAAGGCTCATGGGAAGAAATATGCAAGAAAGAATAGCTGGGAAAATCCTGGCAAAGAAGAGTGATATTAGTAGGGGTTGGAGGTAGGGGAGATGAGTGGGGGGATGAGCGAGCTCTCCCTGATTTTAAAACATTGAAGTCTAAACATTTCAAACAGTATGGTGTTGATGGTATTGATGCCTAACAGCCCAATAGACCAGTGGGACAGATTTAAGATTCTAAGTCTAGGATTAAATCCAATTGTATATGAAATCTAGGATATGATAAAGATGATAATCTCAAGTCAGCTATTTGAGTGAATTCCTAAATAAATGGTGTTGGGGCAACTGGTAGCCATTTGGAAAAATACAAAACTGAGTCTGTACCTTAGAGCATACACCAGGATAAATTCCAAATGTATTAGAAATTTAAATGTAAAAATATAATGATTCAAGTACCAGAAGAAAATTTGTATGGATTTCTTTATAATCTAGGAAAAGAGAAATCTTTCAATTATGCCTAAAAACCCAAAAGCAATTAATTAAACTACATAAAAATAAAAAACATTTTACAAGGCTTAAATACAACACAAGCAAATAGAAAGATACAAAAACAACTCAGAAAAAAATTGTTGACACCAGAATAACAGGATGGTTATTTTATGAAGAGCTCCTAAAAATTAAGAAGTACAAGATTAACACTAGAAAAATGGGCAAAAAATAAAAATTTTTAAAAATTATAGAATTTGGAAACTAGCTGAAATAAGTGTGTGTAATTGAATATCATATTGTCACATAATTACTTAGAAAAAAAAATTAGAGTGACTTCAAAGCCCGCTGCTTGAACTGAACACTCTTAGTGGGTTATATTTTAAGGACAAAAAGAACTGCAAGACATTATAAACTTCATTCATTGGTTTTATTGTTTGTAGTAATGTTGGCATTTTAATTTCTCTACTGTTGGCATTGTAATTTTTCTACTGTTGTGGATATAATAAATATGAAATTAGATAAACGTGGTTGGAACCAAAACCTTAGTGTAAGGGGAAAAAAATCAAATCTAATAAGTTAAAACTATGTAAGATTAAGTGGAAATATCAGAATTAGTTCATGTTTTGTTTCTTAGGTATAGAAACAAAAAATAGAGTTTCTCACTCTTGCCCTGAAAGGACATAAAAATAAAAGTGACTAACTCAGTAGCAGTAAGCATCTATATCACCCAGATTGTTATTTCTGAATATTACTTCCTTCCAGAAGGTGTCAGGGCTCTTCAAAGAAATTTCTGATTCCAGGTCTGGAATAGTAAAACCAATAGGGTCATGTGAAAGGACACAGAAATCCGCTTCAAGGATACTGAGCAGAGCATCAAATTCTAACATCAACAGGAGTGACTACAATGGATTAAAACACATTGAATGTGTAAAAATCTATGCGTTCATGGTGATGAGAAAGAGAGCAAGCAGACCAAACATACAAAACCAAGCAGAATAGTTATTAGTTATCCGTTTGAAGGTGCTAAGGCACCAACTCCTTCCTCTGAAAACTGATAATTAATGGGAATGAATTAAGCTTTTATCCTGCCTGCCCTAAAGGGACTATATCTCAGAGTAATCAAACAGCCCTGGTCAATGAGGGAGAGCTCTTCTCTACCAGAGAATTCCAGCTAGTACGTGTGGAGGGAATAATAGAACTTAAAGACACTCTGCTTAAAATAATTGACTCAGGCAGTGATCATCAGTAATATTAATGTTATGGGAAAGGTTGATAGAAACTTGACAGTGGAAGGATCAGGCTGCCTCCTCCTGAACCCCACTGATTATCATCATTAAAAGTCAGATAACCAGATTCTCTGGCTTCCTAATGTGATAAGATGTCAAATGTACAGCACCATCTTGAAATATTCTTGCCCAAAGAGTTGATCCTGAATCTCATTAAGCCTTGAGCTCTAACTTTTTAGTTTATAGAAAGTGAAAGTGGGTGAGGAGTGAGGGGAGACCAGGTAGAAAAACAAATTAAATGATGCTATGAGGAAGCAATCAGAAAAATCCTGAATGAAGTGGCACATATAGGCAGTTAGACAAGTTTCTTTAACATGCTTTGCCTTGACTGTGAGCTTCTTGAGTACAAAGAACATCCTTTATTCACTTTTATATCCCTTATTGTCTTCTAAGTACTTAGCACATGGTGAGTGTTAAATAATGGCTATTGAATGAAGGAAGGAATATGAATGTGAATGAGCCACAGTTTAATTATCCTTCTATTGTATGGCCTGGACAGAGATGCCTTAATCTCAGCTTCAGACAGTAACAACTATTTCTGTATTCATTTTGTGTTTTTTTAATTCTTCAAAAGTCATTAAAAATTTTTATGATGACTTGGCAACTAGTTGAATAATTAGTTATACTTTATTAATTATACTATATTATGCACACTAAAGATTAATCTTCAAAAGGTGACATTTCTGCCCTCTAGGAACTTAATGTTCTGTGAAGACAGTGTAACAATGGTAAATAAATACAAATATTGAAGAAAATTATTTTCCTTTCTTTCCCTCCCTCCTCTCAACACACACATACCTTGTATTGTTTCTGTTTTTTATCTTCTATATGTTATAATGTTTTGACATCTTAAAATCCTTTCTGGCTGGGGAGACTGCCCCTCCTGTGACCAGCCAGTTTTCAGAGATAACAAAGGGCTTGGCCAGGAGCACGCCTTTAATATGCACACTAACCAATCCTGAGCCATACGTATCTCCTCGTCTCTAGCCTGTACAATATTCCTCTGCCTTAATCATCCCAGGGCCAGGTACCCAGCAACTGGGGACCACTCATACAGTTTAGAGCCTGCTGGAGTTATTCAAACTGGCCAATCTTAACCTGTTTACCATGCCCTGCCTTGCCTTTCTTGAGGAAATTCAGTAAATGCTCTAGCCTACGCCTTCCCCTTGCTGCTGACACCCTGAGGCTTCCACACGTGGCCCTGTGCAGCGTGGCATGCTTCTTGTCTCCAGGACCTGTGAGTATAATAAACTTTGTTTTCCTGAGACTCTCCTGTGTCTCGTCTCTGGCCTCACTTGAGTGACCATCACATAAAAGAACAGCACAAGCACACACATTCTCTGTCTCTCTCAGAAACACTCATATATGGTTCTGGAGATTTAATTTAGGCCATCACTTTATACTGTGCCTATGTCTTGGAATATTTTTCCCCTTACTTTATTTACCCTTCAGAATTTACATATCCTTTAAGGCTTGGTAAAAATGACACTTTTTACATGGAGTTTTCCCAGATCTCTTCAGTCAAATTAATTATTCTTCCATGTGAACTCAGTCTATTACTATTTAAAACTTATTTTGTTCTTCCTCATTTATTACATTAAGTCAACTTCTCCCAGTACACTGTAAACTGGTTGAAGTTAAAACAATGTTCTGTTCATCTTTATGCCCTCACAGATTTGTTATAATGTTGACATGAAGTGCAGACACTTAATTCGTGTATAGAAGGTGCTTTTCTGTAAAAATCAAATACATGTTGTTATATGCGTAATGTCAGTTGCTCCAACTGTGAGATAAATAATAGAGGAAATTATTTCTTCTTCCATTAACAGCCAGATGTTGTGATACAGTGTGCCAGGACACCTGCATGATCATGCTACTTTCCTAGTCTCCGTTTTTCTTGGTTTGTCATTGCCCAGTACAGGAACCCTTGGAGTCTTCAAGCCTTCCCTAAGATGGCCTCAGTTTGTTCTTCTAACCCTCCTACCCTCTACTAATATTTGAAACTCTGCCAAACAGAATACTCATTTTGCTTCCTGAGAGTGCTTTCATGACTTTTCTCATACTGTTCCCACCCCTTCTTCACCCATCAAAATATGATCCAGCTTTCAGGGCCTGTTTCAGATGTTCTTTTTCCATCACCTTATTTTTGGCCTGCCTAACTAGGTGTGCATGCACCCTGCTAGCTGCCAGTGCGTTATGTTTGGAAAGAGCATTCCATCACCTTCTTACATTGTATTGTCTCTGCACTCACACACAGATATTTCAGAAAATATGGAGACCCTGAGTAAAGTGGTTCTGAGACAGAAGAAAGGGGGTGAAATGGAAAGGTAGCGAGAGAGAAGGAAAACAGAATGTTTCTTCAGAGTTATTGTTGGGAAGTGAGTCTCCGTTACTTAAAGTGTTCAAGAAGAGATTGAACGGTTACGTATTGGTGATGTGATAAAAGAATTTGGCTTGTGTTGGATAAGTATTAAACTAAAAGACTTCTGAGATGCTTTTCAGTGCTAGACTTACTTTTATTGAAGTTTTCTTTTTTAAATTATCTTTAATGAAAAATTAAAATTGTATATATTTATGTATGGTATACAACATGATATTTTGATATACATGTATATTATAGGGTGCCTAAATCAAGCTAATTAACACATGTATTACCTCACATATTTATCATTTTTGTGTGGCAAAAATAAAATCTACTCTTTTAGCAACTTTCATTATACAATATATTAGTACTAACTGTAGTCATCATGATGTACAATAAATCTCCTGAACTTATTCCTCCTGTCTAATTGAAAGTTTGTATCCTTTGACCAACATCTCCAAAATCCTCCTACCCCCAGCCTCCGGCAACTACCAGCCTACTGTTCCTCAGTGGGTTCAGCTTCTCTGGATTTCATGTAGGAGTGAAATCATGCAGTACTTGCCTTTCTGTGCCTGGTTTATTTCACCTAATGTAATGTCCTCCAGGTTCATTTATGTTGTTGCAAATGACAGAATTTCCTTCTTTTTTAAGGCTGAATAGTATTCCATTGTGTTTATACACCACATTTTCTTTATCCATTCATTCATTGATGAACACTTAGGTTTATTCCATATATTGGCTATTGTAATGTTGTGGTGAACACAGGAATGCAGCTATCTCTTCAACATACTGATTTCATTTTCCCTGGATATACACCCAGAAATGGGATTCTTCGATCATGTGGTAGTTCTATTTCTAATTTTTTGAGGAGCCAACATAAATTTTTTTTTTTTTTTGAGACGGAGTCTTGCTCTGTTGCCCAGGCTGGAGTGCAGTGGAGCAATCTTGGCTCATGGCAAGCTCTACCTCCTGGGTTCACACCATTCTCCTACCTCAGCCTCCCGAGTAGCTGGGACTACAGGCGCCCTCCACCATGCCCAGATAATTTTTTTGTATTTTTAGTAGAGACGGGGTTTCACCGTGTTAGCCAGGATGGTCTCGATCTGCTGACCTCGTGATCCGCCTGCCTCAGCCTCCCAAAGTGCTGGGATTACAGGCGTGAGCCACTGCGCCTGGCCCAACATGCTATTTTCCATAATAGCTATGCTAACTAACATTCCCACCAACAGTATACAAGGATTTCATTTTCTGTACATCCTTGCCACCACTTATGTTTTGCCTTTTTGATGGTAGACATTCTACCAGGTTTGAGGTGATATTTCACTGTGGTTTTAATTTGCATTTCCCTGATGATTAGCTATGTCCAGCATTTTTCACATACCTGTTGGCCACATGTATGTCTTCTTTTGAAAAATGTCCATTCAGGCCCTTTGTCTATATTTTGATCAGAACATTTGTTTTCTTTTCTTACTGTTGAGTTGTTTGAGTTCCTTATCTACTTTGGACATGAATCTCTTATCGTATGTATGGTGTGCAGGTATCTTCCTCTGCTCCGTAGGTCATCTCTTCACTCTGCTGTTTCCTTTGCTGTGCAACAGCCTTGGGTTGGATGTAATCCCGTGTGTCTCTTGCTTTTGTTGCCGGTCCTTAGGGTCACATCGAAAAAGCCATTGCCCAGAGCGACGTTAGGGAGCTTTTTCCCCTCTTTCCTTCCAGGAGGTTTATAGAAAAAGTCATTGCCCAGAGCGACGTTGGGGAGCTT
Source organism: Gorilla gorilla gorilla (assembly GCF_029281585.2). Taxonomy (NCBI): domain Eukaryota; kingdom Metazoa; phylum Chordata; class Mammalia; order Primates; family Hominidae; genus Gorilla; species Gorilla gorilla. The sequence goes on along the minus strand of NC_073234.2, from coordinate 17,598,807 downwards.
TTCCCCTGTTTCCTTCCGGGAGGTTTATAGAAAAAGTCATTGCCCAGAGCGACGTTAGGGAGCTTTTCCCCTGTTTCCTTCCAGGAGGTTTATAGAAAAAGTCATTGCCCAGAGCGACGCTGGGGAGCTTTTCCCCTGTTTCCTTCCAGGAGGTTTATGGAAAAAGTCATTGCCCAGAGCGACGTTGGGGAGCTTTTCCCCTGTTTCCTTCCAGGAGGTTTATGGAAAAAGTCATTGCCCAGAGCGACGTTGGGGAGCTTTTCCCCTGTTTCCTTCCAGGAGGTTTATGGAAAAAGTCATTGCCCAGAGCGACGTTGGGGAGCTTTTCCCCTGTTTCCTTCCAGGAGGTTTATGGAAAAAGTCATTGCCCAGAGCGACGTTGGGGAGCTTTTCCCCTGTTTCCTTCCAGGAGGTTTATAGAAAAAGTCATTGCCCAGAGCGACGTTGGGGAGCTTTTCCCCTGTTTCCTTCCAGGAGGTTTATAGAAAAAGTCATTGCCCAGAGCGACGTTGGGGAGCTTTTCCCCTGTCTTCTTCCAGGAGGTTTATAGAAAAAGTCATTGCCCAGAGCGACGTTGGGGAGCTTTTCCCCTGTCTTCTTCCAGGAGGTTTATAGAAAAAGTCATTGCCCAGAGCGACGCTGGGGAGCTTTTCCCCTGTTTCCTTCCAGGAGGTTTATAGAAAAAGTCATTGCCCAGAGCGACGTTGGGGAGCTTTTCCCCTGTCTTCTTCCAGGAGGTTTATAGAAAAAGTCATTGCCCAGAGCGACGTTGGGGAGCTTTTCCCCTGTCTTCTTCCAGGAGGTTTATAGAAAAAGTCATTGCCCAGAGCGACGCTGGGGAGCTTTTCCCCTGTTTCCTTCCAGGAGGTTTATGGAAAAAGTCATTGCCCAGAGCGACGTTGGGGAGCTTTTCCCCTGTTTCCTTCCAGGAGGTTTATGGAAAAGGTCATTGCCCAGAGCGACGTTGGGGAGCTTTTCCCCTGTTTCCTTCCAGGAGGTTTATGGAAAAAGTCATTGCCCAGAGCGACGTTGGGGAGCTTTTCCCCTGTTTCCTTCCAGGAGGTTTATGGAAAAAGTCATTGCCCAGAGCGACGTTGGGGAGCTTTTCCCCTGTCTTCTTCCAGGAGGTTTATAGAAAAAGTCATTGCCCAGAGCGACGTTGGGGAGCTTTTCCCCTGTTTCCTTCCAGGAGGTTTATAGAAAAAGTCATTGCCCAGAGCGACGTTGGGGAGCTTTTCCCCTGTTTCCTTCCAGGAGGTTTATAGAAAAAGTCATTGCCCAGAGCGACGTTGGGGAGCTTTTCCCCTGTCTTCTTCCAGGAGGTTTATAGAAAAAGTCATTGCCCAGAGCGACGTTGGGGAGCTTTTCCCCGTCTTCTTCCAGGAGGTTTATAGAAAAAGTCATTGCCCAGAGCGACGTTGGGGAGCTTTTCCCCTGTTTCCTTCCAGGAGGTTTATAGAAAAAGTCATTGCCCAGAGCGACGTTGGGGAGCTTTTCCCCTGTTTCCTTCCAGGAGGTTTATAGAAAAAGTCATTGCCCAGAGCGACGTTGGAGAGCTTTTCCCCTGTTTCCTTCCAGGAGGTTTATAGAAAAAGTCATTGCCCAGAGCGATGTTGGGGAGCTTTTCCCCTGTTTCCTTCCAGGAGGTTTATAGAAAAAGTCATTGCCCAGAGCGATGTTAGGAGCTTTTCCCCTGTTTCCTTCCAGGAGGTTTATAGTCTCAGGCCTTACACTTAAGTCTCTATAGAATTCTTAAATTTGTGAACATCCCAAGAAGTGGAAGTAGGAAAAATGTCGAGCTATCAGTATATATGATATGGGTAAAGTGAAGTCTGTCTAGTTTACAGGAGGTTAATAAAATAATTTGAAAACTTAGTTTGGCTGAAATTTTGTGCATTCTCTTTTGAGAAATAACTTTCTGTGAATCTGCTTTAAAGTAGAAAAGATGTTAATTTGCATTTCATCTCTTTTTATCTCCGCCCTATTCAATTTCTAGTTGAGATGCAAGTGAACGATAAAATAACCAAATTTTAGTAAGAACAAGAGCCAGGACCAGAAATGATCTACAGGCTGCATAGTTAAGCTTGGAGTATTCAGAAGTGGACTATTTGTGTTTTGTGGTTTAAGACAAGAATTATTGGCTCTTTTCTGGATATAGCTGTGAGTTATTTATGAAATTATAGAAATTTTTTTGTTGAATGATAAAATTCAAAAGAATATAAAAAGAAAAATCACCAATAATCCTATAAACTGAAGATAGAAACTTTTTATACTTTTATTGTATTTTGTTTCAAACATCTCTCTTGGCATAAATACATATGTTTATGTATGTATGTGTTTGTGTGTGATTAAAACTGGATTATATGACATACTTTTTGAGGTTTTATTGTATTTTAACCTCAGCATCCAACAGAGGAAGTTTTTGAAGTTTTAAAGAAATGCCTCAGGTTCTCTGTGAAGAATCCATTATATGCTTTTTCAAAAACTGTTTTTTCCCCCAGGATTTTAAAGATATTTAGGTCGGGAAAAGCATAGAAAATTAAACAACTGGAAAATGAGCTACAAACTACTGAGGTGGATGATTAATTCTGAGCACTCTGATAAGAGGGAGCAATTATTACATAAAAGCAAGGTTTTGTAGGTAGGCAGTTGTAGTGACACAGAAAACAGCTTCTGGAGATAACATTTTAACTAGGAAAAGCTATCAGGGTTATTCATATCAACAGACAAAGCATCCTGTTAGCCCATATGGATATGGGCATAGGGAAGCTGGGAAAAATCTGCCTTTCTTTGCCGGAAATTCAGTCTTTCTAAACATAGAAAAAGAAGAAATACAGAAAGGGTCATTCAAAGAAAGGAAGCATTCACGTTCTTTTAAATAGCAAGGCTTTTCATGCCAAAACTGTGTAAGGGATTAAATGTTAGCCTGTATTCTTGTCTTGTCTTGGTTATCCATGACTTGGGAAAGCCAGGCCAGTTGGTCCATGCTGCCATACCCTCATTCACCTAAGGAGAATTGGAAATAACACTTTATGACTTATAAGGTGATTTTGCATCCCACATAATAGTTGTGCTACATATACAAATTATTGATAGAATGCCTGGAGGAAAAGAATCTTTTGTATGGTTAACCTCACATGCAGTGCATACGGTGGTAATAGATGCCACACCCCCAGATCGTTGGATTAGAGAATACACATTGATAACTGTAAAACACATTGGGAATGCTGGGTTCCTGTGGGACAAGATTGTGTTTATATTTCATTTCATGTCAGGTGTGGAATATTTTGGGGCCTGAGGCCTTGGCTGTACCGTGGAAACTAATGATGCTTCAGAGAGTCTGTAGTACAGAAAGCAGCATTTTATATTGTTTTATTTAGTGTTTTAGCAAACTAGACACCAGTATCATTGCCATGCTCTTTTCGTTATGAATCCTACTGTGTTAGCAATTGCATGGTTGGTTAGATTAATGTATGATAATGAGTCAGTGTTGGAAATGATGAGATTTGTCTCTTGTCTCTTTCTCTACAAAATTCTAATTTGTAGTAAGTAGCTCAGAACGCTCAGATTTGAATTACTCTGTTTATGCAAGAAGTCATTTATTAAATAAAGATTATGTTAGTAATTTTTAAATCAGTGGTTTGAGTCAGCTTTTTGGTTTGTAGACCAAAAAAGGTTTAGTTACTTTGATGAAATGTACTCAACTACTCTCCAATTTTAAGTCAACTGCTTAAATTGTCCAGACATGTTATTTAAGGAATGGTTTCTATATTTGTTTATCATTGAAAGACATTAGACTATATATATTTAAACGTATAGTCAATATATTAAGCACAGAGCCTTTCAATTATACAGGTGTCTTAAGAACCCCTGGTCCTGGAGGCTGGTGTTGTTAGTAATATTTAGAGCACTGAATTGTCCAACTAAGAAAAATTAAATTTGAACTTGATTTATACTCAAACATAGCTCTTAGAGAAATTTAAGGGATTTTCCTTTGTGCATGAAAATCTATCAAAAACACAGCCATCTACCAATTAGATAAGAAGTAAAAAGGTAGTCTTTTAAAAAGACTAAAGCTTTTCTAAGCCAAAAATGAGGTGATTTTTTTTTCTGTTTCAGTGTAAAACCTGTTCTGAGCCAAAAAAGATAACCAGTTCCTCTGCCATCTATGACAATCCAAATCTCATCAAACCAATTCCAGTGAAACCCAGTGAAAACCAGCAACAGCATATACCTCAGCCCAACCAGGTACGGAGTCCTCTGCTTGTCATATTCAGTGTGTCTCTAGAATTCTTAAAGAACTTTGACCCAGAATATAGTCAGGGGAGGGCCTGGTGTTGTTGAAGAATGCTTTCAGGTAAACCCAAGAAAGGGGGATTTCAGAATACAGATTTTTTCATTATTAATAACTTACTCTTCCTAGAAGAGGGTTAAAGTTTTTACTTTTGGCATATACCACATTCTGTGCTAATCTCTTGTGAACTTGAACTCCTTAAAAAATAATGTATGTTTTAAAAAACACAAGCCAGCACAGTGGCTCAAGCCTGTAATCCCAGCACTTTGGGAGGCTGAGGCGATAGGATCATTTGAGGCCAGAAGTTTGAGAGCAGCCTGGGCAACATAGTGAGACTCCATCTCTACAAGAAAATTAGCCAGGCATGATGGCGTGCACCTATAGTGCTAGCTGCTCTGGAGGCTGAGGCGGGAGGATCCCTTGAGCTTAGGAGTTTGAGGCTACGGTGAGCTATGGAATGCGCCACTGCACTCCAGCCTGGGCAAGAAAGCAAGACCATGTCTCAGAAAACAAAAACAAACAAACAAGCACCATAGAAAACTAATAACATTGTCAGAGATGACAGAAACATTACCCATTGGGTCCATATTCTTCTGGGGTGGGTGGTTTCCCAAGGCCACCTGGGAGAACAACAACCAAGGACACAGAGTTGATTTGAGCACTTCTGAGCACCTCCTCTGTGCCAGATGCAGAGCTAGCACTGTAGACTGGGGTAGCTGCTGCTGAGAGCTCAGAGTCCAAAGGAGTGGTATACAATTCCTCTTCAGATATGATGACTTGTCACTGTCTTTGCAATCTAAGTTAGAAATACTGCAGCAGCTTTTGTGTTAGTGTATATATATATACACACTTCAGAATAGTACAGCAATGACAAAAATTGTCAATCTGTAGGTCCCGTTAATGATTGTAAATATAATATTGCTGTGTCATTTTATCATGACTATGACTAATTGAAAAGATTTTCTTAAAGGAATTAGTTTAAATCAATTTTGGAAATGAACATGGAGCCAAAAGACATAAAGACTAGTAATGAAAATCTTACATTGAATTTTTAAAGAAAAGAAGTCTTTTCTAATTTTTTAGCTTTCTTTTTATTGCTTGTTTTATGGAAAGTTTTTATTATATTTTAATAGCGAGACCTGAATATGTTGACTTTAAAATGAAGCTCGTGGTTTTATTCCTTTCCTCTTTTATTTTTTTTTGGAGACAGATTTCATTCCTGTTACCCGGGCTGGAGTGCAGTGGCACCATCTCAGCTCACTGCAACTTGTGTCTTCTGGGCTCAAGCGATCCTCCCACCTCAGCCTCCCAAGTAGCTGGGACTACAGGCGTGTGCTGCCACATCTGGCAATTTCTGTATTTTTTGTAGAGATGGGGTTTTGCCATGTTGCCCAGGCTGGTCTTGAACTCCTTAGCTCAAGCAGTCTGCCTGCCTTGGCCTCCCAAAGTGCAGGAATTACAGGCATGAGCCACTGTGCCTGGCCTCATGTTTTCTCAGTGTAACAATGCAGAAAGCAACAGAAGTAAAGAGCAAGAAGGAAGTAGCTTTGTAACTGGCTGGGCCAAGGTAGATTTTATGTATCCACGGACTTTTTAAATCCTACCAGTATATATTTGAAAGGATCAAGTTAGATTAAAAGTCTTCCGTTTCTTTCCAGCCCTAGATTTCCATAATTCTGTGAAAAACTACTAGAAATTCTGAAATGCTTATATTCCTTTGTATTCTCATATTACTCTGCAGGCTTAGATGGGCTTCCTATTGAACAGATTGTTTATTTTTTTAGTGCATATAATTTCCTACCAAGGTGGTTCCCAATCTGTGAAACCCCAGGCCCTTGAAGATCTTATACCTGTTTTATTGGTCAACAGATACTAAAATATAAAAACTGTTTTGGGGGTGCAAGGGGAGCATGCTGTGAAAATTTTTGACATTAAAAAGGGGATCTCATTTTTCAAGTTTATTATTATTATTTTTCATTCTCTCTAATCAATCCTTTGTAAATAGAATAAGTCATCAGATAAGTTATGTTTCATAGCACTTCCTCATATAACCAAATTGTTTGTAGACTCATGTCAGATATCTTTATTTTTTCCAGACCTTAGACCCTGAACCCCAGCATTTATCCTTGACAGCTCTGTTTGGGAAGCAGGACAAAGCTACATGTCAGGAAACTGTGGAGCCTCCGCAGACTCTCCACCAGCAGCAGCAGCAGCAGCAGCAGCAGCAGCAGCAGCAGCAAGAGAAGCTTCCAATTAGGCAGGGGGTTGTACGCTCCCTGTCCTATGAGGAACCCAGAAGACACTCACCCCCCATTGAGAAGCAGCTCTGTCCAGCCATTCAGAAACTCATGGTCAGGAGTGCAGACCTCCACCCATTGTCAGAGCTGCCTGAAAACCGGCCTTGTGAAAATGGCAGTACCCATTCTGTGGGAGAATTTTTTACAGGACCTGTCCAGCCAGGGTCTCCTCACAACATTGGAACTTCTCGTCGTGTACAAAATGCTTCCAGAACTCAGAACCTGTTCGAGAAACTTCAAAGTACCCCAGGGGCAGCAAACAAGTGTGACCCTAGTACACCAGCACCTGCCAGCTCAGCTGCCCTGAACCGCAGCAGAGCTCCCACTTCTGTCACCCCTGTGGCTCCAGGAAAGGGTCTGGCTCAGCCACCACAGGCCTATTTCAATGGTTCCCTTCCACCTCAGACAGTAGGACATCAGGCTCATGGAAGAGAACAGTCCACACTCCCAAGACAAACACTCCCCATCTCTGGTAGTCAGACTGGCAGCTCTGGAGTGATCTCCCCTCAAGAGTTACTGAAGAAGCTTCAGATTGTACAGCAGGAGCAGCAGCTGCATGCCTCTAACCGGCCAGCCTTGGCCGCCAAGTTTCCTGTGCTCGCTCAGAGCTCTGGAACAGGGAAACCCTTGGAATCCTGGATCAACAAGACATCCAGCACAGAACAGCAGACTCCTCTTTTCCAGGTAAATATGTACCAGGGGCAAAATAAAACAGCCTGGGCGGCATAGCAAGATCCTGTCCCTAAACAACAAAAAAAAAAGTAGCCAGGCTTGGTGTCACACGCCTATAGTGCCAGCTACTGAGGAGGCTGAGGTGGGAGGATCCCTTGAGCTCAAGAGGCGGAGGTTACAGTGAGCCATGATCGTGCCACTGCACTCCAGCCTGGGTGACAGAGCGAGACCCTGTCTGTTAAGAAAAAAAAAGACAGACAAAGAAAAAGGTATTACTATAATGCAGTGAAATGTAGAGTCCACTTCCATGCTCTAGGGACCAATGTGTCACATACATTTCTGTTTGGAGCAGGGTGCCAGAAGCCACCTCCGTGCATCTTGATTGCCTGAACTTTCTACCTGGAAGGAGAATCTTCACTTTGGTTAACAATCTGAGAACTTACCCCAACCTTTTTGAGAGCATTTACTTGTAGAGTTAAATCTTCATAATATTAGGAGGTCTGAAGACCAACACAGACATGGGAGAAAACCGTAATTTTTGACTGTAGGAACTTAGTATGGTCTGCCTTGAAATCAATCTGGAATGCCAAGCAACTGACCTCCTCTTGTTTTTCAGTCCACAGTAAATTATTCACTTATTTAGTAAATATTTTTGAGCACTTACTACATGTCAGGCATTGTCTACATGTTGGTACATAATGATGAAGAAAACAGACTCCTTACCCACAGCCCATGCTGTAGGTTCTTGAAATAAACAAAAAACAGCCTATTTCCTCCTGAAAGGTGCAGCCAGTTTTTATCTTTCTCTGTATCGTCAGTATAGCCTACTGTAGATCAGGAGAGGTATGCATGCCACCCACCTCCACCCCCCACACAAACTGCCAGAGAGGGAAAATATGACAGTTTTTAGGAAGATTCTCTCGTTTAGAGAAGATGCTTCCCCATGTCCATCACTGACTTGGGACAGTGAGGAAACCACAAGCTATTGATCATCTGCCTGTGGGTATCATCTGGAGATCTGACACTGAATTGTTTTCCCTTTGGATTGGAACACACATTCATTGAAAGTACATTGGGTTTAAAAATTGGAAAGTTCTCCCGTGTATCACATATATCATCACTGGCCCTTTGTCATGTTTTGTTATGTACCTTTTTTTGTTTTTTTGAGACAGAGTTTCACTCTTGTCGCCCGGGCTGGAGTACAATGGTGCAATCTCGGCTTACTGCAACCTCCACCTCCCGGGTCCAAGCGATTCTGCTGCCTCAGCCTCCTGAGTAGCAGGGATTACAGGCACCTGCCACCACACCTGGCTAATTTTTTGTGTTTTTTTAGTAGAGACGAGGTGTCACGATGTTGGCCTGGCTGGTCTCGAACTCCTGACCTTAGGTGATCCACCCACCTCGGGCTCTCAGAGTACTGGGATTACAGTCGTGAGCCATTGCACCTGGCCTGTTATGTAACTTATAACAGTTTCTCAAAAATCTTTCACTTTTGGCTGGGCATGGTGACTCGTGCCTGTAATCCCAGCACTTTGGAGGTTAAGATAGGAGAATCGCTTGAACCCAGGAGTTTCAGACCAGCCTGGGCAACATAGACCCTGTCTCTACAAGAATTTTTTGTTTTTAATTAGCCGGGTATGGTGGCATGCCACTGTGGTCCCAGCTATTTGGGAGGCTGAAGTGGGAAGATTGCTTGAGCCCAAGAACTTCAGGCTGCAGTCAGCCATGTTTGCACCACTGCACTCCAGCCTGGGCAGTAGAGTGAGACCTTGTCTCAAAACAAAAAATTCAGTTTTTTTAAAACAAAGATCTTAGGCATGTGCCAAAAGTCCTTGTGAGCCCCTGAGTCAAAGTGTTCTCATTTATTATTTATTAACATCCCAAATCTGAGTACCGACTGCTATAGAAACAATATTTATAACTCACACTCCCCCTCATTTCAGTGTTATTGTCCCTCTTTTAAAAATGTCTGCTTTTTTCCTCTTTGGTGATTTAGAATTAGAAGCATGGGATGAATCTAGTCTGACTGAAATTTCTGATGTACCACTCCCTTGACTTTTCAGTACTCACAAATATCAAGAGCCGAGTGAGAAAGGCAAGCATTTCAGCAGCCCACGCTGTGCTCAGAATGCTTGACTCCTCCTCCGGGAGCATCACTGCTCAGCACCGCTCCTCAAAATGTCATGTAGGGACAAGTTAAAAGAAACAGCCTGCCTTCCTCTAGGCCAACTTTTGCTCAAAGAGACGCTAAGGGATTGATTATAAAATTACAGCAACTTCTAGCTTGCTGGCCTCCTTGCCTCCCTCTTAGGAGTTCTTCTGGGGAGTTCGGAGGCTGATAAATAACATTCTTTTTCTTCCCTGAGTTAGAAGCAAATGATAGCTGTAGGAGTCAGTCAGATAAGGATCAAAATGTCACTTGCATAACTGAAAGGGCTGTTAGAAAACTTGGTTTCGGGTCTGTTTGCCAAGGGAGTTAGACTCAACAGACAGGCTCTGGCAGGGCTGAGCAACAGGCAGCCCGGGTCAGCCCAAACACATCAGCTGCGGAAGCTGAAGATGAGGGCTCTCTGCAGGCAGGCAGATCCTGTCAGGGAAGGACCCAGAAGGGGTGGACCCACACATCACTCTCCCTCCCAACGAGAAGTGAGTGAGGCCGCAGGAGGGGTGGGGAGTTGCTCTCACAGCGCCTCCTGTGCTCCGGGGTCAGGAGGGGAAATGGGGAGGCCCCTAACAAGGGTGGCAGCTCACATAGGTTATGAGACCTTTAGGTCAGGGTCATGGACAACCAGGTCTAAGGAAAAGGTCAGTAGTCCTAAATGCACTTGCCAAATACTGGTAGCCTGAAAAATAAGCTGTCACCCAGAGGCCAAGCTGCATATGCAGTGGAAACAATAGTCACCACAGCAGACGATACCAGAGCTGCTCAGTGATGCTGAAGGAAGGTGCGTGGAGTAGTGGAGCAAGAATCAGTTTCCCATAAACTTTTCTCAGCTAGGGAAGCTGTGGACAGGGAATGCTTAGACCACCTGTATCTGCCGCTGCAAGCTATCATGCCGTGAGCCGCTCCTGAACCCCGCTCTCTGTGTGTATTTGCTGTGAGCAGGTCATCTCACCTCAGCGCATCCCTGCTACAGCAGCTCCGTCTCTGCTTATGTCCCCCATGGTGTTCGCACAACCCACCTCCGTCCCGCCAAAGGAAAGGGAGAGCGGCCTCTTGCCTGTGGGAGGCCAGGAGCCACCTGCTGCCGCCACCAGCCTCCTCCTGCCCATACAGAGCCCGGAGCCCTCCGTGATCACCAGCAGCCCACTCACCAAGCTCCAGCTCCAGGAGGCACTGCTGTACCTCATTCAGGTGAGCGAGCACGTCGTCTCCCTTCGCACCTGACCACGCCTGTTGGCCTCCTGGCTGCAACTATGAGATAAAGACTCAGCCAAGGCCTGCTTAGCTTCCGTGAGAATAACAGGTGTGTGTAACAACTCATCCTGACCCCAGCGGCTTCTGTGCTCAGTTAGCTAGGTGTTATTTATAATACCAAGTGTGGCTTTGGGTGTCTCAGCTCTTCAAGGATTTTGTAATTTGAAGGACTGTCTAAGGCCTCCAAGCTGTCACCCGTCAGAAGAGAAGGAAGCGTGTGCTGGGGATTAAGCAGTCCCTGAGAGGGCCCTGGGTGCTGGAGACCCAGACAGAAAACTCACCATTGGGAGGTAGAGGTGGGAGCAGTGCTGGGCAAGGGGCCATCTGTTGAGTGGGGAAGAGGCCACTGAGCGAGTGGAAAACAGGGAGGGAAGCAAATAATGGCCATGGCTGCTACAGGTATGTTTTACAAGTCATTTTGAAACCTGCTCATTAGGACGGGATGGAGTGACAGGACTCCTTGTGAGCTGCTAGCCTCACTTGCCTATGAAATTATGAAATAATAATGAGTGCTATAATAGCTAACACTCCACAGAGCTGGTGCCGGGCCCTATTTTAAGTGCTACACACAAGCATATTAACTCATTCACTCCTTACACAACAACCCTGTTATTTTTCCCATTCTACAGACAAGGAAACTGAGGCTGAGCAACTGGCCTGAGGCACGGAGCTCGTACATAAGCAGGGCTGGGATGCCCCCAGCCTGGCCCCCGAGTGCCACTTCCCACATACTCTCCCGTGGGCCATGTTCACCACATGAATGTTAGCAGGGACCAGCCTCGGGAGAACATTCAACACAGGTGCCCTAGCAAAGCACACCCAAGAAATCAACGGCAGTCCTTGAAAAGTGGAACATTTGTAGCCAGACAGACTTCAGACACCCCAGTTAATGTATTTAGGTGTCTTTTTGGTAGATAATCTTTAAGAAAACTTGTGTGGTACTTTGCTTAAGCATCAGACGGCCTTTAGAGAGCAGGCCAGCCCTTCTGTGGTTGTCTTATCCTACTTAAAAAGACAGTGGTCTCAATTAGTACATTTTTTTTTTATTATACTTTAAGTTTTAGGGTACATGTGCACATTGTGCAGGTTAGTTACATATGTATACATGTGCCATGCTGGTGCGCTGCACCCACTAACTCGTCATCTAGCATTATGTATATCTCCCAATGCTATCCCTCCCCCCTCCCCCCACCCCACCACAGTCCCCAGAGTGTGATATTCCCCTTCCTGTGTCCATGTGATCTCATTGTTCAATTCCCACCTATGAGTGAGAATATGCGGTGTTTGGTTTTTTGTTCTTGCGATAGTTTACTGAGAATGATGATTTCCAATTTCATCCATGTCCCTACAAAGGACATGAACTCATCATTTTTTATGGCTGCATAGTATTCCATGGTGTATATGTGCCACATTTTCTTAATCCAGTCTATCATTGTTGGACATTTGGGTTGGTTCCAAGTCTTTGCTATTGTGAATAATGCCGCAATAAACATTTTTAAAAAGGTTCCACGTTGGCCGGGCACAGTGGCTGCTCACGCCTGTAATCCCAGCACTTTGGGAAGCCAAGGTGGGAGCATTGCTTGAGGCCAGGAGTTCAAGACCAGCCTGAGCAACATAGCGAGACTACAAAAGAAGGAAACATGTTTGAGGAAGAATGAAGGGAATGGGGCTAGAAGTCAGCAGAAGCGTAATAACAATCAGAGATAAATAAGGTCAACAGCAAATGATTGAGCCCTACTAATTCATAAGTAAATATCAGGATAAAAATATTTGCCACCTTTTAAAGCTATTCATAGTAAGCTCATGAGGAATTAGACACCTGTGAGCCTCTTTACTTTGAGCCAGTTTCTTAAGTTGGAATTTAAAAGATCCATATGTTTTCTGGCTGACTCCCTTCACATTGTCTTGAGACTCTGTTACTCCAGAGGAGTGGCTGAACATGGCGGATTAGAAATTACACTCCCCTGCCCTCCACTCGCTGCGTGCATTTTACTTCTTCCCGTGTACCACACCTCATATTCCCAGTCACTCAAGCAGTCTGTTTTTAGTTTCTGCCTCTTGTTAGGACACAATCTCATGCAGAGGAACTTTGTGACTACTTTGCAGGAAAAAGAGGGATAACATCACTCTCTTCATTGCTTGAGAATGATGCTAAATCTGTGTGGGGTGCCAAGAGGGAATGAAGGGGGAATGTGAAGTGTGGGTGAATTACTAACACTGTAAAGAATTTGGGTGGGAGGGAGAAGTCTCTAGAATTAAAACATGAGGAAAACCACTGATTAGACCGTGATTCTCACTCCTTAGCCAGGCAAAAGAGCCCAGAGATTACCAGTCTTACTCCTGCCCACTTGCCAAGGCTAGAAACTTTCCATAACTTATGGGAAGACTTATATTAGCTTTGATGAAGTACTGATGAAGCATATTGCAAGTAAAATCCTAAGTAATGCCCAAAACAAAGCAGACACATTGTAGGTGATTTGGAGGGCCTTTAAGAACCACAGTGGCTCATGCCTGTAATCCCAACACTTGGGGAGGCCAAAGTGGGAGGCTCACTTGAGCCCAGGAGTTCAAGACCACCCTGAGCAACATAGTGAGACCCTGTCTTAACAAAAAACTTAAAAGCCAGGCATGGTAGCACGCACCTGTAGCCCTAGCTACTCTGGAGGCTGAGGTGGGAGGATCGCTTGAACCCATGAGGTTGAGGCTGCAGTGAGCTATGATGGCACTACTGCACTTTAGCTTGGGTGACAGAGTGAGACCCAGTCTCAAAAACCCAAAAAACGAGAAACAAAAAAACACACCGCAGCAATCTCTTAACCAAACTTTGAGACCACTGACTTGGATCATGTCCTCCTAACTCCTCTGTCTGCTGGGGCTTCATGTCTTTTCATGCAGCAGACCCAGGCTGTTCTTGAGTAAACCTTGCTCCATGCTGCCATGTGTCTGGGCTGCCCATCTGTGCTGCATGTAATGAGCTCTTGCTGCTGTGCATACTGACTGTGGAAAACCATCAGCTCTGTCTGGCCTTGCCTTCAACCCCACTTAACATTCACACATGCAATTAAAAACCACCAGCTGTTAGACAGGGAGAGATGAGTGTCTCAGTATCCAAAGGCCAGTTCAGCTCTAAGACAGAGGAAGCCTTTTGTGTCTGCCAACCAAGTAACATTCTCTTGGGTCTTTCGATTTGTTTTCCAGAATGATGACAACTTCTTAAATATAATCTATGAAGCCTATCTCTTCAGCATGACTCAAGCAGCCATGAAAAAGACTATGTAACAGCAAGGCCTTTTAAAACTGATTTTCAAGGTCCTTCTAGAACTCCGGCACAAGGTTCTTTCATGTTGAGTGTTGTTTCCTTCAATGTTTCTGCCTTTTTAAAAAAAAAAAGTATGTGTAATATGAAGTAAAATGTTTCAGACTTTTTTTTATACTCAAGTGTTTTTTTATTATTATACTTTAAGTTCTGGGGTACATGTACAGAACATGCAGGTTTGTTACATAGGTGTACATATGCCATGGTGATTTGCTGCACCCATCAACCCATCATCTACATTAGGTATTTCTCCTAATGCTATGCCTCCCCTAGTCCCCCACCCCACGACAGACCCCAGTGTGTGATGTTCCCCTCCCTATGTCCGTGTGTTCTCATTGTTCAATTCCCACCTGTGAGTGAGAACATGTGGTGTTTGGTTTTCTGTTACTGTGTTAGTTTGCTGAGAATGATGGTTTCCAGCTTCATCCATGCCCCTGCAAAGGACAGGAACTCATTCTTTTTTATGGCTGCATAGTATTCCCTGGGTGTATATATGCCGTATTTTCTTTATCCAGTCTATCATTAATGGACATTTGGGTTGGTTCCAAGTCTTTGCTATTGTGAATAGTGCTGCAATAAACATACGTGTGCATGTGTCTTGATAGTGGAATGATAATCCTTTGATTATAGTAGAGTTACAATCCTTTGGGTATATACCCAGTAATAAGTAGAGTTATAATCCTTCGGGTATATACCTAGTAATGGGTAATAATTAGAGTTATAATCCTTTGGGTATATACCCAGTAATGGGATTGCTGGGTCAAATGGTATTTCTGGTTCTAGATCCTTGAGGAATCACCACACTGTCTTCCACAATGGTTGAACTAATTTACACTCCCAACAACAATGTAAAAGCGTTCCTATTTCTCCACATCCTCTCCAGCATCTGTTGTTTCCTGACTTTTTAATGATCACCATTGTAACTGGTGTGAGATGGTATCTCATTGTGGCTTTGATTTGCATTTCTCTAATGACCAGTGATGATGAGCTTTTTTTCATGTTTGTTGGCCACATAAATGTCTTCTTTTGAGAAGTGTCTGTTCATATACTTTGCCCACTTTTTGATGGGATTGTTTTTTTCTTGTAAATTTGTTTAAGTTCTTTGTAGATTCTGGATATTAGCCCTTTGTCAGATGGGCAGATTGCAAAAAATTTCTCCCATTCTGTAGGTTGCCTGTTCATTCTGATATAGTTTCTTTTGCTGTGCAGAAACTCTTTAGTTTAATCAGATCCCATTTGTCAATTTTGGCTTTTGTTGCCATTGCTTTTGGTGTTTTAGTCATGAAGTCTTTGCACATGCCTATGTCCTGAACGGTATTGCCTAGGTTTTCTTCTAGGGTTTTTATGGTTTTAGGTCTTGCATTTAAGTCTTTAATCCATCTTGAGTTAATTTTTGTATAAGGTGTAAGGAAGGGGTCCAGTTTCAGTTTTCTGCATATGGCTAGCCAGTTTTCCCAACACCACTTATTAAATAGGGAATCCTTTCCCCATTGCTTGTTTTTGTCAGGTTTGTCAAAAGTCAGATGGTTGTAGATGTGTGGCATTATTTCTGAGGGCCTCTGTTCTGTTCCATTGGTCTGTATATCTGTTTTGGTACCAGTACCATGCTGTTTTGGTTACTGTAGCCTTGTAGTATAGTTTGAAGTCAGGTAACGTGATGCCTGCAGCTTCGTTCTTTTTACTTAGGATTGTCTTGGCTATACAGGCTCTTTTTTGGTTCCATATGAAATTTAAAGTAGTTTTTTCTAATTCTGTGAAGAAAGTCAGTGGTAGCTTGATGGGGATAGCATTGAATCTATAAATTACTCTGGGCAGTGTGGCCATTTTGATCATACTGATTCTTCCTAGCCATGAGCATGGAATGTTTTTCCATTTCTTTGTGTCCTCTCTTATTTCCTTGAGTAGTGATTTGTAGGTCTCCTTGAAGAGATCCTTCACATCCCTTGTAAGTTGGATTCCTAGGTATTTTATTATCTTTGTAGCAATTGTGAATGGGAGTTCACTCATGATTTGGCTCTCTGTTTGTCTATTATTGGTGTATAGGAATGCTTGTGATTTTTGCACATTGATTTTGTATCCTGAGACTTTGCTGAAATTGCTTATCAGTTTAAGATTCTGGGCTGAGACTATGGGGTTTTCTAAATATACAGTCATGTCATCTGCAAACAGAGACAATTTGACTTCCTCTGTTCCTATCTGAATATTATTTCTTTCTCTTGCCTGATTGCCCTGGCCAGAACTTCCAATACTATGTTGAATAGGTGTATTGAGAGAGGGCATCCTTGTCTTGTGCCAGTTTTCAAAGGGAATGCTTCCAGCTTTTGCCCATTCAGTATGATATTGGCTGTGGGTTTGTCATAAATAGCTCTTATTATTTTGAGATACATCCCATCAATACCTAATTTATTGAGAGTTTTTAGCGTGAAGCGGTGTTGAATTTTATCGAAGGCCTTTTCTGCATCTATTGAGATAATCATGTGGTTTTTGTCATTGGTTCTGTTTATGTGATGGATTACGTTTATTGGTTTGTGTATGTTGAACCAGCCTTGCATCCGAGGGATGAAGCTGACATGATCGTGATGGATAAGCTTTTTGATGTGCTGCTGGATTCGGTTTGCCAGTATTTTATTAAGGATTTTCGCTTTGATGTTCATCAGGGATATTGACCTGAAATTTTCTTTTTTTGTTGTGTGTCTCTGCCAGGTTTTGGTATCAAGATGATGCTGGCCTCATAAAATGAGTTAGGGAGGAGTCCCTCTTTTTCTATTGTTTGGAATAGTTTCGGAAGGAATGGTACCAGCTCCTCTTTGTACCTCTGGTAGAATGCAGCTGTGAATCCATCTGGTCCTGGGTTGATAGGCTATTAATTACTGCCTCAATTTCAGAACTTGTTATTGGCCTATTCAGGGCTTCGACTTCTTCCTGGTTTAGTCTTGGGAGGGTGTATGTGTCAAGGAATTTATCCATTTCTCCTAGATTTTCTTGTTTATTTGCGTAGAGGTGTTTATAGTATTCTCTGATGGTAGTTTGTATTTCTGTGGGATCTGTGGTGATATCCCCTTTGTCATTTTTTTATTGTGTCTGTTTGGTTCTTCTCTCTTTTCTTCTTTATTATTCTGGCTAGCAGTCTGTCTATTTTGTTAATCTTTTCAAAAAACCAGCTCCTGGATTCATTGATTTTTTGAAGGGTTTTTCATGTTTCTGTCTCCTTCAGTTCTGCTCTGATTTTAGTTATTTCTTGTCTTCTGTTAGCTTTTGAATTTGTTTGCCCTTGCTTCTCTAGTTCTTTTAATTGTGATGTTAGGGTGTCAATTTTAGATCATTCCCGCTTTCTCCTGCAGGCATTTTAGTGCTATAAATTTCCCTCTAAACACTCCTTTAGATGTGTCCCAGAGATTCTGGTGCGATATGTCTTTGTTTTCTCTGGTTTCAAAGAACTTACTTATTTCTGCCTTAATTTCGTTATTTACCCAGTAGTCATTCAGGAGCAGGTTGTTAAGTTTCCGTGTAGTTGTGCGGTTTTGAGTGAGTTTCTTAATCCTGAGTTCTAATTTGATTGCACTGTGGTCTGAGAGACTGTTTGTTATGATTTCCATTCTTTTCCGTCTGCTAAGGAGTGCTTTACTTCCGATTATGTGGTCAATTTTAGAATAAGTGTGACGTGGTACTGAGAAGAATGTATATTCTGTTGATTTGGAGAGAAGAGTTCTGTAGATGTCTGTTAGGTTCATTTGGTCCAGAGCTGAGTTCAAGTCCTGAATATCCTTGTTAATTTTCCGTCTCATTGATCTGTCTAATATTGACAGAGGGGCGTTAAAGTCTCCCACTATTATTATGTAAGAGTCTAAGTCTCTTTGTAGGTTTCTGGGAACTTGCTTTATGAATCTGGGTGCTCCTGTGTTGGGTGCATATATATTTAGGATAGTTAACTCTTCTTGTTGCATTGATCCCTTTACCATTATGTAATGCCCTTCTTTGTCTTTTTTGATCTTTGTTGATTTAAAGTCTGTTTTATCAGAGACTAGGATTGCAACTTCTGCTTTTTTTCTTCTTTCCATTTACTTGGTAAATATTCCTCCATCCCTTTATTTTGAACCTATGTGTGTCTTTGCACGTGAGATGGGTCTCCTGAATATAGCACACCGATGGGTCTTGCCTCTTTATCCAATTTGCCAGTCTGTGTCTTTTAATTGGGGCATTTAGCCCATTTACGTTTAAGGTTAATATTGTTATGTGTAAACTTGATCCTGTCATTATGATGCTAGCTGGTTATTTTGCCTGTTAGTTGATTCAGTTTCTTCATAATGTCGATGGTCTTTACAATTTGTTATGTTTTTGCAGTGGCTGGTACCAGTTTTTCCTTTCCATATTTAGTGCGGAGTGGACCTCCAGCAAACTCCAGCAGACCTGCAGCAGAGGGGCCTGACTGTTAGAAGGAAAACTAACAAACAGAAAGGAATACCATCAACATTAACAAAAAGGACATCCACGCAAAAATCCCATCCGAAGGTCATCAATGTCAAAGATAAATCCACGAAGATGGGGAAAAAACAGTGCAAAAAGGCTAAAAATTCCAAAAACCAGAATGCCTCTTCTCCTCCAAAGGATCAGAACTCCTCGCCAGCAGGGGAACAAAACGGGATGGAGAATGAATTGACAGAAGTAGGCTTCAGAAGGCGGGTAATAACAAAATCCTCTGAGCTAAAGGAGCATGTTCTAACCCAGTGCAAGGAAGCTAAGAACCTTGAAAAAAGGTTAGAGGAATTGCTAACTAGAATAACCAGTTTAGAGAAGAACATATATGACCTGATGGAGCTGAAAAACACAGCACGAGAACTTCGTGATGCATACATAAGTATCAGTAGCCGAATTGATCAAGCAGAAAAAAGGATATCAGAGATTGAAGATCAACTTAATGAAATAAAGCGTGAAGACAAGATTAGAGAAAAAGATGAAAAGGATGAACAAAGCCTCCAAGAAATATGGGACTATGTGAAAAGACCAAACCTACATTTGATTGGTGTACCTGTAAGTGATAGGGAGAATGGAACCAAGTTGGAAAACACTCTTCAGGATATTATCCAGGAGAACTTCCCCAACCTAGCAAGGCAGGCCAACATTCAAATTCAGGAAATACAGAGAACACCACAAAGATACTCCTCGAGAAGAGCAACCCCAAGACACATAATTTTCAGATTCACCAAGGTTGAAATGAAGGAAAAAATGTTAAGGGCAGCCAGAAAGGTCAAGTTACCCACAAAGGGAAGCGCATCAGACTAACAGTGGATATCTCTGCAGAAACCCTACAAGCCAGAAGAGAGTGGGGGCCAATATTCAACATTCTTAAAGAATAGAATTTTCAGGGGCCAGGCGCGGTGGCTCACACCTGTAAGCCCAGCACTTTGGGAGGCTGAGACGGGTGGATCACGAGGTCAGGAGATTGAGACCATCCTGGCTAACGCGGTGAAACCCTGTCTCTACTAAAAATACAAAAAATTAGCCGGGCATGGTGGAGGGCGCCTGTAGTCCCAGCTACTTGGGCGACAGAGCAAGACTCCGTTTCAAAAAA
The DNA here is from genome assembly GCF_029281585.2 of Gorilla gorilla gorilla. Classification (NCBI taxonomy): domain Eukaryota; kingdom Metazoa; phylum Chordata; class Mammalia; order Primates; family Hominidae; genus Gorilla; species Gorilla gorilla. The sequence goes on along the minus strand of NC_073234.2, from coordinate 17,579,241 downwards.
AAAAAAGAATAGAACTTTCAACCCAGAATTTCATATCCAGCCAAACTAAGCTTCATAAGCGAAGGAGAAATAAAATCCTTTACACACAAGCAAATGCTGAGAGATTTTGTCACCACCAGGCCTGCCTTTCAAGTGTTTTTGTTTTGTTTTGCTTTTAGAAATCACGTCCTTCAGTACACCTGGTACTAAGAATTGAGCGGGTAGGAAAATTCTTTGCTTAGGTCACTCAGTAAATGCCAAGCTTAGTATGTTTCCTTAAATGTATGGAGCCACTTCAGAAGAATCAGTGTCTCCGTGAGAAGGGCTGTTCTCGGAGCTTAGTTCTTTATTAATAAGTCTGGTGGTTCTTTGAGCAGTGTGTAACTTCCATTGGGGAGCTCCGTGCGCACAGTGCACGCCGACCACCAGGTGGCAGTGTCGTCCCACAAGTTAACCTACAAAGGCTTTAATGAGCCTTTGGAAGTAATGACGGTTTTCTTTTACCAGACAAAGTAAACCTTTCATTTGTAAAAACCCAGTTGGCATGTTTTACCCAATCCTTTGAAGGAAGTTATTTCTAAAGGTATTTATAGCTAGTTTCTAGAGGATAGATGTTCTAGGAGTTGACAAATGGCCCAGATTTCCAGCAACACTTCATCCATCCCAGCCCATGGTATTTCTTTTGGACCCAAGCAGCAGGATGTGCCCGCCTAAGCTTCCGAATGGATAGTATATCACCCTTAGCAGAACACGCTGAGGGGGAGGGCACAGGAGATTGTCACTGTGATGTTCAGGGCGTCATGATCTGCAAGCTGTGTAGCAGATCGAGTTTTATGTTCGCAGAGATGAGGAGCTTAATCTTGGAAGGAGTCAGAAGAGCCCCTGCCAAGTTGTTAAGAGTATGTATGGGAATTCGTCCCTGCTGAGTATTTGTAATAAATAAAGCTTTGCGTTTCAATAGCCCTTCTTATTCTCGGATAATAAAAAGATCTTCGATTACTGCACAGCCGACAGGTGTTTTATTCTCATTTTATAGTTCATAAAATGGAAGCGTGAGGAAAACAGGTTTCCCTACCGTTGCTGAGACCTGGGCTTGGACTTTAAGCTCTAGACCTTTGTTCAGCCACACCATCAAGTGCAAGCACCAGCTCCCTGCTCTCCCGCAGGAGGGTGCCTTTTCTTGTGAAGAGAAAGGGTGGGTGGAAAAGGGATTGACTGTTACTGAACCCCTGTTATGTGCCAGACCTTGGCGAGGAGTCTGCTGTGTTACCGGAAGGGGTGAGTTCTTTTGTTTCGTTGGTATCTCCTGCAACATCTAACATAGTGATAAACCATGCAAAGTTTTCACAAAACACTTGAAATTAATAATTGCATATATGGTATCTCAATATTCTTATAAGGAGAACAGGGCAAGGACAGAGACACACTTGGATCTGTTATTCAAAGTCAGTGATCATAGTGCTTGCCTCAGCGATACATGCACAAAAATGGGGCAAAATCAACGATCTGATTAACTGCTGGCAACCTTAACAATGTATCTTTGATCTTGATTACATGTTTAGAGTTGCTTCGCTAGCTAAGGAGAGATGAATTCCATACTTAATGTTCCTAACGTATTTGCAGTAGCAAATGGCTAATTTCATGAAATATTTATTCTTTTGCTTCAGAATTGAGTAAATAAAACAGAAAGAAGTATCAGTTGCAGTACCTAATGTGAAAAGGTGCCCATGTTCTGATGCAACGGAGGAACAAACCCAAGCCCAGCATGGTCAGACCTGCCCTGCAGGCTTCAGTCGGGCCTTTCTAGGTCAACACCACAGTCATCTGTTTTGAAAAATAATAAATTCTCCATCCTTTACTGGAATACATCATTTTGAAAGGGACAGGCCCAATTCATTTAGACCAAAGACGAAGTCACCCTTCAAAGGGCAGTTGGTGATGGAGTGCTTATTTCTTCTATACAGCAAAGCAGATGAGAGTGTCTTTGTACAAAAGGACTTTCTCTAGTGAGTCCAAGAAATAGATCAAAAGGGTTATCTAAGGCACCCAAAGCTAGATTTCATAAATAAATGGGCTTTTCTTCTTCCCACTCAGCCCAAATTCTGAGAACATCATGGACGCCACTCCTTAGGTGCCACTGGCTCCCAGGCAGCAGTTTTCACCTGATTGAATCTCAGGTGCAGCCCTGAGATTTCTGTTCTTAGAGGCAGCCTTATCCAGTGCAGTGGGCTTCAGCCTGGTAGACGTTCCAGAAGCCAGAGCCGTCCGGTGTGGGGAAGAGCACCCAGCTGTGGAGTCACACAGACCCGCCTTCAACTCCTGAACAAACGCATCTCTGGGATGTTGTTTTCTCACTTAGAAAATGAAAGACCCTCACAAGGTCCATATGAGGATTAAATGGGAGCAACATATGGCAGACAGCCCCTCTGTGCCATGACTGCGGTGCAGGGGCCATTCTCCACTTGTTGGGAGAGGCCCCCAGCTGCTGGGCCGGCCTTTGTTTGCCATCTACCAGGACCTGAGTGTTCAGTCTGGCATTGGCACTTAGGGATGTGTGGCCGCCTTGCTTTACCGCGTTCTCCCCCTCATTTCCTTATCAATGGAATGAAAACAGTAACACTTCTCCCTTCCTTATGAAGGAAGTGTCACAGCTGTTTAAGAGGTCCACATACCCAGCAGTATGTTACTTGTAACATACCATGTCGGTATTGTTCTTGCCCCTGCTGTTATGGGTAAAGCACCACCTTAATTGCAGGGCGGGAGAAGGCAGTGCTACTTGATAGGATTTGTACTTCCTGGATCTTCTGAAAAGAAACACTCCGCTCGGTCTCCCCCTGCAGAAGGCCAGGCATGGTGATAATTGCAGAGTGAGAGAAACCTTTGTTAGCATCTTCTAGAACTGTCTGGTGTGCATACCCAGCCCTGCTGATACACATAGCCCCCTTGTACTGGCTTCTGCCAGCCCTTTTAAGAGGTAAGCCCTGGGCCAACAAACAAAAACAAAACAAAAAAAAAAACAACAAAATATCGCATACTGAAGGATTGCCCTGGAAATCACAGATCTGTTGCATTTGGTAAGTTTGTTCTTCCCTCAGACACCAGCAGCCTGCCTGCCCTTTTCAGACCCAGAAAGGACAGAAAGACCTGCTTTCTTCCTCTTGAATGAGAAGGGTGAAAATCTGAGAGGAAAGTGCGTTTCCACCTCAAGAAATCTCAACTATTGAGTAACAGCCCTCTTTGGTTCTCTCAGGTATAAAGAGAGACCAACAGTCCACCCTTGTTAAGGCCTACTTCCCTGGAGTATGTGGTGCCAAGGATGGGAGGGGCACATTAGAAACGAGTGCTCTGAGCACCAGGCTTTGCTCAGTTTCCATTTGTCAGTGTAGATGCAGGTGGGCCGGGGAGGGGCGGAGTGTTGGGTGCAGTTTTAGGAACCATGTCTCCGGATGAATGTGGACAGATTGGTCGCTTGCTCCTGTTAGCAACGAAGCCTTCTGTTTTCTAACAGGGCCTGCTCTATTCAGACATGTGCCGCCTCCTCCCTTCTCCAAGAAATCAGCCTGCCTTGCAGGCTTTGGAACATGGAGTCATCTTGGAGGTCAAATGCGCCGTTTGCAGCACGCAGGCTGGGGCAGCGCGTCGTGGTGTAAAGGTGCGTGGCCGCGCAGGTTGGGGAGCCTGCCCAGCATTTTGCTGAACACTTGGTTTTCAGATCTCAGATGCTCTGCACCCCACTCCCTCTTACAATTAGAGGAGTGAGGGAGGTAGTTACAAATACTTGGTATATTTAACTCAACCTTGGGTATCTAGATAGATGTTCACTAAATTGAGTCATGAGTAATGCCTGCCAACAGCTTAGAGCCTTGAGAAAAGTACACAAATAAAAACTGCGTGTGCAGACTGTTGGGGGGGACGAGAGCAGAGCACTGGGTGACTGGCGCTCCCGGCGGCTGGGCAGTACAGACAGGCGCGTGGCCCCGCGCCAGCTAGCAGCCCAAGCTGTGCAGCCCAGGCTTCTGAGGGAGGCAGAAGAAAGAAATCCAAGCCTCGGACAAGTTAACTAAGGGCACGGCAGGAAGGAGGTAAAAATATGTACTAAGTAGGCAAGAGAAAGGGTGGGAGAGCAGACAGTCATAAGCCAAAGTCTAAGAATTTCTCTAAAAGTCTGAGGGCCAAGATGAAAGGCGCCAAATGTCTAGGGAGAAGCCAAGGTAAAGCGTCCTGCTGAGGTCGGCAGACACTGAAACAGACATGTGAGGGACGGGTGGGAGTTCTCAGCATCAGAGATGCTAGGGGACAAGCAGGGTCTCCAAGACGACATTCTCCTGGCCCAGGACGGGAGCTGCAGCCCACCCAGCCGTGAACACGCACAGTTCTGTGAATGCCCCAGCTCCTCCCTCCACCTATCAGGCACACCTGGTACCTACACAATTGAAGGGGCTCAAAAGACCAAGGCGGCAGTCCCAAGATCTAGGCTGTCAGGAGCCCCTCATCCTGTGTGATGTAGTGTAGAGAATACTGCACTCAGAGAGCTCTGGGTTCTAGTCCCACCACCTCCTGTCTCTTTTGCCACCCAGGTAAGTATCAAGGGGAAAGGATTTTCTGTGGTGTTAGTCGTAGGAACCTTGCAATGGTTGCTTTGGGCCAGAGCCGCGCATGCTCCACACTGGCGTTTTCTACGTTGGATGGCAGCCCTGTGGGATGTGCCAGGCAAAACTGGCCCTTCCCCCGTCAGCCTCACGGGTCAGGTGTGTCCCAGCTTTTCTTATCGCCACTTACGGCTCCGTCATAAGTCGGTCCAAAATTATTTTTGGTGTTGTTATATTTTCTGCCCATAGCACTTCTCCAGGGTCACTTGTTCCTTAGATTTTATTCCCTCCTGCATAGATAGAGGTTTCCCAGCATGCACAGAGGCTGGGAAACTGTGGCTTGATAGGAAATCTTGAGATAATGGGTCCTGAAAGAACAAGGAGCTCTGCCCGGCGGTGCAGCACCCAGCCTGTGTGTGAATGGCCGCCACCCATCAGATGCCACGCTGGAGACACAGAGATGAGTAAGACCCAGCCCAGGCCCCGAGGATCTCACAGACCAGTGGGAAGGAGACTTACTGTAGATGACGTTGTGAGGGCCATCACTTACGTGCAAATGGGAGGCCAGGGAAGGCTTCCAGGAAGAGGTGTTGCCTATGCTCGTTCTCAAAGGGTGGGTAAGAGTTGACAAAATAAGGGGGCAGCAGGAGTTTAAGGCAAAAGAGATGGCATGAGCCAGGACAGGAAGGCAAGAAGCAGCAATAGTGTCTGTGTACATGTGTGCATGTGTGTATGGGGTTGTGTGTGTGTGATTGGGTAGGAAGTGGGTAGAATACAAGCTATTCGGTGTTCTGGAACTCGAAAGACAGACTGGCGGGAGATGCGGCTGGCAAAGCACCATCCAGCCCTTCCAGAGACCAGAGACTTCATGAGGGATTCTGCCCTCTGCTCCCCACTGCCCGGGCCTGGCTGCCAGCAGGGCGCCCTGCCCTGTCTGACTGTGACCAGGCGCATAGAGGCAGTGTCCTGCGGAGGGGAGGCGGGGCCCAGGGACCTGGGCTCTAGCTTCTGTGTGGCCACTTACAGAGCAGGATGTGACCATCTCCCCCTCGGGAGTCTGTTCCTCTCTTTATGAGATAAGGAAATTGATAATGCCAATAATAAAAAATAATAAAATAATGCCTCACACGCGAGGGGCTCTGTGCAGATGAGACTCAGCATGCCTGTGAGCTGCGTGGTGATGTGGGTGCCTGTGGGAGAGCACTTAGGAAATGTTAGTCCGATGGGGGCCACCCTGGCTTTGGGGTCTCAGGGAACCTCCTCTAACTCAGATACTGGGGTCACTCACTTCCCCATCACACCCCACTCTAACGTGAGCAAATGAGGAATAATTTCTTGTTCATGACTTCAGATGAAGGCTGCAGAACATTTTGGAGGGATTTTGCAGAGAACAGATGTCCAAAAAGTTCTAAAAGTCAAAGATTCTGGAGGTTCAAGTCCTCTTTCTTCTTAAGTGTCACCCAGTTGTCCATCAATGGGGTGACCACGTAATTCATCATCCAAACTAGGATACTTCTGGGTGTGAACTCGTCACACAGACAAAAGGCAGAAACATAGACTGTCCTGGGCAAACGCAGACAAATGATCCCCATACATATCACCAGGTAGGCCCTGCCAAAATTCCAGCCGCAGGGATCCCTTAGATAAGCCTAAAAGAGTCAGACGGCAGGCGACAGCTCCCTTAGAGTCAGGAGGCTGAATTGGCCAGCTCCATCATTTCTTCGCCCTGGGTACTAAAGCCAGGTCGTGCAAACACAGGGCAGGTTCCCCTGTCAGACAGTCTTTACCAGATGTAGTTTCTTCCCATCTCACCATCCAGCCCCCTATCCCCTTTCAGGTCCTTCCTTCTGGTTAAGATGTTATGTTCAGGGGAAATCACTGTCAAAGGTGGCCCCTAGTCCTGAGTGTAGGGTGGCCACCACATTCTCTGCCTCCACATCACCTGGAGAGGCCGCTCCATCCCCAGGTCGGGGTGCTCTGTGGAGCATGGAATGGCCCTGCAGCCCTGGTTTGGCTCTGCCGTGGACAGGAGCCTCCTCCTCTGTGTTACTCGCCTTTGCTGAGCCTGCTTAGAGAGCTCTGAGCTGGACCTCCGCGAACAGGTCACTCCACGGGTGGCTGCAGCCGGCCAGGCTGTCTGCATGTGAGGGGCGGCCACGTGGCCCCTGCCTGCCTCTCTCAAGTGCCCTTTTGTGTTCAGCTGGGGCAACTCTGTGACCTTGGCCACAACAGGCACTTTATAAAATGGGAGCATGAGAAAGCATCTTGTGAGGCCATAATCCAAGCCTTTCCTTTGGCTGCTGAAGACAGGCCCAGAAAGGAGCCAGGGCCTGCCCCTGGAGAAGCAACTTGCTAATGGGGGCCGGGACCAAAACCTCAGTGAACCGCCGCAGCTGCCTCCTTCGCTCAAGGTGCCCCTTCCTCCAACACAGCACAGCTCTCTCCTCTCCCTCGGGGACTCAGGGATTAGTCAACCTTTAGAAGTGTTTATTTATAAAGCTGCTGCTTCTCCTTCCAGCATCTGAACGCATTCTACAGGCATTAATTAAGGAGGCTGCACAGCAAGCCTGGGAGGCAAAGGAAAGGAGAGTTTGGGGGGTTCATTAAAGGACCAGTCACCCCTGCTGGGAGCCTCTCCTGTTTATTCTTTAATTTCTCAGTCTCTCCAGAACACAAGTACACACACCTGCACACATACATATACACGCGTACACATGCACGCATGCAAGACACACACACACATACATACACATCACACAAACATGCACACACACACACGTGCACATGTGTAAACACATGCAATACGTGCAGATACACCTCACATATACATACACATCACACACGCACACACGAACACACACGTGCACATGTGTAAACATGCAATACACACGCAGATACACCACATATACATACACATCACACACAAACGCACACACGAACACACACGTGCACACGTGTAAACATGCAATACACACGCAGATACACCTCACATATACATACACATCACACACAAACGCACACACGAACACACACGTGCACATGTGTAAACATGCAATATGCAGATACACCTCATATACATACACATCACACACAAACGCACACACGAACACACACGTGCACATGTGTAAACATGCAATACGCAGATACACCTCACATATACATACACATCACACACAAACACGTACATACATTCACACACGTACACATACGCACACACACACATGCAATAGACATGCACATTCACACAAGCCCATATACGTTCACTCACACACATGCACACATACATTAACACAATACACCTCCACATAGCCACATCATAGACACACACGTACACACATTTGCACACACACGCCCCAGCCCATTTCCAGCAGTCTCCTGTTGCCCTGCGGAACAAACCTCTGCCAGTTCCATCCCAAGCATCGCTGAGTCTCATCCCCTGTGGCTCGGCCCTCACAGCACCCAGCGGATGCTCCCTCTGCAGCCAGGGAGAGGCAGGCAGAACCTCTTCACTTCACCTCACATGACCCTCAGCCCACACCCCTTCTCTCCACTTCTGCTCACTAAAAATTTCATTCCTGAATGTTGTGCACGCTCCAGCTCACACCATCTCCCCTGCTGTGGAGAGAGACGCACGATGCACGTTGAGTCTGGCTTCACTGCCAGCTCCCCGCCAGGGCTGGGAAGCTCCAGCCCTGGGTAACCACCGCCAGGAACTCTGTCCTGCGTTCTTTTGTCACGATCTTGGAGTTTGTTCTTGACGTTGAGCAGACCAGGGCGGCCTGCCCTTGGCATTGGGCCTAGGAAGCCATGGTGCCAGGCTGCCCGCAGAGACCCCGCCACTCCCACGTGCATCTGGTCCAAGCCTCTGAAGCGCTAAACTTCTTGCCTCTGCTATTCTGCTGCTGTTGCTTTTTCTTTTCTCTCCCGACCCCACCCTCGGGCACACAAGCAATCAAGGTAATCTTGCTCCTTAGTGTATATAAACCTTCATCATTGGTTTGGACAAGGACGCTTTAAAAGTTCACTTCCTCCCTTTTATGTCCGTACCCCACTCCCATTCCCTACAACCCCTCAGCCATTGTATTCTGTTCAATGTATTATTTTTTGTTTGTGTTTTTACAAAATGTATATTGTTTTGTGTGCGTGGCTTTATATTAATTCTACAGAGGTGTAAGGTGCACACAGAAAAGTATGCAGAGTCCTCAGTGCACAACTCAGCGAAGTTTATCAACAGCCGTCTGTGTGTGTCTGCGTACGTGTGTTAACCCACATCCAGACGGCAATCTAGAACATTTCCGACACTCCAGAAGGTCTCGTATATACCCTGCTTAGTCAAACCAACCTTCCGGGATGTCACTGTGCTGATTCCTGTCATCATAGGTTTCTTTCTGGAATTTCACATAAATGGAGTGACACAAAGCAGCGTCTTCACTGTCTTTTATCTGGATTCTTTCACTCCTCATTGTGCCCATTTTTAATCACTGTGTCGTATTCATTTGTGTGAAACTCTGTGGACCTATTTTTTCTTAGGACAGGATCTCACTGTCACCCAGGCTACAATGCAGTGGCTCTATCATAGCTCACTGCAGCCTTGACCTCCTGGGCTCAAGTGATCCACCTGCCTCAGCCTCCTGAGTAGCTGTGACCACAGGTGCCCGCTGCCACGCCCAGCTTATCTATTTTTAATTTCTGTGGTTCTGTGTTATGATTTCTGTGGTTCTGTGTTACGAATCCCGTTCTGGCTTTCCCTCCACTGACTGCCATGTTTAGGTGTCGTCCTCATTGCCATGTGCATGTGTCATCCGTCAGTGCTCCATGCAGTGCTCCACCACGGCATCCGCCACTCTGCCACCAGCTCCGTGGGGATGGACGCACAGGCCCCAGTCATGGCCCTGCCCCGAGGAGATGCTGGTCGTCTTCCTGCTCATTCACTCCCCTGTGCTGCACTGCTGGGGTCAGACAAGGCTCCATCCAAGAACCCATGACTTCAAAAGAAAGAAACCTTTGTCCTCAAATTTGGTAACAGGCAAACGGTCTGTGTGGAAGCCCTGTCTGCAGCCTCTGCTCACTCCAGGACGTGCTGCCCTCACTGCTCCTCTGACGTGCCCCCGGCTCAAGGCTGAGCATTCCCGTATCCATGCAGGAAGGCCGGGGGACTGGCTCCCAAACAGCGGCCAGGACTTTGGGGGCACCCAGGGAGACTGGGGCCCTGCACCTCAGGGCTTTGGATCCAGGTCTGGGACGAGCCCTGGGAATCAGCATGGGAGCAGTGGCAGCAGCCATCCTGTGGCCCTGAGGGGAGCTGGCTGGAGGACAACCTGAAATGCTGAGAACCACAGAAATTAAAAATAGATGAGGGCAGCAGGAGGAAACACGGAAGGAACCTGCGTCCTGGGTGACATCCCGGACCTGCTGCACTCATTGGCCCTGGAGCCACCTGCCTCTGGCTTTGTGTGAGCTGTCACACTGTTATTATTATTTCGGTCCTCAAGTAGAGGTTTCCTGCTCCTTGCAGCCGGAAGCACTAAGCGGTACCCACCCCACCCCTGCCGGGCAGTCTTCTGATGGCTCTGAGCTCCCTGAGGTGGGGGCGAGGCAGGGTCTATGCTCCACTCTGAGGGCCCAGTGGAGCAGCAGGTGTTCGAACACATAGGGTTTACCCCAGGCAGAAACCACCCTCATAAGGGCATGAGACCCAGGCGAGCGAGCTCTCTGGCCTCTTGGTATTTTCTTTTGTGTCTGTCTTCTCAGCAGCCTATGAGCTCCTCCAGGGCAAAAAATTGCCATCATGCTAAGGGATTCTGGACCCTGGGGCCAGGCACAGGGCCAGGGACAGAGTGGGCAGGTAACAAAGGCTTGCTGGGCACTGTGGGAGAGAAGGGAACGGAGGCATTGAGGAGCAAGAGAAAAGGAGAAGTGGAAGGCCAGACAGGCAGAAAAGGAAAGGTTCGTGGAGAGCAGTCTCTTCATGGGGACCCAAGGAGGCCCACCAGAGAGGAACTGAGGCTGTGAAACAGAAGGATGGAGGCCTGAGGGACCCAGGCCAGTGGACAAGTGAGCCCGAGCAGACAGAACCATCCCCATGCCCATCTGGTTGTCTCCTCCTCCTCCTGCTCCTCACCCCCTTCCTCCTCCCCCTCCTCCTCTTCCTCCCCCCTTCCTCCCCCTCTTCTTCCTCCTCCTCCTCCTCTTCCTCCTCCCCCTCTCCCTCCCCCTCTTCTTCCTCCTCCTCCCCCTCTTCCTCTCCCTCTTCAGCCCACGCTTCCTCCTCCCCTCTTACTCCTCCCCCTCTTCTTCCTCCTCCTCCTCTTCCTCCTCCCCTCTCCCTCCCCCTCTTCTTCCTCCTCCTCCCCCTCTTCCTCTCCCTCTTCAGCCCACGCTTCCTCCTCCCCTCTTACTCCTCCCCCTCTTACTCCTCCCCTTCTTCTTCCCCCTCTTCCTCCTCCTCCTCCCCCTTCCTTCTCCTCCTCTTCTTCCTCCTTCTTCCCCTTCCTCCTCCTCCCCCTCCTCCTTCTCCTATCCTCTTTTTCTTCCTCAACCTTTTCCTCCTCCTCCTCCTTCCCCACACTCTGAAATGAGCACACGGCTCAGACTGACAGGACAAACCTCCAGCTGAATTTAGTTGTAGCTGTGGTTCCCCAAAATGCTTTGAGGATTCATCAGAACCAGTAGACGCCTCTCTGCTTCCTCATCTACACACCTAATTTTGTAGCTTCAGAACAGGTGTGACTCAGGCAGAGGAAGGGCTACACAGGTGCCACTGTGCCCACCCGTAGGGAGACTGCTACAGACAGACTTCCCGGTGGGACCCGGCCCCCACCCATGCATGGTGGCCACGGGCATGAGGAGGGTGATAATGACAAGGGGAGCCACGATGACCACAGGGTTTATAGAGATCTCGCCATTTGCTGAGCAATGTGGAGGAATGTTACACACACCATGTCGCCTCCCCCGATGCCTGCAGGGCAGGTATCGTTGCCCTGCATTCTATTGAGGAGGAAATTGAGTTGGAAGTGCCCAAGATCACGTCGTTAATAAATGGCAGGGCCTAAACAAGCCCTTAGCCACTACAACACTCCTTGTTGCCACTGTGTTGGAAGCTTAATCAGGATTAATTCTTCTTTCAAACTCAAATACTACCCCCGTTGTGTTAACCTCTTCAGAAGTGTCTGCCAGTGTGTTCCGTAATGATCCAAGAGCCCTTCTCACATTTATCCTTGACTATTACGGTCTTCACATTGATTGTATCCCTGGTGTATCTCTGAGTGCAAGGATCCCATCCCCTCACCTCTGTATCGCCCCTGCTGTGCCTGACATGGAGAGAGGCCCATCCCACGAAGCCTCGCGCAGGCAGTGCGGCGAGTGCAGGCAGCCTGGGCTCGGTGGTCCTGGCTCTTTCGTGAATGGGGCATGACACTGAGGAGGGCCCTTCTCTCCTGGTCTCAGTTATGTTTCTGGAAAGTTGAGGGCTGAGCTCCGGTAATTCCAGAAGCCCCTTTGAGCATGAGCATTTGATGGCTCCCACTCGCCTCTGCCACTTCCTCCGGGACTGTTTCCAGAGAGGGAACCGGGGTCCGGAGTCCTCCTCTATCCTCCGAGGCGTGCCCAAGGATTTCAGCACGGGAACATCAGCCCAACTAAGGTGAGCCACGGGACTGGCCCCTGAGGGCGGTGGGCCAAGGGAGCAAGAGTTCACCAGTGAAGGCCAGCCACAGTCACGAAACGGTCACACCCGTAATTCCATTTCTCTAACAGGAGACACTTGCGCCATTTCTGTACATTTCCCCCATCAGGAGGAAGTAGATGGACTCTTCCTAAGGCCAATGGGATTCATTTTAATGCCATCGTGGCAGTTTGTAAGGCAACGTTTTCTCCACGGATTGCTTGAAGGAGAACCCGGACAGCAGCCCTGGCTCCTGGCTGGTTTTCATTTGTTGGCCCTGGATAATGCCGACCCTGGTGTGACCCTTGACCAGCCCTCTCTGGCCTTTCTGGAATGCTGTCCTTGGGGAGCTCAGAAGAGCAAATTCCCAGCAAGCTGCCAGCCTGGACCAGGCATCCTTCCTGGAAGCTGTCCTGGTTCTCCGAGGAAGCATTCGGCTTCCTGCCAGGCTAGCCCCGCTCCCCACTCTCACTGCTGTGAGTTGCCTCCTCCAGGCTGCTGTGGCCTCTGGGCTTGGCCCGGTGCTCTGAGCCGCGCGTGGTTACATCTCAGCACGTTTCCAACACCTCGGATTAGCTGGTGTGGGCCCCAGTGTTTCTAATGGCAGGGCTTAGGGACTGATTTCCACTGCAGTGGTGGCTGCCCGGCCAGGTGCTCATGCCCACCCTCCTGGTGTAACGCTACACGTGCTGGCTGCCCACCTCCTCCGGGCTCTGACCTGGCACGGCTGCAGAGGTGCAAATCTAAGTGAAGTAGGGAGCTGAAAGGGAGGCTGTGAGGACTTCTGATTCAAAGCGACTCTCCCAGGATTCCATCCCCCTCCCTCCTGACTGCTGGGCAACCAGGGCTCTGGCCGGCATGGCTTCTGGGCCCCTCTGCTTCCCTTTGTCCTCCTCAGCCTCAGCTGACTGTGTAGTCACAGCCTCTTGCCTGCCCCGAAAGGGATGGAAAAGCTGCAGATGGAGATGACCTGGAGACCAGACTTTCTAGCAACATGACCCTACTGGACGGAGTCACTGCAAAGGGCAGTGAGGTGGCTTCCAAAGAGGAGCAACATGGTCAACACCTGTCCACATGCCCCAGTGAGCGCCCTGGAAACTCTGCCTTCTGGCCTGACGTGATGGGAATAACCAAGACCATCTTGCTGGGGGCCAGCTGACCTCAGCCCAGCTGCATCCTCCATCTCCCCGTCTCCTTTGACAAGGCTTTTATACCATGTGTCACCAGGGTCCATCTCGGCAGACAGCTAACCTGTGTCTTAATGTGTGTGGGATGTGCATTCATCTGCATGCGCTGCACATGTGCTTGGTTGGTACTGTGTGGTGCATTACATGTGTGCATGCGTGTGTGTATACGTTCATGTGTGTGCTCACTGCCCGCCGCCCGCAGTCACTAAGCTCACTATGTCCCCTAAGCTTGCCTTGCTTCTTCCTCATGAGCTCAAACGTCTCACATTTGCGTAGAACATCATGAGCTCACATGCACTGTCTCCGATGATCCTCTCACCCAACTCTCTTGTATGTAGATGACAAAATTAAGAGCGAAAAGGCCAAGGTTTCAGGGTGCACACTAAAAACCAGGTCTTCTGACTCACATGTGGGTGAGGCTTGTTCCCCTGCACACAACCAGAAAGGCTGTGAAAGGCTCCAAGAGCAAATGGGCCCCTGAGCCCCACAGCTGAGTCCCTGCCCAATCTCTGCCCCTTTTTGCACACCTTTGTTTTCTGCTCTGAAGAAGAGGGGGTGCACCCTTTGCTAGCTCCCCTGAAAGTGTCTTGGGAGTAAAGGTTTGCCCATCGGTCCTTAAACAGGGAGAAAACTCACATGTACATGATAATGGTGAGTGTTTTTGAGTGCCAGGCCCTGTGCTGAGAGCTTTACCTGCCTCATTTTGTTCAATACTCACAGGAGTGAGGCAGACCTAGTTGCCCACATCGTACCCTTCTGTTCTTCCTTGATAACAACACCCAGCCCCAGGCAACAGATCATGATTTGTTAGACAAGTTACGGTAATCCTGTTCCCATCTTTCTAGCCTCCCTTGCTGCTGAGGGTGACCACGTTGCCAACTTTGGCCAATTAGTCAGAGGCATTGCCCTTCTCTTGTCCCCTACTGTGAACTTGGACGTGATGTTGATCCAACTTGTGACTGTGAGGTGAACCACATGAGGATGAAAGCTAGCAGGCAGAGGAGGGAAGGCAGAAAGAAGGAGGGCCTGGGTCTCTGCAGACATCACGGAGCAGCTGAGCCAAGACCGGCTGCTACTGGAACTGCCCACTCCAAACTTCGTGTTTTCACAAATCCCTATTTGTCATCTGGGTTTTCTGTTACTTGCAGCTGAGTAAATTTCTGCCTGACACAGGTAGTCTCATCCCCATTTTACAGATAAGAAAAACGAGATACTGTGGATAAAAGGGTTAGGAAGGGACAGTGCTGGGGTTCAAGCCCAGACCCCCAGATGCCAGAGCCTGAGCTTGCGCATTGTCTGTAAAGACTTGGTTAGGCACATTACTAATATCAATGAGACTGCAAGGCAGATGCTCACCCCATTTAACAGGCTAATTACAGACATGTTTTGTCTTTATATTACATAAAGCACAGTGGCCCTGGCTCTCAGGACTGCCGGCACCCTCTCTCTGGCCAAAGTCATGTGGACAGCCCCTCATGAGAAGATCTGGACCAACCAGTGCTGAGCACATGCAAACTCTTTTCAGACATAGGGCCATCTGCAGCAGCGCAGGGAAGTCAGAGCCACCTGTGGAGAACTCCAGCACCCCAGGCCCCTCCCACATACAAATGGGGAAACTGAGGCCCAGAGCGGGAAGTGCTTTGCCCAGAGTCACATTTTGAGTTACAGAGCTGAGACCTGATGCCAGGTCCCCTTCCCCAGGTAGGTGCACTCTCCACCCTCCCGGGAGGTTTCCAGGCCTCCTTCCCCAGGTGGGTGCTCCCTCCATCCTCCTGGGTGGTTTCCAGGTCTCCTTCCCCAGGTGGGTGCTCCCTCCATCCTCCCAGGAGGTTTCCAGGCCTCCTTCCCCAGGTTAGTGCCCTCTCCATCCTCCCAGGAGGTTTCCAGGCCTCCTTCCCCAGGTGAGTGCTCCCTCCGTCCTCCCAGGAGGTTTCCAGGCCTCTTTCCCCAGGTGAGTGCTCCCTCCGTCCTCCCAGGAGGTTTCCAGGCCTTCTTCCCCAGGTGGGTGCTCCCTCCGTCCTCCCCTGCACTGCACCTCAGCACACCTGATCAACATAGACCTGGGATTCAGACCAGAGTCCTCATATGCCTCGCCCTTGTCCCCATGGTGAAGTTGCTGTCAGGATGCTGGTGAGCCACTGGCATGGACAATGTCATACTGCCACTCTGCCTCCATTTCCCATTTCCCTACGCATGGGGTCCTGGGGCCAATCCATCACGGGTCAGAACCTGGAACACATCCTCTGGGCTCACAGCTAGCCCTCACTTGTTGGTTAAATGAGGAAATTGCTGGTGCCTCTCAGCACTTCCTCTGGTCTTTCCTCTCAAAACCTGTTCTTTGATGCTTGAATTTCTCTTGAGGCCTCCCTGCACTCCTCCCGGGCTGTGAAGCTGTGGAAACTCACCAGGTCCTTTCACCACGAAGTCCTCCCCCAGCTCCTAAATCCCCGCTGGGCCCTCTGAGTTTCTTCTGCTTCAGTCTTTGCCTCCCCATACTCTCTCTCTCTCTCTCTCACACACACACACACACACACACACACACACCCTCTAACAAGTTACCTTCAGGGTATTTATAGACATGGCAGGTTCCCAGGGATCTGCTCTTTGGCAGACTGCCTCTTCGCACAGCCTCGCAGCGGCTGCCTGCCTGGCCAGCGTCTAATTAGCCTGCTGCCCTCTGCTCCCGGGCTTTGCTGTGCTTCAGACTTTCCAGGCAGAAGGTACAAGTTGGAGGCCTGACGTCCCGCAGGCAGGAGACTGCACCAGCAAATCTAGGTTGATGCTAGGCTGATGAGCTTGTTTACCATCTGGATTCAAGCTGCATTTCTTAGTGATGGTGGGGAGACGTGCATGTGCATGTGTGTGTCCATGTGTGTGTGTCCATGTGTGTGTGGGTAGTTGCAGGAGGCACATGTTCAAGCAAGACCATTTTGTTTAATGACCTTATTTCTCACTTCCTCCTCCCTTGTTGAGTAAAAATTGGATGGGCTGGCCGGGTGCGGTGGCTGACACCTGTAATCCCAGCACTTTGAGAGGCCGAGGTGGGCGGATCACGAGGTCAGGAGATCGAGACCATCCTGGCTAACATGGTGAAACCCAGTCTCTACTAAAAATACAAAAAAAAAAAAAAAAAATTAGTCGGGCGTGGTGGCAGGTGCCTGTAGTCCCAGCTACTCGGGAGGCTGAGGCAGGAGAATGGCATGAACCCGGGAGGCAGAGCTTGCAGTGAGCCGAGATCCCGCCACTGCACTCCAGCCTGGGCGACAGAGCGAGACTCTGTCTCAAAAAAAAGAAAAAAAAATTGCCTGGGCCATGATGAAAGGCATTAGGAGTCTGAAATGCACTCTCCCTTTCAAAGCTCTGCAATCCAGCCAGACTGGCATTTTGGAGCGATGGATGTGTGGAGAATGGGAAGCAGTCTCTGGGGGATGAGGAAGTCGGGAGGGTTCTGGACTCCTGGTTTTGCCCCGGGCAGCTCTACAGCACCCCACACACACCTCTTTTTTCTCTCTTCTTTTAAAACATTGTGCTAAAATACACGTAACTCCAAATGTACCATCGTAAGCATGTTTTAGCTCAGTGGTGTTAAGTACATTCACGCGCTTGTGAAACCACCGCCACCTCCATCTCCAGAACCCTTTTCACCTTGCAGAACCAAAGCTCTGCACCCACTAAACACTAACTCCCCACTGCTCCCTCCTCCAGCCCTGGGCACCCACCATTCTGCTTTCTGTCTCTGTGAATCTGAGAACCATGTATCAATGGAATCATACGGTATTCGTCTTTCTGTGACTGGCTTATTTCACTCATAATGTCCTCAAGGTTCATCCATGTTGTAGCGTGTGTCAGGATTTCCTTCCTCTTAATAGTTCATCATGTGCAATACCACGTTTTGTTTGTTTGATGACACTTGGATTTATCCATGATCCATGTCCATCCGTGGTGGACACCCGGGTTGCTCCCACCTTCTGCTGTTGTGAATCACACTGCAATGAATAGTGGTGTACGAATACCACAGAAGGCCTTCGTGATGTCCTGTGTCACTTGAAGATGAAATGAGCCACCGGAGACACATTCGTAAAATGAACGGGAAATGAAAGCCTTTGCCTGGCTACACGGGGGTTTCCAAACTGACCCTGGGGCCCTGGGGCTCCTGTTCAAAGGCCCCAGAGAGCGGAGGCGGAGACAAGCAGGACTTGGCCCAAGCGCCCTCACCTCCACCCAGAATCACCCCCCTTTCAATCCCTCCTTCATTCCAATCATATTTTTATTTCCTTGTGCTGAGGGACTGGGCATACAGCAGGGACAAACAGCCCGCAGGCCCTGCCCCTTATGGAGGCTGCGTGCTAGAGGAGGAGGCCTGTATATGGCACGTCCCATGATAGCCACTGAGGAGAAGAAAGATGCTGCGAAGAAGGACAGGGAACGTCAAGGGTCGGGCCAAGATGGTGGATCTTGTAGCCAGGAAAGTCTTCACTCATTAAAAAGGTGATTTTCAAAAAAAAAAAAAAAAAAAAAAAAAAGGTTTTTTAATGGAGAAGTAATTCACATGCCGTAAAATTCTCCATGTTAAAGTTTGCAGCTCAGTGCCTGACAGGCTATTCACAAAGCTGTGCGTCACTGCCCACCGCTCTCTCATTCAAGGACACTTTCATCATAAAAGGTGGCGTTGAAGACCTTGAGCTGGACGTCTCCTGCTGGCCCCTCCGAGTGCTCTCCCTGCCCTGGGGGGCTGTCCTGGGGGGGAGCGGGGGCACGTGGATAAGTTCCTAAGGTTCCCCAGGTGGGGGCACCAGCAGGAGAGCGGGGGAGGCAGAGGGTGAGTGGGTGTCCACGGCCCCAGCCCTCCCATGGGACTGCTGTGGCTGGCCGCATCCCTTGCCTGGCGGCCACAGTCCCCCCCATACAGCCTGTTCTCTCCAGGGTACAGTGGCTTTCCCGTCCCCGTCCCCGTCCCCCTCCCCGAGGCTTAGGGGCTAGCTCCCGCGGTTTCCAGCCCTGGCCACTGCAGTGTCCCTGCAGGACTCCATCCACACCTCTGTAAATAGCCTCTCTGTTAAACTCGTCTCAAGCTGCCCGATCCAGGGGTAGCAGCTCTTCCTGCAGGAAACCCGACGCCGGACCCTGATGGAAATGAGGCAGCGGGCCACGCAGGGGGCAGCAGGCGACACAGCCGCAGCGCGGACTGCAAGCTCAGGGGTCAGCCGCGCCGATGGGGGGCGCGCCTGAGGCACCCGAGGAGCAGCGGGAGCCCGCGCCCAGAGAGACGCGGTCAGGAGAAGCCAGCTCCAGCCAGGTAAGGCCTCGTGACCGTGAATTTGGTGGCATTCGTCAGCTTCTTAAAATTTGTAATTTGGAATGATTTTTAAAATCAAGCCAGCTCCAGCCAGGTAGGGCCTCGTGGCTGTGGTCAAAGCTGTGGCTTTTCCTCTAAGGGAGATGGGCAGCCCTGGGGGCTTCGGAGCAGAGGGAGGGAGCCACAGGGTCTGACTTACATTTGAAAAGAGCCTGCGGTTGCTGCATTAAGAATAGATGATGAGAGGCAGGGTGGGGAGGCCCGGTACCAGACAGGGGCCCGCAGGAAACAGGTGGGAAAGCTGGCTTCCAAAGGACTCCCTGGAAAGGTGTGAATGTAGGGGACGCAGGATGCAGCCCAGCTGTCACCGCCTCCTCCACCAGTCAGGGAAGGAAGCCGTCGCTGGAGCCTGAAGGGGAAGTGGGCAGAGGCAGCCGCCTGGAGGCCGGCGGTGGCCTTGGGCTGAGAAGGCCTGGTTTTGAGGCTTCCTGAGTACGTCTAAGGGGCGCACAGGACACAGGCCGCCAGTGTGCCTGTGAAGGACGGAGCTTTCCAAGCCGCTGTCACGCTTGACACAGTAGAGGGAGGCGAAGGCTTTCCGGACGGGGTGCTGGAACCCTGTGGGGGCAGTGGGAGCTTGTATAATGTGGGAGTGGTTACCCATAAAAGAAAAATAATGCAAATCACAGGTACAAACATAAAAATAAAAGTGAATATTTATTATTGAAAGCAGGATCTCGAGAGATATTTGCACACCCGTGTTGACAGCAGCATATTTCACAGTAGCCAAAAGGAGGACACCACCCCAGGGTCCATCGATAGAGGAATGGATGCACAAAGTGAGGTCTATCCACACAATGAAATATTAATCCATCATTGGTCACCCTCAAAAAGTAAGGAAATTCTGACCCACGCGGCACCGTGGGCGAACCTTACCGACATTGTGCTAAGTGAAATAAGCCAGTCATGGAAGGACAACTATGTGATGACTTCACTTCTGTGAGGTCCCTAGAACCGTCAACATCAGAGACACAGAAAGGAGAGTGGTGGCCGCCAGCGGCTGGGGGAGGAGGGAACGGGAGCTAGTGTTTAATGGGTTCAGAGTTTCAGTTTTACAAGATGAAAGAATTATAGAGATAGATGGTGGCGAAGGTGGAGCAACATGATAAATGTATTTAATTACACTAAACCGAACACTTAAAAAGATGATTAAGATGGCACATTTTATGTTATATTGGGCCACAATAAAAAAGTTGGAAAAAGGTGAATATTTATTTAGTTTTAAAAATCATTCCAAATTACAAATTTTAAGAAGCTGCTGAATTCCACCAAAGGCACAAAACCTAGAGAAGTTACATTCTTTTTATGTATTGACTGCCCAATGTGCCTCTGTAGTATTTTTTCTAAATGTGTTTGATTTGTAATCCTCAAAACATGTACAAAATTTATGTGAAATTAAGGCATTCATAGGAATCATTTAGATGCCTTTAAAAAATACATTGTATTCAGCCACAAAACTGTGCCACCAGATTACTCTGACACTACAGCACTGACTTATTGATGAATCTGTGTAGGAGTTTTGTCATCAGAACACTTGCTTCTGCAAGCATTTCTCTGCGTTGGTGGCAATTTTGCTTACCATTTTGCTGGAACCACCAGATTTTGTGAAGACACAGTGCACCAGTTACACTAAGAAAATAATCCGATACGGGGACTGCATAAAATCTATGACTTCACCCCCGGAGAACCCATGTGGTACTACTACTGGTTTGGGCTCACAACACAAGAATTTTGATCAATTCTAATTTGTGTAACTCTCATCAGAACACAAAGCAATGTACGGTGTAATTATATTCTTTCAATATCCACTATTTTCCTAACAGGAGAGAACTTCTGTCCTGGCCAGGTCTTGGTGAGAACCAAATCCTCCACTAACAATGTTACCTGTGTGGCTTTTTGCAGATTTTCTGCAGATGAGCTCCTGACTGTTACTTTGCCCTCCCCACCACACATGGCCAGGGTGGGTGTGGCAGCGTGCGCTCGCATCACGGCCCAGCCTCTCTTGCTGTATCTGCTGGTGGGATGTCCTGTGGGATGAGTGTTCCTGGAAGCCCTGCCTACACTCAGCTGGAGGTAACTTCTCTGTACAAAGAAGTCACTGTGAGCCATGTCAGCATATCCCACTAAGCCCAGATTAAGTGTTTCCCCAGCTCACTTTCCTCTTAACTGGATCCCCCAAGTGCCCTCAGCCACCCAAACATCATCCAACTAAGAGTCCATCAGACGGAAGAGAAGTTGGGATGGAAAGAGACAGACAGTCTCAACCGGTTATGGTTAAACTGTCTCAACTTTTGCATATTTTACAAAAACATTTGGCCACAGGAACACATTGCTAGGGCGTCTCCGGGAAAGGGGGGAGTCTGTGGATTCAGGGGTCCCGAGGCTTCATCAGTTGCACAGCAAATGCGTCCCCAGCCCCGCCCACGAGCAGCTGAGACGTGGAGGCGTGGGTCCACTGACTTCAACTATGACCTATGACCTGTCCCAAGGGCACCAGGCCTGGAAACACCAGCCAGAGTCCCAGCTCTGCCCCTGGGACTCCCTGGGCCTCAAGAGCCTCTGCCAAGCAGGGATGAGGACACACCCCCACCTCAGGGTCAACAAGAGATTTGTGGGTCAATCAGTACTGTGCAAACTCAGCTGCTGTCCTCTGGCCATAGTCACAGCAAGCCCTTCCTGGGTCCAGAAGGTGGTTCCACAGGAACAGGGCTGCCTCTTTAAAGCAGAGGGGTGCACTACAGCCCTGAGGGAACCAGCTGCAGTTGTGGTAATCTTGGGAGGCAGCTCCCCACCCCCTGCCACCCCCTCCCTGCTGTCAGGAGAGGATTAGAGGAGAGGCCAGCGGATTAAAGGGTTTCATGTTGCCACAAACTCTCCCCCAGTCCCTGTCTCCGAGGCCTGCTTGCTAGGTGGGGCGACTCTTCTGTGAGCTGCAGCTGTGGGGCAGAGAGAAGCCCTCCCCACCCAGGACTGAGAGGCTGGAGACCCCAGGCTCGCCAGGGCCCGGAAGACAAAGGCCTGGGGCGTCCCTGGGGTCTGGGAGGAAGGCAGACAGAGCTCATGGTCTGTGGCTGCTCTGCCCTCCTTCCCCTCCCCAACCCCAGGCCCACCATGCCTGCAACCCCCAACTTCCACGCAAACCCCAGCTCCAGCAGCCGCTGGATTCCCCGCCAGCCAATGCCCGTGGCCTGGGCCTTTGTGCAGAAGACCTCGGCCCTCCTGTGGCTGCTGCTTCTAGGCACCTCCCTGTCCCCTGCGTGGGGACAGGCCAAGATTCCTCTGGAAACGTAAGCATCACGTTCAACCCCACCCCAAAAACCCGGTCACTCTTTCCCACTTTCTTCCCGGGCTGGGCCTCCATCCTCTGCCCACTCCTCCCGCCCCTGCCCTCCCTCTGGGCTTTTCCCCAGTGGCTGTGACTGACCACTCTCTTGCTGTAAAGCCCTTTGCTTCTCCGGCCTCCTCTTTCTCCTCCCAAAAGCTCTGTGAGTTCTGGAGTCCCACGTGCCCCTCCCCAGGAGCCAGATGGCTCTAGGAAGAACTGATCATCAGGGCTGCTGTCTTCCTGGCCTGACAAGCAGCTTCTGGGACACCTGAAGGGCGGGTGCTCCTTCAGGATAATCGCTGAGATGAGGCAGCCTGGAGGAGCCGGGTTATCTCACCATCGCAGCTCCCCGGAGCATTTGGCAGGAAATGCGTATTTTGACATTCCAAAAAGGGGAAGCAGTTCCAAACCCACAGAATGTCTCATGCACACAGGAGGTGGCTTGTCCAGGAACTGGGGAAAAAAATGGATTTTGGTGGCCGCGGTCTTCCCTTTCTACACCTTTCTGCCTCCTTCCAACCTTGATTCTCTAGCCGGCCATTAAGACCAGCTCCAGGAAAGAACCCGGTATCAGTCATGTGCACCTTGGTGTACATGTAAATTACTGTGCAACCTCTCCGGGGTGTCTGTGTTTTAGGCCCTAGCTCTGGTGGTCCTAGGAAGGAAATTTCCAATACATGTGGGGAGCAGAGCCTTCTAGACTGTAGGTGCTACAGACCCCATCCTGTTTACTCCACCTGCTTGAGCCCAGCACCATAGCCAGGCCACCAACAGAGCC
Organism: Gorilla gorilla gorilla; assembly: GCF_029281585.2. NCBI lineage: Eukaryota > Metazoa > Chordata > Mammalia > Primates > Hominidae > Gorilla > Gorilla gorilla. Next base: position 17,556,364 of record NC_073234.2, on the reverse strand, counting down.
ATCTGCCAACTGCATGTCTTAGCAGGAGTGGGGACAGGGAGCCTAAATGACACACTGTGCCTGTGCTTAGCCTTTGCTGAGCAGTGGATTAGGCAGCAGCATTTCCCATCGAGCCGCATAGCTCTCCTTGTTCCCTGCCTGGGACGGAGCTGGGCGCTTCACAAATGACACCGTTAGTTTACAGAGCCGTTCAGTGGGGGCTTATTTTTATCCCTATTTTGCAGCTGAGGAAACAGAGGCCCCGAGAGGTCAGGTGACTTCCCCAAGTTCACAAGGCCAGGAAGTGAAGGTGCTGGGATTTGAACTCCTGTCAGCCTGGACTGCACTTTCACCATTACACCCACCGCCAGCCCGTAACGCTATCTGTTGCTGCAGGAGAGGTTCAGAACAATTTTCGTCCCCAGAACACACACCAGCTGATAGGAAAGGGCCAACTCCAGGAGTGGGCTGAGGGCCAAGTCAGGGTGGCTGGAATCCAGGCCTTTAGGGAGGCGGGCCCCAGCGACCATCTATGCAGAAGCCCTGGGTGCTGCCGGAGACAACAGCCTGCACACAGCCTCATCTGCCTGCCCAGGACTCGGCCCCACCTGTCCTCACTCCCACCGAACCTCTCTTCTCAGTCTTTCCCTCCAGCCGGGCTTCCACCTCCTCCCAAGTCTGTTTCCACAGGGTTCCCAAAGCCCTCCTCATGCCCAATCCAGGAGACATTCCTGGCCTTGTCTCCCCAGACCCTGTTGCTTGGGACACACAAGCCCCCCTCTCCTTTTATCCCAGTGCCTTGACTTCCATGGCACTGCGCTCCGCTGGGCCTGCATGGGCACGGCTTATCTCTGCTGTCCTCAAGTGCTCCTCCTCCTCTGCCTGCCCCTGAGGTGGGGGGTGCTCCCCAGCATCTGTCGACGCTCACAGATCTCATGCTGCACACTCTCTTTGAGAGAGCCCTCCTGCCCTCACGATTTCAGTCCCTACCTTTGCATTAATGACTCCCAGCCCTGTCTCTACCTATTAGACACATACCCAGTGCTTATGGGCAGCTTTTCCTAAACATCATGTGAGGTTTTAAATTCAGATTTGTGTCTTTCAAGGTAAAACACAATTGGTGCCTTCTAGAGTTGTGCAGTGCACAACCTGCCCAATGGCACTTGGTAGCTCTACAACGGGAACCTCACATTCAACAGAGCCCAAGGTACACACATCACCTTTCACCCTCCTCAGCTTGTTCCCCTGACCTTCCTGATAGTCTTAATTGTATTCAATAACAACACCATCAGGTCAGCAACCCACACTGGAAACCTGGAAGTCATGTTTTATTCCTCCAAGCTCTTCTGTACTCCCGACCTAGAATCCTCTTCCAGACCCCTTTGCAGGCTAACCTCTACCAAACTTCTAACCCGGAGCTCAGATCTCCCTCCCCGAGGAAGCCTTCCCTTATACCACTACTCCTCCCCAACCTTCATGGGCACCTTCAAACATGTACTATGCTACCCGCATGACAAAGCTGTCCCTGCAAAGGTGGGGACTGTGGGGTGGCTCCAGGCTGCCACATGGTAGGACCTTGATAAACATTGGTTGAGTGATGACTTGATCTTGAAAGGATCGCACAGGCAAACCACTTCCGCTCCATCTGGAGAGGCTCATACCCAGCCCTGTGTACCTGCCCCCAGGACCCCACCAGCCTGGCCAAGATGGTGGGATTGTGGTGCATTTCTGGGGCGTGGGCGAGAGGTCGGGGCTCCCCACTAGGCTGCCTACACAGAGGGTGAGGTGTGGCCTCCTTATGCCCTCCTGGCCTGCCCTGCCCTCAGGCTCAGCAGTGGCAGCTCAGAGCCTTTTCCTTCTGTGCCCTTGCCTCATGCGTTCTCTGAGGTTTCAACAGAGGGTTCGGCAGCCCCCAGTGGCCTTTAGTGGAGTGCACTGGAGGGAACGATTTATTGAGAGGCCACAGCTGTGGCTATTCAGGTTGTCCTTTGTCCTCAGGGTCCTCCGGCCCTGGCCTGAGGCTGTCCACTGCCTCTCCCCTCCTTCTCTCCTCTCGGTCCGCCACTCTCCAACCAGAGGCCCTGGAAGCTTGGGGTCAGGCTCAGTCCTGGGCTCGTCAGCCCGGCCCCACGACCCTCAGCAGGAGAACCTGCCGAGGACATTCAGCACACAGCAGTGCAGCCGCTGGGTCCTGAGGGTTCTCCACGTCTCCTGCCCAGGCAATGGCTGTAGCTTTAGGGACAAGGAGGAGGGACAGGTGCTCTTTTGTGTGTTTCTGGGCATATGTCATGTGCGTGTACGCATATGTATGTGTGTGTACGTGTGTGTGCATTTCTTATGCATTATGTGTCTGTGTGTTGGAGTGTGCATGCATCAGCAGGTGTCTGTGTGTAGACACTTGCTTTCTATGTGTGTGAACCCATATGTCTACGTGTGTGTTTCTGTATTTGTGCGTGTACGTGTGTGTATACGCGTGTCCTTTCATTGCCTGGCAGAGTGAAGCTATGGGCTGACACCTTCGGCGGGGACCTGTATAACACTGTGACCAAATACTCAGGCTCTCTCTTGCTGCAGAAGGTCAGTCACCCCCTTCCAGAGAGCCCGCCGGGTGGCAGAGGGCAGTCAGCCATCGAAGCCCCCAAATGCCGGTGCTATGAGGGGCCTTGGGCATCCCATCAAATCGGTTTATTTCAGATGGGGACACTGACACCCAGGGAGGTGAATGATTTTCTCAACTCCCAAAGCAGGGCAGTGGGGGTGGTTCGGGGGCGTGGTCAAGAGCATTGTGTCAGGTCCTCAGGGAGCAGAGGCCAAGGTGGAATTAGACCTGCCGATGTACTGGGTGGGGGTGGGGTGAAGAATAAAGGAGACACGGAGGGAGTGGATGGAGTGGGATGCAGGCCTAACACCTGTGATGCTAGCGGAGACTTGGAGGGCACGTGCAGGGCCCTGGGAGCTGCTCAAGCCGTAGAAGGTGAAAGGGCTGTGGCCTCTGCACAGGGAGAGCTCCCCTACCTCCAGCTGTCAGCCCCCCAGCCATGTCCAGCATCCGCCCCCTTAATATGCATTGCTTTCTGTGCAGATTTATGGCTGGCTGGTCTTCTTACCAGGTTATAAACAACTTCACTGTTCTCTAATATTTGTAACTCCCCAGAGCAGTTCCAATGGCAGCTCACCCTTCTCTATTATTGCCACTCACTAAGAGCTTCATCGTCATGACTTCATTCCCACCACCAATTCATGAGGCACCTTTTCCGTATCACAAAGATCCTGAATCCCAGGCTCTTATGCCTGCATGTGACCACATGTCCCTGCTCAACTGCCCTGCCCACAGCCCCCAGGCCTGTCCCTGGTGGAAGTAAGAGGAGCCAGGGTGGGCGGCTCCCCGGGCCCCCACAGGCCACTGTAGCGATGACAGCTAAGGCCCCGCCTGCCCCTCACAGCACGCTCTATGCTTCAAAGCACAATCCGGGGAGAGGAGCATAGAGCAGTATGGATGTGGCCGTTTGGGGTAAAAGCATTCTGTAAAATCTATGCATTCTAGAACATTCACTAAAGCTATGTAAATGTCACATCTTACAGATGAGGAAAGTGATTGACTGGCTTGCCTGTGGTCACACGGCCAATACATTGCAGAGCTGGGTGAATAGACATTCACAATACACAGTCAGTGAGAGCTGGTCTCCCCTGGGCCCAGAGAGAAAACCCAAACCCCATTCCAGGCTTTCCTGGGCTCACTGGCAGTTGTCAGGCAGCCATCCTCAGTGCCTGGAGCTGCTGAGCTCTGCTGGGACAGTGGGAATTGAGGTTCACATCCATGTGCACGGGGGCACTTTCATAGCAAGATGCCTCTTCTGGGGCATTGAGGAAAGGTGAACTGATGCCAGGGGTGGTTTCACAAGCCCTGGGATGCAGCGTGGCTCTGCACAAAGGACATGGCTGGGGATGCCTGAGAGACCTGGCCCCATCAGGGGTCACCTGCTCACCTGGCTGTTGACCTTGGTCAAGTTCACTGACTTCTCTGAGCCTCGGTCTGCTCCCCTGTTAAGGCTATAACTGCAATGCGTCTAGAGCACCTGGAACAGAGAGGACATTTGAAGAGAGGCAGCTATTCTATCACTGGGGATGTTGTCCAGGGAGGAGAGGGCTGGGCCTCACCCTAGTTGAGTAAACCAGGCTCTGTGTGCCGGAATGCATCTGTGGAGAGGTTGGAGGCCATGCATACACAGGTGCAACTATCCTGGTACAAAACCACGTGCACGCATCTCTCCGACTTTCCCCAAACAGAAGTACAAGGATGTGGAGTCCAGTCTGAAGATCGAGGAGGTGGACGGCTTGGAGCTGGTGAGGAAGTTCTCAGAGGACATGGAGAACATGCTGCGGAGGAAAGTCGAGGCTGTCCAGGTACTCCAGGCCTGTGATCTGCAGGGCGTTTCTCCCCAGCCCCACGACGCAGGTGGCAGAGTGACCCTCCCGATGTCATGGCCCTGCATCCTCCCCCCTCGTGACCCTCTCCTATCTTACAAGATTCCGCCTTGTACCTTCGTTAGCCAAAAGAACCCTCACTCCAAGAATCCCTGTGAAAGAGGAAATGACAGGAAGCAAGAGGAGAGGGGAGGGGCTGGGGTCAGAGCTCTGCCCCGAGGCGGCCATGCCCAGCACTGCCAGGTCAGCCTGCAGCATTGTGAGGAACTCTGAGTCACCAGGCCATACCCAGTGACCGGTACAGAGCACTGCACGGGGTGAGCACCTAGGAATTGCTTTGGGAATGGATGGACAGACGAGCAGAAGGAGGGTGGGAGTCGAGCTGGCTGGAGCCAGCAAAGCCAAGCTCCCCCCTCCCCTCTCCTCCTCATCTGTCCTCATTCATCCCTTACCCTCATTCAGCCATCAGGACCCACCTTCATGGCTTCCAAGTGCTCTGAGGGCCACCCGGGCAGCAGAGGTGCTTACACGGATGGGCCTTGTGCCCAGGTGACTCTGTTACTGGACATCCACCAAGCCTGGTGGGGCCCAGGAGAAACAGAAGCTTTCCCCTTCTCTGGGGTGAAGTGTCTGCACTGAGGCCTATGGGAACCTGGATGGTATAAACCAGTAGATACAGTGTGGTTGGAGAGACACAGTCCTCCACTCCATCCAGCCAAGAATCGGACCATCCAAGACCAGTGCTCTCCCTGAAAGGACTCGTAAGACCAGCCAGGAGAACAAGGAGAGAGGAGATCGGGAGTGATTGGCTGGATTGGGAGGCTGAGGCCAGGGCCAAGCAGCAGGGGAAGGGGCAGATAGGGCAGGCGAGCTGCGGCCTCTCCAGTGTACTGTCAGTGTACCCCACCCCCATCACAACCCCCACTCTGGGAGGAGGCTGGGGTCAGGGTTGCTGGGGCCTTCTTTCCCACTTGTTATAATGTGCAGCATTTCTGCAGGCGTAGGGGCAAGGGATCTTAGCATCAGGAACCAACGAGAAGATGCCTGGGGACTCAAGAGCCTATCCCGGGTCCCTGAATCACACACCACAGCAGGAAAGCACTAGCCTCACACACAGCCTGGCACCCGCAGTAACACCTGCCTCTTTCAATCAGTGAGCGTTGTGTAAACAGCCTCCTTGGATCAAACACAGTGGGGTATGAGACTCGCCTGACTTCAGGTGTCGGTCCTTGTGTCACTAGAGCAGTGAGCAGTCCTGAGACACCCCCAGAGGCTGGGGCTCCAGGCTCCCTGTGCCCTTCCACAGCCTCAGAGACCAAAGAAGTGCTGCTCTGCAGACTTTCTCTGAGCACCGGTCCCTGCCCCTCCTGTGGGTGGTGTATGGGGGCCTCAGACCTTCCATGAGGGTGCGCGTGGGAAGTTTCCTGCAAAGCCTCCCTGAAATGAGCTTTCCCCTGTGGGATTTCCTTATCCTAGGATCTGTGTAGGCTGAGAGTGGGGAGGCAGGAATTATCCTACCCAATTTATAGTTGTGTAAGCAGAGGACCAGAGAGGCTTAGTGGCTTGGCCCTGACAAAGCCAGAATAGGATCTTGGGTCCTCTGACTCCCAAAGCACTTCCCCGACCCTGACTTCCCCCGACACTCTGCGATGCTGGCCTGCTCTTTAGAAAAAAAGAAAAAAAAAATTGTGCCAGGCACGGTGGCTCACGTGGAAGGCACTTTGGGAGGCCAAGGCCGGCAGATCACGAGGTCAAGAGATCAGGACCATCCTGGCCAACACGGTGAAACCCTGTCTCTACTAAAAATACAAAAATTAGCTGGGCATGGTGGTGGGTGCCTGTAGTCCCAGCTACTCAGGAGGCTGAGGCAGGAGAATCGCTTGAACCTGGGAGGAGGGGGTTGCAGTGAGCCGAGATTGCACCACCACACTCCAGCCTGGGTGACAGAGTGAGACTCCATCTCAAAAAAAAAAAAAAAAATTGTATTGCGGTAAAATACAGGTGACATAAAATTAACCATTTTAAAGTGTATAATTTAGTGGCATTAAGTACATCCACAATGGTATGCAACCATCTCCATCATCTGGTTCCAAAACTTTTTCATCGCCCCAAACAGAATCTGGATACTAAGTAAGCAATCACTCCCCTATCCCCTTCCTCTTAGCTCTGCAACCACTATTCTTTCTCTCTATGGATTTGCATGTTGTGGGTATTTCACATAAATGGAATCATACAATACGTGACCATTTGTACCTGACTTATTTCACTTAGCATAATATCTATAGGGTTCATCTGTGTTGTTCCATGCATCAGTACTTCACTCCTTTTCAGGGCTGCATAATATTCCATTGTGTGCATAGCCCACATTTTGTTTATTGGTTCATCAAATGACAGATATTTGAGTTGTTTCCACCTTTTGGCTTTGGCACGCACGCATATTTTAGTAGACTTTATTTTTTAGAGCCATTTTAGGTTCACAGCAAAATGTAGAAGAAAGTACAGTTTCCATACATCCCCTGTTGTCACAGCCTTCCCCGCTATCAACATCCTGCATCCATGGTAGATTGGGTATAATCAATGAATCTCCGTTTTCCCCAAGTCCATAGCACACATTAGGGTTCACTCTCGTACATTCTGTGGGTTTGCAAACATGTGCAATGACATGCATCCACTATTACAGTATCAGACAAAAGAATTTCACTGCCCGAAAAATCCCCAACCACTGGCAACCACTTATCTTCTCTATCTCCCTAGTCTTGCCTTTTCCAGAATGCCATGTTGTTGGGATCACAGGTGCATGGCCTCTGCCGATGGGCTGCTTTCACTTAGCCATATGCATGTGCTTTTTGGCTGTTGCGCATAGTGTGGCTGTGAATATTCGTGCCTAAGTTCTTGTTTGCATCCCTGTTTTCAATCCTTCTGGGCATACACCCAGGAGTGGGATTGCTGGGTCACCCGGCAACTGTTTCACTTGCTGAAAACCCACTGGGCTCCTTTTACCCATTCTCTCCCTACCTCTGTGTTCCCATCTCTCAGAATCTGGTGGAAGCTGCCGAGGAGGCCGACCTGAACCACGAATTCAATGAATCCCTGGTGGTGAGTCCCACTCCTGGCACTGGTGCCAGAGGGCCAGGATCGCCTGAGTACCAGATATGGGGGTGGCGGCGTAGGGTGGCGATCCACTGATTCCATAGACATTTACTGCTTACCCCTCACAGGCACAGCAATGTGCTAGCCTCTGGATCAGAACTTGTTCTTGACCTCAAGAAGCTCACAGTGCAAATAACTCCGGTATAAAGCACATCACAAGTCACTACAGATGGGTGGATGGAGCCTCCGGGGAATGCAGGCTGGAGAAGAGGAGGTCTGCCCCAAAAGTCCTGCAGACAGGGCGGCCTGGGGCTGCGCCCAGGGCTCATGGGGGATTTAGGCAGGCAGGGCCTGGAAAAGGGGCCTTTGGTCACAGCAGAAAGAAAACACAGAAATAAGAAAACATGCCCGGGCGCGGTGGCTCACGCCTGTAATCCCAGCACTTTGGGAGGCTGAGGCGGGTGGATCACGAGGTCAGGAGATCGAGACCATCCTAGCTAACACGGTGAAACCCCGTCTCTACTAAAACAATGCAAAAAATTTAGCAGGGCGTGGTGGCGGGCGCCTGTAGTCCCAGCTACTCAGGAGGCTGAGGCAGGAGAATGGCGTGAACCCGGGAGGCGGAGCTTGCAGTGAGCCGAGATCGCGCCACTGCACTCCAGCCTGGGCGACAGAGTGAGACTCCGTCTCAAATAAATAAATAAATAAATAAATAAATAAATAAACAAACAAACAAACAAACAAACACCAGGTTGGTTGAGGAAACAGTGGGACCTGGGCCCTGTGTGTCCCGAGGCTGGTGAGGAAGGCAGTGGCCTTGGACAGTTAGGTGAGGGGGTGGGGGGAGCCTTGGGTGTCAGCGTAGGAGCCTGAGCCTTTCTCAGCAGGGAAAGGCAGGTGCAGAAGGCTTGAGCAGGGCAGGGACGCGGCTGGGAGTATGCGTGGAAGGCCAGCGCGGGCCGCAGTGTCGTGAGGAGGAGCCGGGTGTGGGGTGCAGGAACCTGGCGTGGGAGTTGGCGTGGGGATGTCCGTGAGGCAGTCCGGTGTGGGAGTTGGCGTGGGGATGTCCGTGACGCTGTCCGGCGTGGGAGTTGGCGTGGGGATGTCCGTAAGGCAGTCCGGCGTGGGAGTTGGCGTGGGGATGTCCGTGACGCAGTCCGGCGTGGGAGTTGGCGTGGGGATGTCCGTGAGGCAGTCCGGCGTGGGAGTTGGCGTGGGGATGTCCGTGACGCAGTCCGGCGTGGGAGTTGGCGTGGGGATGTCCGTGACGCAGTCCTGGGGGGTGTTCAGGTGTGAACCCGGTCGTGTGGAGGAAACGGGGCCGGGGCTCCGCCCTCCAACGCCGCGTTGGAGAGGCCGAGGGCAGCTGCGGGACTCGGAACCTGGGCCCTGTCTGAGGCCAAGGCTGCAGGCCCCAAGATTGCGCAGGCTCCGTTCTGGGGCTGTGGGACCTTCCTGGCCTGCGAGAAGTGGAGGGGGCTGATGGGCTTTTTGTCTCTACCTGTCCTTGACTCCGCGGCTGCCTGTCTCCACTCTGCCTCGGCCGTGTCAACACACGCTGCACCAAGTTGGGGACTGAGGCAGCGGTCAGGACAACTGTCATCAAACGTCGGCCTCACGCCTCTCCGCGCCGGCCTCCTGGATATTTTTGTCCCGAATCGCCCTGATCAGTGCCCAGCGCGCCGCCGCGGGTGCTTATGTAGACTCTGATGGCCGCCCGGCCCCGGCCCTCTCGTCCTCTCACCTGCGCCGTTTCTCTTCCTCTCTCTCCGCCTGTCCCGGTGCTCGGGCCGTCTCCGTGGGCCTCACCCGTCCACCCCAGTTCGACTATTACAACTCGGTCTTGATCAATGAGAGGGACGAGAAGGGCAACTTCGTGGAGCTGGGCGCCGAGTTCCTCCTGGAGTCCAATGCTCACTTCAGCAACCTGCCGGTGAACACCTCCATCAGCAGCGTGCAGCTGCCCACCAACGTGTACAACAAAGGTAGCCGGCACGCTCAGCTCAGGCACACTCACCAGGCACGCCCACCTAGCACACCCACCAGGCCGTCCACCAGACACGCCCATCAGGCACACCCACCAGGCACGCCCACCAGGTCGTCCACCAGACACGCCCACCAGGCACTGTCACCAGCCACGCCCACCAGCCACGCCCACCAGGCACACTCACCAGGCATGATCACCATTTTCCTGAGAAGTTCTACAGGATCATAATCTATAATCTCACCCTTCAGACCCAGATATTTTAAATGGAGTCTACATGTCTGAAGCCTTGAATGCTGTCTTCGTGGAGAACTTCCAGAGAGACCCAACGTTGACCTGGCAATATTTTGGCAGTGCAACTGGATTCTTCAGGATCTATCCAGGTAAGGACATGGAGTTGCATCTCCCCGACCTTCTGGGATTCTTCTCTGGAAATAAGACAATAGGGGCACTGAAGATGGACCCTGGGACTCAGGTCCCCAGTGAATGGGGCTGGTCCTCCTATCCCAAAGCATCTCCAAGCCCACACTTTAGCCCTTCTCACTGCATGATATGCACATATTAAAGGGCTGTGGAATGGATGAATGAATGAATGAATGAAACCATCAAACACCATGAAACCAGTCAATGAATGCCTACATGAAGCTCCTGTCCCATGAAAAGTACTTTGGGAGATACAAAGAAGGATAAAACAATTCTTTACCTTAAAGACTTTATGTCCCAATTGGAAAAATGAGGTGCACTCGCCAAGAGTGTTCAACAGCAATCCGGAAAATGGCACAGGCCACACTCTGTGGCTAGTGGCCAACTTAATAGAGTCCATCAATAAAAATAGAAAACACAGAGCACAAAGTTTCCAAGAGTTCTACCTCTTTTTGATTCCCATTTAAAATAAGTCAGCTCTCCATTTCACCCCAACCCATTTTTATAGTTTAGCACACAGTCCAGGAAGTCTTAAAGTTATCCCACTTTTCTGAAACAGGAAACCAGAAAGGCCCGAGAGGACTCCACTGTGTCCACAGGCTGGAAAGTCAATCTCTCTCTTGGAGTGCAAAGGGAACTCAGAGCTCCTGCAGTTCCCATAGTTGGCATTGTGTTCCTCTGCCAGAATTCACAGCTAGCTATTGTGGCTGTTTTGGTTCTCTGGAGCTTCAGTGAATAGGTTTATCCTTCTTCCATGCAGCAGCTCACATGCCCCTCTTGTCTACTCCAGGGTGGAATTCCTGTAAATACTCCTGCCACATCAGGGCTTCCAGAGACACCAACTTATATGTAAACAACACAGTCCAGATGTGAACGCATCAGTCAGTAGAGAGAGGCCATTTCTCACTATTTTGAATTGCACCATTTTTATTGTTGTTGAGTTTTAGGAGTTATCTATATATTCTGAATATTGATCCCTTATCAGATATGTGATTTGCAAATAATTTCTCCCATTCTGTGGGCTGCCTTTTTACTCTGTTCATATTGTCTTTTGATGAACAAACTTTTAAATTTTTTCTGAAATCCAATTTGGTTATTTTATCTTTTGTTTTCTATGCCTTTGGTGTCATACCCAAGGAATGACTGCCAACTCTAATGTCATAAAGTGTTTCCCCTATGTTTTCTAACAGGAGTTTTATAGTTTTAGGTCTTACATTTCCGTTTTTAGTTAATTTTTGTATATGGTATTTGGTAAGAGTTCAACTTCCCTTTTTTCATGTGGATACACAGTTGCCCCAGCTCCATTTGTTGAAAAGACTGCCTTTCTTCCATTGAATGGTCTTGGTACTCTGTCAAAAATCATTTATTCATATATGTGGGGGTTTATTTCTGGGATTTTTATCCTATTTCATTGGTCTATATACCTTTCTTTATGCCAGTACCATGCTGTTTTGATTACTGTAGCTTTTCAGTAACTTAAAAATCAGGAAGTGTGCCTCCATCAGTTTTTCTTTCCCCCCAAATTGTTTGGGCTATTTGGGGTTTCTTGAGTTCCATATAAATTTTAGAATGAGTTTCTCTTGCTCTTTGAGATTGTAATAGGGATTGCAATGAATCAGTAGACCACCTTGGGCAGTACTGACATCTTAACAATATTAAGTATTTCAGTCCATGAATATGGAATGTGTTTCCATTATTTCTGTCCTTAATTTCTTTCAGCAGTGTTTCATAGTTTTCACTGTACAGGTCTTTCACCTCATTGGTTAAGTTAATTCCTAAGTATTTTATTCTTTTTGATGTTATCATAAATAGGATTTTTAAAAATAATTTCTCAGATTGTTGACTGTTAATGTATAGAAATGCAACTGATTTTTGTGTGTTGAGTTTGTCCCCTGATACTTTGCTGAATTTATTTATTAGAACTAACGGTTTTTTGTGGAATCTTTAGGGCATTCTACATATGAGATCATCTGTGAACAGACATAATTTTACTTCTTTCTTTCCAGTTTGAATGCCATTTATTTCTTTTTTATGCCTAATTGCTCTAGCTAAAATTTCCAATATTATGTTGAGTAGAAGCGGCAAAAGTGGACATCCTGGTCTTGTTTTTGATTATAGAGAAAAAGCTTCTAGTCCTTCACCGTAGAGTATGATATTTGGGATGTGATTTTCCATATATGATTTTTATATCAGTTTCATTCTATTGCTAATTTTTTGAATGTTTTTGTCATCAAAAGATGTTGAATTTTGTGAAATGCTTTTTATGCATCCATTGGGATGGCCATGGAATTTTTTCCCTTCATTATGTTAATGTGTATATTACCTTGATCAATTTTCATATGTTGAACCATCCTTGCATTCCAGGAATAAGTCCTATTTGGTTATGATGTGTAATCCTTTTAATATGCTCCTGAGTTTTGCTTGCTAGTTTTATGTTTTATCCATGCTGCCAATCTCTGTGTTTTGATTGGAAAGTTTAATCCATTTATATTTAAAGTAATTACTGTTGAGGGACTTATTTCCGTCATTTTGCTATTTGTTTTCTATAAGCCTTAAGCTTTTTTGTCCATCATTTTCTGCATTACTGTCTTCTTTTATGTTTAGCTGATTTTTTATAGGGAAACATTTAAATTTCTTTCTCATTTCCTTTTATATGTATTCTATAGTTATTTTATTTCTGGTTACCAGAGGGATTACATTTCACATCTTAAAATTATAACATTCTAATTTGGATTTATAACAGCTTAACTTCAATAACATACAAAAACTCAGCTCCTTTACAGCTCCTTATCTACCCACTTTGGTTGCTGATGTCACAAAATTCCTTCTTTATACATTGTGTGCCCAAAACCACAAACTAATAATTATGTTTTTTTAATTTTTAATTTTTGTGGGTATATAGTATGTGTATATATTTATGGGGTATATGAGATATTTTGATATAGGCATACAATGTGTAATAATCATATCAGGGCAAATGGGATATCCATTGCCTCAAGCATTTATCCTTTGTGTTACAAACAATCCAATTATACTCTTTTAGTTATTTTAAAGTGTAAAATTAAATTATTACTAACTATAGTTACCCTGTTGTGCTATCAAATACTAGATCTTATCCATTCTTTCTATTCTTTGTACCCATTAACCATCCCACTTCTCCCCAACCCCATTGCTACCCTTCCCAGCCTCTGGTAGCTATTATTCTAATTTTTATCTCTATGGGTTCAGTTGTTTTAATTTTTAGCCCCCACGAAAAAGTGAGACATGAAGTTTCTTTATGTACCTGACTTATTTCACTTAACATAGTGGCCTCTGGTTCCATTCATATTGTTGCAAATGACAGAATCTCATTCTCTTTATGGCTGAATAGTACTCTATTGTATACATGTACCACATTTTCTTTATCCATTCTTCTAATGTTAATGGACATTTAGATTGTTTACAAATCTTGGCTATTGTAAATAGTGCTGCAGTAAACATGAGAGTGCAGATATCTCTTCAATATACTGATTTTCTTTCTTTTAGGTAGATACCTAGCAGTGGGATGGCTGGATCACATGGTAGCTCTATTTCTAGTTTTTTGAGGAACCTCAAAACTGTTCTCCATAGTGGTTGTACTAATTTACATTATTATCAACAGTGTATGAGTGTATGAGTTTCTCCAAGTCCTTGCCAGCATTTGTAATTGCCTGTTTTTTGGATACAAGCCATTTTAATTTAGGTAAGATGATATCTCATTGTAGTTTTGATTTGTATTTCTCTGATAATCAATGATGTTGAGCATCGTTTTATATACCTGTTTGCCATTTGTCTTTCTTCTTTTGAGACATGTACATTCAGATTTTTTCCCATTTAAAAATCAGATTATTTGATTTTTTTTCCCATCGAGTTGTTTGAGCTTCTTATGTATTCTGGTTGTTAATCCCTTCTCAGATGGATAGGAGTTTGCAAATATTTTCTCCCATTCTGTGCATTGTCTATTTACTTTGTTGATTGTTTCTTTTGCTGTGCAGAAGCTTTTTTAACTTGATGTGATCCCATTTATCAATGTTTGCTTTGGTTGCATGTGCTCGTGGGGTATTACTCAGGAAATTCTTGCCCAGTTCAATGTCCTGGAGAGTTTCCCCAATGTTTTCTTTTAGTAGTTTCATAGTTTGAGGTCTTAGATTTAAGTATGTAATCCACTTTGATTTGATTTTGGTGTATGGTGAGCGATAGGAGTCTAGTTTCATTCTTTTTCATATGAATATTTAATTTTCCCAGCACCGTTTATTGAAGAGACTGTCCTCTCCGCAATGTGTGTACTTGGCACCTTTGTAGAAAATGAGTTCACTGTAGATGTATGGATTCATTTCTGCATTCTCTATTCTATTCCATTGATCTATGTGTCTGTTTTTATGCCAGTGCCATGCTGTTTTGGTTACTATAGCTCTGTAGCATAATTTGAAGTCAGGTAATGTTACTCCTCCAGTTTTGTTCCTTTTGCTCAGGATAACTTTGGCTCTTCTGGGTCTTTTTTGGTTCCATATACATTTTTGAATTGTTTCTTCTATATCTGTGAAGAATGTCATTGGTATTTTGATAGGGATTGCATTCAATGTGTAGATTGCTTTGGGTAGTATGGACATTTTAACTATATTAATTCTTCCAATCCATGAACATGGAATATCTTTCCATTTTTTGTGTCATCTTCAATTTCTCGCATCAATATTTTATAATTTTCCTTGTAGAGACCTTTCACTTTTTTGGTTAAATTAATTTCCAGGTATTTTATTTTATTTGTGGTTATTGTAAATGGGATTACTTTCTTGATTTCTTTTTCCGATTGTTTGCTGTTGGCATATAGAAATGCTACTGATTTTTATATATTGACTTTGTCTCCTGCAACTTTACTGAGTTTGTTTATCAGTTCTCATAGTTTTTTGGTGGAGTCTTTAGGTTTTCCTAATATAAGATCATATTATCTGCAAACAAGGATAATTTGACTTCTTCCTTTCGAATTTGGAGTCCCTTAATTTTTTTCTCCTGTCTGATTGCTGTGGGTAGGTCTTTTAGTACTATGTTGAATAATGAAAGTGGTGAAAGTAGACATCCTTGTCTTGTTCCAGATCTTAGAGGAAAGGCTTTCAATCTTTCCCCTTCTAATATGATACTAGCTGTGGGTCTGTTGTATATGGTTTTTATTATGTTGAGGTATGTTCCTTGTATACCCAGTTTTTTTAGGGGTTTTACCATGAAGAAATGTTGAATTTTATCAAATGCTTATTCTGCACCAATTGAAATGATCATACAGTTTTTTCCTTCTTTCTGTTGGTAAGATGTATTATATTGACTGATTTGCATTTGTTGAAACATCTTTGCATGGAATAAATCCCTCTTAGTCATGATGAATGATCTTTTTAATGTATTGCTGTATTCAGTTTGCTAGTGTTTTTATTGAGGATTTTTGCATCAATGCTCTTCAGGGATATTAGCCTGTAGGTTTTTTATTTGGTTGGTTTTTGTTTTGGTATGTCTTTGTTGGGTTTCAGTATCAGGGTAATGCTGGCCTTGTGTACTGAGTTTGGAAGTATTTCCTTCTTCTCTATTTTTCATAATAGTTTGAGTAGGATTGGTATCAGTTTCAGTTCTTTTTTAAATTTTTGGTAAAATTCAGCAATTCTGAAGCCATCAGGTCCCAGCCTTTTCTTTGCTGAGAGACTTTTTATAATGACTTCAATAGCATTGCTTGTTATTGATCTGTTCAGGTTTTGGATTTCTTCATGGTTCAATCTTAGTAGGTTGTATGTGTCTAGGAATTTATTCATTTCTTCTAGGTTTTCCAATTTATTGGCATATATTTGCTCATAGTAGCCTCTAATGATCCTTTGAATTTCTGTGGTATCAGTTGTAATGTCTCCTTTTTCATCTATGATTTTATATATTTAAGTCTTCTTTCTTTTTTTCTTAGTGGAGCTGAAGGTTTGTCAATTTTGTTTATCTTTTTTAAAAACCAACTTTTCATTTCATTGATCTTTGGGTTTTTTTATCATTTCAATTTCACTTATTTCTGTTTGATCTTTATTATTTCTTTTCTTCTACTAACTTTTGGTTTGGTTTGCTTTTGTTTTTCTAGTTCTTCAAGATGTATTGTTAGATTATTTAAAGATTTTCTACTTTCTTGATGTAGACACTTAAAGCTACAAACTTCCATCTTAGTACTGCTTTTGCTGTATCCCACAGGTTTTAGTATGTTGTGTTTCCATCATCATTTGTTTCAAGAAATTTTTCAATTTCCTTCTTAATCTCTTCATTGACTAAATGATTATTCTAGAGCAAATTGTTTAATTTCCATGTTTCTGTATAGTTTTCAAAATTCCTCTTCTTGTTGAGTTCTAGTTTTATTCCATTGTGATCAGAGAAAATACTTTATGTTATTTCAATTTTTTTGAAATGTTTTAAGACTTATTTTCTGGCCTAAATGTACTCTATCTTTGAGAATGATCCATGTGCTAAAAATAATTTGTATTCTGTAGCCATTGAGGGAAATGTTCTGTAAATATCAATTAAGTCTATTTGGCCCGTAGTGCAGATTAAGTATGATGTTTCTTTGTTGATTTTCTCTCTGGATGATTTGTCCCAATGCTGAAAATGGGGTGTTGAAGTCTCCAGCTGTTATGTATTGGGGTCTATCTCTCTATTTAGCTCTAATAATATTAGCTTTATATATCTGGGTGCTCCAGTGTGGGGTGCATATATATTTACAATTGTTATATCCTCTTGCTGAATTGACCTGTTTATCATTATCTAATGACATTCAAGGAATGGAATTGCTAGGCCCTAAGATATGTGGGCATTCAACTTTGAAAAGAAAATTCCAAATTGGTTTTCCAAAATACTCACACCAATTATATTCCCACAAGCAATGAATAAGAGATCCCATTGATGCACAATTTATCTAACTCTGAATGTTGTTAAAAGTTTTTTGTTGGCCAGGTGCAGTGACTCATGCCTGTAATCCCAGCACTTTGGGAGGTCAAGTCAGGAGGATTGCTTCAGCCCAGGAATTCAAGACCAGCCTGGGCAACATAGTGAGACCTCATCTCCACCACAAATTTTTTAAAAATGAAAATTAGCCAGTCGTGGTGGTGTGCACCTGTGGTGCTATTCAGGAGACTGAAGTGGGAGGATCACTTGACCCCAGGAGTCTGAGGCTGCAGTGAGCTGTGATCATGTCACTGCACTCCAGCCTGAGTGACAGATCAAGACCTTGTCTCAAAAAAACAATTTTTTATTAATAATTCTTTAGTATAAAATAGTATTTCATAGTGGTCTAGCATTGCATTTCCCTGATCACTCATGAAGTTGAGCATTTCTTTATATGTTATTAGCTGTATGGATATCCTCTTTTGTGAAATGCATATTGTCTTCTGCCTACTTAACTATTGAATTTTCTAATGTTAACCAATCCTTGCATTCCTATGAGAAACCTAACTTGATTATAGTAAATTATCCTTTTATGCATTACTAGATTTGGTTTATTAATATTTTGTTTAGGATTTTTGCTTCTATATTTATAAGTGAAATGGTCGCTTAATTTTTCATTCCTTTACTATCCTTGTTAGGTTTTCAAAATTATACTAGCTTCATAGAATATATTTGGAAGTAGTCCCTCTTTTTCCGGTTTTTGGAAGTATTTGAATAAGATTAGAATGATCTTTTCCTCAAATGCTTGATAGATTTCATCTATAAAGCATATAGACCTGATGTTTTCTTATGGGAAGATAAAATTACTGCTTTGATTTATTGATCGCTTGTAATGCTAATGTGGCTTTCTATTTCTTAGAATTTGAAGTACTTTTATTTAGAATCCATCCATTTTATCTGACTTTTCAAATTTATTTGTATGAATCTATTATTCTCTTATTATCATCTTTTAAATCTCTGCTGTATCTGTAATTGTGTCCCCTTTTAATTTACAGTATTATGCATTTTTTTCTTTCCAATTCCCCATAGATTTCTCTATTTTGTTAGTCTTGTCAGGAATCATCTTTTGTCTCCATTGACTGCTCTTAACTATTTCTCTATTTTCTATTTCATGTATCTTAGCTCTTTCTTATGTTCTCCTTTCCCTTTCTTTGGGTTTATTTTGTTCCTCCTCCTGACTTCTTGAATGAGACACATAGCTTTAAGTTTTAGCCTCCCTGTATTTCTAAAATAAATGTTAAGTCTACACTATGCCACTAGAAGCTCTGTTTTTGCTGCATCTCACAGGTTTTGATTGGTAGTGAGGTTTTTTAAATTTTATTTTTATTTATGGCAAAATATATATAATATAAACATTTACTATCTTAACCATTTTAAGTGAACTTATTAAAAGTATCGCTGATAATAAGTGCATTTTCATTGTTGTGCAACAATCACCACCATCCATCTCCAAAACTCTTTTTATCTTGCAAAACTTTATACTTATTAAACAATAACTCTCCATTCTCTTCTCCCCCCAGCCTCTGGCACCCTCATTCTATGCCAATCTCTATGAATTTAACTATTCTATGTACAACATATAAGTAGAAACATACAGTATTTGTCATTTTGTGATGGGCTTCCTTCACTTAACATAATGCCCTTAAGGTCCATCCATGTTGTAGCATATGTCAGAATTTCCCTCCTTTTTGAGGCTGAATAATATTTCATTTTGTGTGTATACATATATATGTACACACACACACACACACACACACACACACAGTTGTGGGAATGTAAAAGGATGCAGCCTCTATCACAAGGGTTCCGACTTTTCTAAATCCTTGCCAGCTTGTTATTTTCTGCAGTTTTCTTTTTGTTTAGTTTTTTTTAGTTTTCCTGGTAGTAGCCATCCTAATGGGTGTGAGGTAGTATCTCATGGCAACTTTGATTTGCATGCCCTTAGTGATTAATGACTTTGAACATCTTTTCATGTGCTTATTGGCCATTTGCTCATCTTTGAGAAATATCTGTTCAAGTTCTTGGCTCATTTTTAAATCAGGTGTTGTTTTGTTGTTGTTGTTGAGTCATAGGAGTTCTTTGTATATTCTGAACATTAACCTCTTGTTGGATTGATGATTTACAAATATTTGCTCCCATTCTATGAGTTGCCTTTTCACTCTGTTGACTGTAGCCTTTGATACTACAGGTTTTTAATTTTGATGTCCAGTCTATCTATTTTTTCTTTTGTTGCCTGTAGTTTTGGTATAGAGGTAGTGTTTTAATTATCATTTGCTTCTAAATATTTTGAAATTTCTTTGTGATTTCTTCAATATTTCAGTTATTTAAAAGTGTGTTTTTAAATCTACAAATATGGGAATGTAGAAAAATATTTATATTTACCTTTTTATTCTAAATGTTTAACTCAGTTGCTTTGTGGTCCAAGAATTTGGTGCATATACTATGTGAAATTAATTTAAATTTATTTTAATGGCCGAGTATGACATCAAGTTTTGTAAATATTCCATATGTGCTTGAGAAGAATATGTGTGCTCTCATTGTTGGATGAAATCTTCTATACATGCCATTAGATCAAGCTTGTTAACTGTATTGCTTAAATTTTCTGTATCTTTGCTGATTTTATATTTGCTTGATCCTTATTAACTCCTACAACACTTTTTATTTTAATGTGTATTTTGTCTGATAGTCATAGAGTGACACCAGCATGCTCATGCTTAGTATTTACCTGATATATACTTTTTCCTCTATCCCTTTATTTTCAAACTTTCTGTCATTTTAGCCATATCTGTTGAAAATAGTTTATAGCTTTTAAATTTTTATCCAAACTGGCAATCTCTTTTACTAGTTAGCAAGTTAAGCATATTTGCATTTATTGTGAACATTGGTATATTTGAATGTGCCATCATCTTATTTTTACTGATACATAATACTTGTACACATTTATGGGAATATGTAATATTTTGTTATATGCACACAAGGTGTAATGATCAAGTCAGAGTATTTGGGGATGTCCATCACCTGGAATATTTATCATTTCTATGTGTTGGGAACATTTCAAGTCCTCTCTTCTAACTATTGTGAAATATACAATGCAGTGCTAACTATAGTCACCCTACTCTGCTATCAAATATTAGAGCTCATTCCTTCTATCTAATTGTATGTTCGTGCCCACTAACCTTCCTCTTTATTCCTCCCCCACGCACCCACACACATTTCCCAGACTCTGGTATCTGTCATTCTACTCTCTACCCCCATGAGATCAACTTTTTTAGCTCCCACATATGAACGAGAACACGTAGTGCTTGTCTTGAACTCGTGGCCTCAAGTGATCCTCCTGCCTCAGCCTTCCAAAGTGCTTGGATTACAAGCAAGAGCCACCGCTCCCGGCCCAGTGTTTGTTTTTCTATGCCTGGCTTGTTTCACTTAACACCCTCCAGTTCATCCATGTTGCTGCAAATGGCATTTCATTTTTCTGGCGGCCAAATATTCCATTCTGTGTATATACCACATCTCCTTTATTCATCTTTTGATGGACACTTAGATTGATTTTGTATCTTTGCTATTGTGAATAGTGCTGTGATAAAGATGCCAGTGCAGGTATACCTTTGATAAACAGATTTCTTTCCCTTTGGATAAATTCTAGGTAGTGGCATCATATGGTAGTTCTATTTTTAGTTTTTTGAGAAATCACCATATTGTTTTCCATAGTGGCTATACTAATTTACATTCCCACCAATGGCATATGAGTTTCTTTTTCTCTGCATCCTTGCTAGCATCTGTTTTGTGTGTGTGTGTGTGTGTGTGTTTATTAATAGCTATTCTAACTGGGATGAGATGATATATCTTTGTAGTATTGATTTGCATTTCCCTCGTGATTCGTGATATTGAGCATTTTTTCATATATCTATTGGACATTTGTATGTCTTCTTTTGAGAAATGTCTATTCATGTCTTTTGAGAAATGTCTATTCATGTCTTTTGCCCACATTTCAATGGGATTATTTGTTTTGTTTTGTTTTGTTTTTACTGTTGAGTTGTTTGAGTTTGTTAGATAGTCTGGATATTAGTCCCTTGTCAGATGAATAGTTTGCAAATAATTCTCTCATTCAACAGGTTGTCTCTTCATTTTAGATTGTTTCCTTTGCTGTACAGAAGCTTTTTAGCTTAATAGAGTCCCATTTGTTTGTTTTGTTTTTGTTGCCTGTGCTTTTGAGGTCTTATCCATAAAATTTCTGTAGAGACCAATGTTCTTAAGTATTTCCCCTACGTTTTCTTCTAGTAGCTTTATAGTTTGGGGACTTACATTTAAGTCTTTAATCCATTTTGAGTTGATTTTTGTAAATCATGAGAGATAGGGATCCAGTTTTATTCTTCTGCATATGGAAATCCAATTTTCCCAGCACCATTTATTGAACAGATTGTTCTTTTCTTGTTGTATGTTCTTGGTGCCTTCATTGAAAATTAGCTGGCTTGAGGCCAGGCATGGTGGCTCACACTTGTAATCTCATCACTTTAGGAGATCAAGGTGGGAGGATCATGTGAGGCCATGAGTTTGAGGCCAGCCTGAGCAGCATAGTGAGACCCCTATCTTTACAGAAAATTTTAAAATGTAACCATGTGCCATGTGGTAGCACATGGCTATAGTCCTAGCTATTTAGAAGGCTGAGGTGGGAGGATTGCTTGAGCCCAGGAGTTCAAGACTGAAGTGAGTCTTGCACGCCATTGCACTCCAGCCTGGGTGGCAGAGCAAGACCCTACCTCTAAAAACTAATTAATTAAGTAATTAATTTTTAAAAAGAAAATTAGCTGGCTGTAAATATATGGATTTATTTCTGGGTTCTCTATTCTGTTTAATTGGTCTTTGGGTCTGTTTTTATACCAATATCATGCTGTTTGGGTTACTATAGCCTTGAAACACACTTTGAAGTCAGGCAGTGTGATGCCTCCAGCTTTGTTTTTTGTTTTTGTTTATGTTTTTGTTTTTACTCAGGATTGCTTTAGCTATTCTGACTTTTTTTTCCGTTCCATATGAATTTTATGATTTTTTTCTACTCTTGTGAAAAATGGCATTGTTATTTTGATAATCATTGCATTAAATCTGTAGATTGCTTTGGGCAGTATGGTCATTTTAATTATATTAATTATCCCAGTAGATAAACATAAAATCTTTTCATTTGTATCCTCTTCAATTTTTTCATCAGTTTTGTAGCCTTCCTTATGCAGGTCCTTCACCTTCTTGGTTAAATTTATTCCTAGGTACTTTTTTGGTAGTTACTGTAAATGAGATTGCCTTCTTGATTTCTTTCTCAGCTAGTTCATTATTGGTATATAGAAACACTACTGATTTTTGTATATTGATTTTATATCCTGTAACTGTACTGAATGTATTTATCATATCTAAGAGTTTTTTGGTGGAGTCTTTAGGTTTTTCTAGATATAAGATTATGCCATCTGCAAAGAAGAATAGTTTGACTTCCTCTTTTCCAATTTGGATGCTTTTTATTTCTTTCTCTTGCCTGATTGCTCTGGCAAGGACTTAGAATACTATGTTGAATAGGAGTGGTGAAAGTGGGCATCTTTTTTTTGTTCCAGTTCTTAGAAGAAAGGCTTTCAGATTTTCCCCATTCGGTATGATGTTACCTGTGGGTTTGTTATATATGACCTTTATTATGTTGAGGTATTTTCCTTCTATGCCTAGTTTGCTGCGAGTTTCTAATCATGAAGCAATGCTGAATTTTATTAAGTGCTTTTTCTTCATCTATGAAGATGATTATATGGTTATTGTCTTTCATTCTTTTGATGTCATATATTACTTTTATTGATTTGCATATGTTGAACCATCCTTGCATCCCTAGTATAAATCCCACTTGATCATGGCATATTATATTTTTGATGTGCTGTTGGATTTGGCTTGCTAGTATTTTGTTGAAGATTTTTTGCATCTATGGTCATCAGAGATACTGGCCTGTAGTTTTCTTTTGTTGTTGTTGTGTCTTTAGCTGGTTTTGATATTAGAGTAATGCTTGCCTCACAGAACGAGTTAGGGAAAATTCCATCCTCTCCAATATTTTGGAATAACTTGAGGATAATTGGTGTTAGTTCTTTGAAAGTTTGGTACAATTTGGCAGTGAGTCTATCTGGTCCTAGATTTTCCTTTGTTGGGAGGCTTTTTATTACTGGTTCAATTTTATTATGTGTTATTGGTCTGTTCAGGTTTTCTATTTATTTCAGTTCAATCTTGGTAGCTTGTATGTGTCCAGGAATTTATCCATTTCCTCTAGGTTTTCCAGTTTGTCTTAGTGTATAGTTGCTTATAATGGTCTCTATTTATGTGGTATTCATTGTAATGTATCCTTTTTTCATTTCTGATTTTGTTCATTTGGGTCCTCTCTCTTTGTTCTTGGTTAGTCTAGCTAGCAGTTTATTGGTTTTATCTTTTTTAAAAACCAACTTTTCATTTTGTTGATCCTTCATAATTTTTTAGTCTCTAGTTTGTTTGTTTCTGTTCCAGTATTTCTTATTTTTTTCCATTCACTAATTTTAGGTTTGATTTGTTCTTGCTTTTATATTTCCTTGAGGTGTATTATTAGACTGTTATAAATCTTTCTACTATTTGATGTAAGCACTTATTGCTACAAACTGTCCTCTTTATACTGCTTTTACTGTATCCCACAAGTTTTGGTATATTGTTTTTCAATTTTCATTTGTTTCAAGTAAGTTTTAAATTTTCTCCTTAATTTCTTCCTTGACCCATTGGTCATTCAGGTGCATGTTGCTTAATTTTCATGTATTTGAATAGTTTCTAAAATTTCTCTTGTTATTGATTTCTAGTTTTATTCTATTGTAGTCTGAGAAGATACTAAAAATGATTCCAATTATTATTATTATATATTTTTTTGAGATGGAGTTTTGCTCTGTCACCTAGGCTGGAGTGCAGTGGTGTGATCTCTGCTCACTGCATCCTCTGCCTCCTGGGTTTAAGCAATTCTCTGCCTCAGTCTCCCAAGTAGCTGGGATTACAGGCGCCCACCACCATGCGTGGCTAATTTTTTTTGTATTTTTAGTAGAGATGGGGTTTCACCATCTTGGCCAGGCTGATCTTCAACTCCTGACCTCGTGATCCACCCGCCTCAGCCTCCCAAAGTGCCGGGATTAATTTACTGAGACTTGTTTTGTGTCTTAATATATGATCTGTCCTGGAGAATGTTTCATGTGCTGGTGAGAATAATGTGCATTCTGTGGCTGTCAGATAAAGTGTTCTGTACATGCCTAGGTCCATTTAGTCAAATGTGCAGTTTAAATCCAATTTTTTTGGTAATTTTCTGTCTAAATTATCTACATAATGCTGAGAGTGGGGTGTTTACGTTCCAACTATTATTGTATTGGAGTCTGTCTCTCCCTTTAGATCTAATAATATTTGCCACATATATCTGGGTGTTCCAATGTTGGGTGCACATAGGTTTAGAATTGCCATATACTCTTGCTAACTTGATCCCTTTGTCATTATATAATGACCTCCTTCATCTCATTTTTCTGTATCCGTTTTTGACTTAAAGTTTGTTTTATCTAATACAAGTATAGCTACTCCTGTTTGCTTTTGGTTTCTGTTTGCGTGGAATATCTTTTTTCTTCCATTTCATTCTGTATATGTCTTCACAGGTGAGATGAGTTTCTTCTAGGCAGCATATAGTTGGTTCCTTTTTTTTAAAACCATTCAGCTAATCTATACCTTTTAAAGAGAAAGTTTAATGTGTTTACGTTCAAGGTTATTATCAATATGTGAGAGCTATTCCTGTCATTGTATTAATTGATTTCTGGCTATTTTGGGTATCCTTTGTTCTTTTCTTTTTCTCTTATTGTTTATCATTCTGGTTTGGTAGTTTTCTGTAGTGGTAACATTTGAGTCCTTACTCTTCCTTATTTGTGTTTGCTCTGCCAGTGAATTTTATACTTTCATGTGTTTTCATGATGGTAGATATTGTCCTTTCTTTTTCAGGACAATTCAAGAATTTCTTGTAGAGCAAGTCTAGTGGTGATGAATTCCCTCAGCTTTTGCTTATCTGGGAAATACTTTATTTCTCCTTTGTTTATAAGGGATAACTTTGCTGGGTATAGTATCCTTGACTAGCAGTTTTTTTCCTTTTCCAATAAATTTGAATATATCATCTCATTCTCTCCTGATCTGAAAGGTTTCTGCTGAGAAATCCACTGCTAGTCTCATGGAAGTTCCCTTGTAAGCAACTAGACAATTTTCCCTTGCTGTTTTTAGAATTCTCTCTTTGTCCTTAACTTTTTACAGTTTGACTACAATGTACTGTGAAGAAGACCTTTTTGAATTATATCTGTTTGGGGATCTATGAGTTTCCTGTGTCCTGATGTCATAATTGCTTGCTAGACTTGGAAAGTTTCCAGCTAGTATTTTGTGACGTAGACTTTCCATCCTTTTTGTTTCTTTTGCCTTATGGGACACCAAAAATGTGAACATTTGGCCACTTAATGATGTCCTATATGTCACATAGGCTTTGTTTATTCTTTTTTTAAAGAAAATTTTTGTCTGAGTTATTTCAAAAGACCTGTCTTCGAGTTCTGAAATTCTTTCTTCTGCTTGATCTAGTCTATTGTTAACGTTTACAAATGTATTTTGTATTTCATTTAATGAATTCTTCAGTTTCAGAATTTCTGTTTGGTTCTTTGTAATGATATCTATCTTCTTAGCAAATTTCTTATTCATATCCTGAGTTTTTTTTATTTCTTTGCATTGCTTTTCTGTATTCTCTTGTATCTCACTGAGCTTCTTTAATATGATTTTAAATTCATTTTCTGGTATTATATAAATTTTTTTTATTGGAATCTGTTGCTGAAGAATTATTGTGTTCTTTAGAGGTGTCGTATTTCCTTGCTTTTTCATATTTCTTGTGTCCTTACATTGATATCTGTGCATCTGGTGTAATAGTTGCATCTTCCCATTTTTAAAATTTGCTTTTATATGGCAGGACTTTTTCCTAAACCTATATCTATGGTGTTGGTTGGGTAGGACATTTTTACTTTGATCTTAGACACATGCAGTAGTGTAGTCTCAATATAATTTCTTCAGCTATAAACAGCGTCTGTGGTGTCTGTGATTTCCTCAGTGGCTTAGGGTGGCATTGTTAGTGGAGGCTGTGGTGAAGTTTTTCTGGGGACAAGGATGCCAGGTGATCCTGTCCTTGGGCCCCAGTTGTGGCAGTGGGCTGAGCATGCATGTCCTTGGGTCCCAGGGAGGTGTACACTGGCACTGGTGTTAGTGGATCCAGACAGGCAAATTCTTGGGCCTCCAGGTGGCTTGCTCAGGGGACAGTAGTAGTAGTGGTGGGCCAGGCTGTTGGGCAGGCTTTCAGTCCCCAGAGAAGTGGGTGTGGCAAAGGTGATGCAATCGTTAGCAGTGCTGGGGCAACCCTCTGCCTCCAAAGTGGTCTGTGCTGCTCTTGGCAGTGGCTGCAATGAGCTGGGCAGTTCAGTCCCCAGGACAGTGGGTGACATGTAAGGGTGGGTGCAACCTATGGTGGTACCAGGAAGTTGAGTGGCCCTGAACTCAGGACCCTGGGAGAAGTTCTCAGGTGCCAATGGTGGTAGAAAGGGCTGGGCAGTTCCCAGGCCCCAGACAGGATACTGGCACTGGGTGGGGGGAACAGAGAGCCAGGTCAGGTGGACCTGTCCCAATGCCCTCTGCTGGGGCATGCAGACACTGGCTGTGGTAGGCAAGGGTGGGGTGATCCTTTGACCCCTGGTGGAATGCTCAGGTTGGGGCAGCAGTGGCTGTGTGGCAGCCCTGCTATTGGGGAGGGTGAGGTTGCTTTCAGTGGCAGCAGCCAGATGCAGGCGGCTGACGAATGCTTGCTTCACTTGTGTTTCATCCCTGTTGGCAGCAGCCCACAGTGCAATGGCTGTACATGGAGGATTTTGTCTTCAGGGTGCATGAAAATTTGTGGTGATTTCACTGCCAAGGGCAGTGGGGTTATTGCCAATAGCTCACGCTTCAGCCCTGGTGGCAGCATCCAGCCATGGTGGTGGCTGTGGGAAGGAAATGTCAGTGGTTCTCCAGGGATATGAAGATCCAGAAGCTGTTGGGCCCCCAGGCAGGACACAGTCTGGTGGAGTCTGGACTCTTGATACCGTGCTGTGCTGCAGCTGCTTAGGGATCTGGGGGTGTATGAGATCCAGTGTGAGCTCCCTCTCTGGAGCAATGCCCTCACCCAGGCTCCAGGCAGCTCCCTATGTTAGTCTTAAGGCCTACAAGAGTCTAGAGGCTCTCCTGCAGCTAGGATTGCAGGAATCCATGGTGGGAATGTGGACTGCTGGGGGTCTCTCACTTATCCTTTCATTGCATTGAGCAACCTGGAGAGGCTCCCAGCCAATCCTGGCCAAGCAGGGTGACTTGCTTCCGTCTCCTTCCTTGCTTTAGGTGTTTCCTGTCACTTCTCTGTTGAATTCCAATGTTCTCTCTTGGATGATCTATTCGAAGTGTGATTATCTACCTGCTATTTTTGTCCTTCTTTGTGGAGGAGGAAAGTACCAGATGCCTCTAGTCAGCCATCTTGAAGTCTATTGTCTTATTTTTTAAATTTTTACTTGTCCTGGTGTTTTTATATTTTCTTTTTCTCCTTTTTACCTTTTTAAATACTTAACATTTAAAAAATAAATTTCCCCAATATAACTTTTTTTCTCTCTAGCACTTTAGAACTTGTCCCCTTGTTTTTATTCTTTCAGTTATTACCCCTGAAGTCTTATCAGGCATATTTAATACAATAACATTTTAAAATTAAGCTGGGAACCTGGTTTGTACCTATAGTTCCAGCTACTGGCGGAGGGGGCGGCTGAGGCAGGAGATTCCCTTGCCCAGGAGTTCAGGACCATCCTGGGCAATATAGCAGGATCCCATCTCTAAAAATAAAAAATTAAAATTAAGTAATATTTTTGCTCTCTTCTCAGTCAGCAAAGGCCTTTAGAACTTTTGTGCTTCCATCTCTTTATTCTAGACTTCCATTCTATTGTCAATATTTCAAATTTTTCATCCCCACAAATCAGACACACAAGTATTGTTATTTGATATAAACATCACTTACTTGGAATTAATGACTTATTTACCATTTTATTTGTTCACCATTCCCTCATGCATGTCAGGATGTTTTTCCCATATCATTCCCCTTCTTCTTAAAGTAAGTCCTCCAGAAGTTCCTTTACAGTGGGGCCTTCAGTATAAACTGCTTTAGATTGTGTTTATCTACAAATGTTTCCTTTTATCCTCATTCTTGAATGATAGTTTTGCTGACAACGCAATTCTAAATCAATAATTCTATTCTCTCAACATCTTAAAACTGTTTATCCACTGTCTTCTGGCTTTCATTGATGTTGGGAAAATCTACCAGTTTAACTGCTCTTCCTTTGTAGGTGTCGTGGGCTTTCTGGCTGCCTTCGTGGTATTTGTTTATTTATTTATTTGCCTTCGAAGTTCTGCAGTTCCACTACCATGTGTCTATATGTGGATATCTTTTTATTCATGCTGTTTGGGATACACTGTGCTTCCTAGATCTGTGGAATTGGATTTTTAATCAGTTCTAGAATATTTGCCAATATCATCTCTTTAACCATCACCTTTCCTCCATGCTCTCCCTTTTCTCTTTCTGTGACTCCTATCAGATGTGTATTAAACCTTCTCATTCCAGCCTCAGTAGAACTGTGGATACATCCACAAATGTATGCATTTTCTTTTTACCCATGAATAAAGCACTATCCATTTAATTTATTTTTTTCAGCCTATACATTTTTTCATCTCTGAAAGCTTCATATTTGCAAGGCTGTTTCTTCATTCCTGGTCATTTCTTGTATGTTCTTTGTATTATGTGTTCTTCTCATACGTACCTAGTTTGTGTTTGGTATTTGGCCATTCCAACATCTGTAATTCTTGAGAAGCTATATCCAGCTCTTGAGATAGCTCTTGAGTCTGCTGCCTCCCACTAATAGGGGTCTGCTCCTTATGTATTTGGCGATCTTTGCTTGTGAGGCCATGCTGCTTGTCCTATTCAGCGTCCAGCGGGTCTGAGTTGGGAATCCACAAGAAAATTCGCTTGTTTCCATTTGGACTTGAGGGTACCCTCATCCAGGACCTCCAAAGTCCTCTTCGAAGATTTTGGTTAAGAGCCAGTAATCTCAGACTCAGCTTCTCCTCCTCATTGCTGTTCTAAGGATCAAATTCCCCATGACCATGTTGCTGTAAGAATGCGGCCTCAGGAAAGCCCCACCTCCCATGACTGCCGGCAAGACTAGGTCAGACCAGTGGTACTCAAGCTCCCATCACACCACACTCCCATGGCTCTGCTTCCCACCTTCAAGGCTTTGGGTGCTAGCTGACCTCACACATACGCCTCACGCCTGGGGCTCTGTTCTCATTTGTTTGGTTTTGAGAGCATGGTCTCTGACAACCTCTCCTACCTTTGAGATGCCAGCAATGCCTCAAAGGGTGTATGTCATCTGAAGTCTAACCACTGTGGAGTAGGAAGGGCCCTTGGAGCTTCTAGACATTCATAATACTGCTACAATCATTTTGTCTATCCCAATCACAACATATTGCAATTCCACCTGTTATTTTTACTCTTCTTATTTTAAACCCACTATTTCCAATCATAAAGTCTTTTCAAATCGAGATTCTATTGTGGATCATGTCAGTGTTTTCTGTGCATCTATACAAATTTTTTTATTAGGTGGATAGGATAAAAATCTACACCAGCATTCTGCTACTGGGTCAACGCAAGATCTTTCATATCCATTCATTTGTCCTTTCATTCAAGTTACAGACATTTATTAAGCATATACTCTGCTGGGTTCTAGGAATCCCTGACCTCAAAGAGCCTACAGTCATAGAGCCAAATCATTTCTCCCATCCCAGCCAACAGGAAGGATCCTGAGTGCTAATGAGCTTAACACCTAGAGGCAAGTGGGTTAGAAGTAAGAGCACTTGCCTTTTTCAACATTTTGTCCACACTTTGCTGGATGGTAATGGATGTTAAAAGTCACACTTCTCCAAAGCTTCCCCCTCCACTATTTGATATGAGGTTTTGCCTCACAAATGAGTCCCAGGCACCACCCATGTGGACCCACCTGTGAAATTACCCCCAGCTCTGCATCTGGGCAGTTTGGCTGGTAGATGTCCCCTTGCCAACTTGTCTCAGTCTACAGGGCATGTCCCAGTGTTCCCCACCCTGTTCCCTAGCTCCAAAGCTGTTCTGCCCTGGGGATCATGGCCATCCTGGGGGTCCACACCCAGCCAGGGGATCTGGGGTGGCCTCACCAAGCTAGTAAAAGAACGAGTCTTTATTCTCCCAGGTATAAAATGGACACCTGATGAGAATGGAGTCATTACTTTTGACTGCCGAAACCGCGGCTGGTAAGAGCTCATAGGGGAAAGGTTTGCAGCCCGGGTATTTATCTCATAGCTTTCGGGTTTTGCCTCATCCTCCTCTACTTCCGCCCCTTCCCCCACCACCACTCAAGGGCCTTGGGTGTGTAGAACCCTAGCCCGACACAAGAGCAGGAAGAGGGCTAGCATTCCTCCCTTCCCTCTACAATTGCCTTGCTCCAGGACTGATGATGTTTGTCTTTCCCAACCTAAACCTCCTGCCAGGACACTGAGCTGTCTCCACGTCAGCCTTTTGTTAGGCTCTCCTCTCCTTCCACACCCCTTTTTTGGCAAGTTGGTAACAGAATCTGAAGCCCAGCTCTCTCCCTTTCTGCTGCCAGCCCCTCAGGGACCCCGGTTGGTCTAAATCAAAAGGAACAAGCGTTACCTCCAGGGCTCGACCTGGCCTGTTAGGTGGCACATCCCCAACCACTGCCACCCTAGATGGCTTCAGCACTGTGTCAAGTGGTTATGGAACATGTAAAACCTGGCATAGATGGGTTGCCCTGAACTTTGGGTGGGCTCGAGCCAGCATCTGAAGAGAAATAACTGCAGACCCCTTGGTCAGGTATTGGTTCCGGCTTTGGTTTTCCCATCTTGGGCATGTCCCTTTCTTCCTTCAGGTACATTCAAGCTGCTACTTCTCCCAAGGACATAGTGATTTTGGTGGACGTGAGCGGCAGTATGAAGGGGCTGAGGATGACTATTGCCAAGCACACCATCACCACCATCTTGGACACCCTGGGGGAGAATGACTTCGTTAATATCATAGCGGTAAATGTGCCTTCCTGTTCTAGAATAGCTCTCACTTGCTCTAGAAATCATACACAGGTACCAAGGTGACCCACAACCCCTGACCACCCGGTGACCTGCGTGAGTGCCTTTGCTGGGCCTGGACTTTGCAACCTGATGCTGTTTACTCTCCCCCCACCTCCCCTCAACTCACTGCAACCGCAGTACAATGACTACGTCCATTACATCGAGCCGTGTTTTAAAGGGATCCTCGTCCAGGCGGACCGAGACAATCGAGAGGTGAGTGTCCACTGTGGCCTGAGACTTCCAAGCCCCTGCTCTTGTCTGGATGGTGGGCGGTTGTCTCTGTAGACTGTTTCTGTGGCCCCTTTTGCTTATTCCCATGGCACCTGGAATGAGAGCAGAGCACGTTACCCATGCAAACAACCCAGGGAACCGCCCTGTAAACACACTGCTGCTTATCAGAGCAAACAGTGAACAGATAGAGACCTCATAGCAAAGGGAACCTTCCTTATTCAGGACTGGTTTTTCACCCTGTGGATTATATAGGACTCAATTTCCCCTTTTGCCTCCCACCTGGGCCTTTCCATTATGTCAGTTTTCATGAGAAGCTTCCCCGAAAGGAGGACAAATTTAAACTTCATTGAGTGTCATCCTTTCCTCTGGTAAAAGACCAAGGAGGAGAGGACATGGCAATAATTTTTTAAAGAGAGCTTTTGCACATCATAGATTCCTCCCTCTGTGTTGGAGGAGTTGGGGTTTGAGTTCCTCTTGAAGCCGGGCCTCTGCCCTTGGCACCTCCACACTTTCTGCTGTGAAGTGCGCACCCCTGGGCTGCGGGCTGCGGGCTGTGGTCTGGGAGCCGAGGTTACCCTGCCTCCATCCCAGAACTGTCCTCCCCCTGTACTCAGCTTCACACTTGGCATTTCCCACCAATAGTGGCCATGGATGTGTACCAAGTCATTTCCCCTCTCTCAGTTTATCTTGGGGACATTTGAGAAACACCTATTGTAGAGGACCAGTCCATGAACTTAGCTGCATCATGGAGACACAGGCCCTGAAATCATGTCCTTCTGGATGGCCCTAAACAGCCTCCTAAATTAACACCAAACATGAAGCTCCACTGGCCCACTCAACCCCCTGATGCTTCTCTAATATCTCACCCATGGCAGCATTTCAAACTGCTGGTGGAGGAGTTGATGGTCAAAGGTGTGGGGGTCGTGGACCAAGCCCTGAGAGAAGCCTTCCAGATCCTGAAGCAGGTGCCCACTGTAATGAGGCCTGGGAGGGGAGGACTGGGAGGAAGGCGACAGGTGGAGGGGGGCGGGCTTGGCCTGTGGTCATGGGCACTCCTCTTCCCTACACAGTTCCAAGAGGCCAAGCAAGGAAGCCTCTGCAACCAGGCCATCATGCTCATCAGCGACGGCGCCGTGGAGGACTACGAGCCGGTGTTTGAGAAGTATAACTGGCCAGACTGTAAGGTGACCCTCCCACGGGTGTCCAGGGAGAAAAAAGCTTCTCCTGCTGCCATGGATGGGATCACCAGCAGGGCCCCTAAAAGGATGGCCCCCATTCAAATCTGCTTTCCTATTAGAGCCATTCTTGCTTTCAGATGCATTTTAATTGAGTGTTCCAAAATTATGGCTACCCGAGACACAGAGGCCTGATGTAGGAGGTTTGGGGTAAGGGACCAGAATATGGTTTGGGGACATCAGAACTGCCAGGCTGTAAATCTCAGCCTTGCACCTACCCGCAGTCCCCATGGCCCTGGGTGAATTGTGTTGCTGCCTGGGCCTTGGGGTGAAATTGGAGAACCCGAAGACTGAGAAGCACGGGGCCCAACATCTAAGACTCATATAAACAATGTTAACATTACTTATGGCCGGGAATTTTGCTGCTGAGTGCCTCTGTGTCTTGTGGGTTAGGTCCGAGTTTTCACTTACCTCATTGGGAGAGAAGTGTCTTTTGCTGACCGCATGAAGTGGATTGCATGCAACAACAAAGGTGAGTGCCGGGCCAGCAGGTGCCTTCCCACCTGCACCTGAGCACAGGGGACAGGGTTACCCAGCCCTGGAGGTGCTGAGCACGGGCTTCCCCATGGGCCCCTAAGAGGAGCAGTGCTATGTCAAGAACAGCAGCCTCAGTCCCTCCTTCGTATTTGGAAAAAGCAAGGTGAGACAATGTCAGCTCTGTCTCCATCCTGCCCCCATTCTTTCTTTCGGCAAAGTAAGCCATGGACTCTGGTTCTGCTCCCAGACAAAAAGCAGAGGGTCACTGTTTTCTCTGGAATAATGTTTTGTGTGTGAATGGTCCTCATCTATCTCTGACCAGACCCCATTGATTCAACAAAAATTCACTGAGCATCCACTATGCACCTGGCCCCATTTCCAGGCACCGGGGGACCAAGAGGGATCAGGATGGACTCAGGGTCGGTCTACCTCTCGGTATTGTCCAGCAGGGAGACATACGAGTAAACCACCACCCACGATACAGCCTGAAATGTGCTTTGATGGTGGAGAGACACAGACTGTTCAGGGTGCCGGGGGCCATGGGGGAGGCACTCTCCAAGTCAGTGGGGCGACTGGAAGGGTGTTCCAGACAGAGGGAACAGTGTGCTGAAAGGGTCTGAGACCTGCTGGGAGCAGAGAAGTGCTGCATCTCACTGGCGAGGGGGATGAACACTGTGGGAGGTGGGGGTGTGAAGAGGCCGTTCACAGCCTTCTGCGCCATCTGCGCTTTGGAGTGTCACCATGGTTCCAGGGAATAGGCTGTAACACCCACCCCACAACCTGAGCAAGGACAAGGACCAGAGGAAGGAGGAGCGGAGAGGCAGAGATTTCTGCCTCTGATTGGGTTCCCTGAAGAGACCTAAGAGTGGCAGAAGAAAGCTTACAGGGCACTCTCATGAGATGCTCCTGTGAGGAAGTGGGAGGGCGAGGCTGGGAGAGGGAGAGGCTGACCCCCAACACTCTTGCATCAGGCCCTGCTGCTCCTTCGCGGAGCTCTGGGTGGGACAGTCCCTCAGAGATCTTCCAGGGTGAGGCAGAGTGAGCCTTGGCCTCCCACTGGCCTGCGGCTGCCCCTGGGTAAAGGACATAACTGTGGGGAAGCAGCTCCCTGTGCCCCGGGCCAGTTTCCAGAGAGTATTCGGCTATGAGCCATCTGCAGCTGGGGAGGGTGCAGGCCCTGGCGAGGGGTTCCCAGGGAAGCCCTGCCTTCCACACCCACGCGGCCCTCCCCACCGCAGGCTACTACACGCAGATCTCAACGCTGGCGGACACCCAGGAGAACGTGATGGAATACCTGCACGTGCTCAGCCGCCCCATGGTCATCAACCATGACCACGACATCATCTGGACAGAGGCCTACATGGACAGCAAGGTGAGCCTGGCAGCAGCTCCCAGCTCGAGAAGCCCACCTCAGAGTTAGGGACCCCAGGGAGCAAGAAGTGACTTCCTGGGTCAGGAAAGGGGTGGGCCTAGCACCTCCTTAGGGAACGTTAAGAAGGGGTGAATGAAGCCGCTTTTCCATGCTTTTCCTCCTCTTTTCCTGACAGCCCTTGGCCCACTAATGGGACCACTGCCCATATGCTGCCTTAGACTCCCAGCAGACCTGCCTGAGGTGCTCTCCACGGACAGGGCCCCTGCTCCGAAGTTGTTCCTTCCTCCTCCCCCACAGTCCTCGCCTCCCTCATCATCCCTCCCTCCCACCCACCCGGGGCAGAAAGGGGTCAGACCAAAAATCCACCATCCCACAGCTGGAACACGTTCTCCCTTCCCGGGTCCCTGCATTTTCAAAGGACTGCAGGCAGCAATGACTTGCACGAAAGAATGAACATCAAAGGGAGAGCTTCACATGGGACCTTTCTGGGGAAGGGAGACCTTTCTGCCATTTATCAAATCCCCATCACATAGGCAGCCACCTGCTTCAGTGATGATGTATCAGGCTGGGCTCCAGAGAGACCCGAAAAGAGTGGCTTAAATAAGATAGAAGTGAATGTCCCCCTTGGGTAAACAAAGCCCAGAGCTGACCACGAGCTCTCTGGCCTGGTCATCAGGGACCCAGGCTCCTCCCTGCTGTCCCCTTTGCTGTCCCAGCGATGTGGCCCTCATCCTCATGCTCAGGAGGCTGGTGGAACATGAGTCAACTGAAACCACACTTAAGCATCAGGCCGTGGAAGGGGAAGGGGGATACTTCGCCCCTGTGAGGGAAACTTGCAGGGACTCTTGCCAGAACCCAGAATTCACCTCTCACTGGCCAGAACTCAGTCCCCATGCTGACAAAGGAGGCTGGGAATGCAACGATGCAATGGTCAGCTTTCTTCTGAGTTGCTCTATGTCCAAAAGCAGTGGCATGCTTACCTCCACCTGTTAATAGTAGACATAAGCCATCTGGCCAAATTTGGGATGAAAAGCTCATTAATCTACTTTAAAGGGGCTCCACCAACACGGCCATGCTCAGCAGATGTCATCTGACCATCACCGACTGCTGCTGAGAAGAGACGAGCTGGCTGCCTTTGGGCAGGGCTCTCCCTCCCTTGTCCAAGTGTTCATAGGGCCCTGTGTGTCCAGGTTTGATGAGAGAGAGGTGGGTGGGGAGAAGGAGGACAGGAGGGGATCTTCTTTGAGCTGTCTTCCTGTGAACCCTGGCACCTGCGCTTCCTCTCCATCACCCGTGCATTCATCTGCCTGCCAATAGCCAGCCCGGCAGGAGGGGCCAGGGCTCCGGTGCTCCGTGTGGGCCTCCCTCACCTGGGAGTGTTATGGTCGTGCCACGGGAGCTGGAAAGCGAAGGCTTTCGGAACCATGAAATCCGATGAGAGAAGCCGGGCATAGGCCATACCTGCTGAAGGTGGCCTGGAGTGTTGGGTGTGAGTTTGGCAGAAGGTGGGTAGAGGCAACCCCAGGTTCCCTGTGTGCTGTAACTGATGTCGGACAGTGCTAGGATGTCCTTAGCATTCTATGGACAGCCTGACCTTCTGGCGCTCTCTTACCTCCACGCACACAGACGAGGCCACAGTTCACAGTTTGATCTTCACTTTTACACCTGTCCCTCAGTGAGAACCGCCCCCTACAACCAGTCCCTACATCTCCTCTGTCTTCCTCCTTCCCTCTCCTGTCCCTGACTTAGGAGTCCCTGAAGTTAAGGGTCACCTGCAGGTCTCCCGGACCCACTTCGGAACCCTCTGAGTGGAGGATGTCACTCTCCTGAGCCCAGGGCAGGTGTCCACCCTTGCAAGGGTGTCCAGAAACATGAGTGCAGGGACAGCTGTGACTGGACTCCTCCCAGACTGAGACATGTCCTAGGGAGAGCAGGCCACAGGGGCCTCCAAGAGCCTGGGAGCTGCTCTCTGGGAGCCAGGGACAAGCTGGCTTCATGCATTCCTAACTCAGGAAGGAGACTGGAAAGCCCTCATGCAGCCCGTAGAGATGTGTCCAAGCTCAGAAAACAATTAGATGTCATCGTGGTTCACTCTCAGAAAGCCTTACTTCTAACTCTAAATTGAAAACTCAGATGAGGCGAGAGAAAGAGACGTGGTGGCCAAAATGTGCTTCCTTCTCCAAGAAAGTCAACTGTGGACTTCCATGACTCAGCAGTCTCCTTTAGTTGATCTCATCCAAGGTCGGACTTATGATACCTCTCTTCCCACATGCTTGTCAGAAGCCTACTTTTGTTATAAAGTGGGGCACACGTGCAGAGCCCCTTTCAAGTAGCTGGAGGAGCCGGCACGGCGAGCCCGGCCAGTCAGGGCGGACAGCCATCTAGAGGTGGCAAGGGTTCTGGCGCTGGTGTTGTGAGTGGAGACCACGTGGGTCTGACCTGTGTGCTAGGAACGGCCCCGAAGCCCACTACAGCTGCACCACGGCCTGCCTTTGCGCTGCGGTTCCTCGGGGTGTGCTTGTGTTTCTGGGTAGCTCTGGGTCAATGTCCTCCCTCTCGCCTGTAGCAACCTTAAGTCCATATCAGAGGTTTCTGGAAAGCTCGTGCTGTGCAAAGCCTCTCTGTTTCTGGGCAGGCGCAGATGGGCCTGTTTCCTGGGTTTGCGCTTAACACTCGGCCTGGGCCTCGCTGAGACGAGACAGCTTAGTGAATGTGTTTGGGGCTGGGTCATGGGGCTCAGGACCCTGCTGAGTGACATCAGCCTGGTCCTGCCCTCCAGTCCACTTCTGGCCCCCAGCATTCCTGCCAACTCTCCTTTTGCAGAGAAGGGAACTCTCATTTGGGATTTCCTCCTTCCTGTAGGAAGGTGACGCTGGATAATTGATGTGGTGACTGTGGGTTCTCCGCACTGGGTGCTCTGAGTGCGGCAAACCAGTGGCCCTAGGCCGCACCTTCTGACCCCTGTTCTCCCCTCCCTGACAGCTCCTCAGCTCGCAGGCTCAGAGCCTGACGCTGCTCACCACTGTGGCCATGCCGGTCTTCAGCAAGAAGAACGAAACGGTGAGCGGCTGCTCCTGGAGACGTTGCAGCAGGGATTAGAACCTGCGGCTTCAGTGCCATCTTTAGACCAGTGATTCTTGACGTGGCTGTGCCTCTGAGCCACCTTGGGAGGGTCTGAATGCAGATTTCCAGGCCTGTCCCAGAGTAGCTACCCCAGACTCTCCTGGTTGGAGGTGGGCTGGTGGTCTGTGCTTTTCCACAGCTTCCGCAGTGACTGCCGGCTGGCTGCGAGTAGCTTCGCTGCTCTGCAGTTGGGACCCCTGCCTTGGGGATATAAGGCTGGAGGGTTGCCCGTCAGCCTTCCTGCAAAGCCATGCTTAATCTGCCAGGTTGTGCAGACTCTAACTTGTCTGTAAAGGCCTCTGGTGAGGGGATTTCTCGAGCCTTCCATCCTCCATCAGGTCAGGAAATGTTTCATTACAGGCTCTGTATGCTTCAGAGCCCCTGTGAGTTATGGTCCCTGAGATCCCGATAACTTCACCCTGTGCCGTGAAGATTAATATTTCATTTAACTTTGGATTCCATTTAAATATTACAACTTAAATATTAATACGGGTATTAATCTTCCTAGCAGCTGGTTTTGCTCCTGGGACCTCATCTGATAGAGTCTAGATTTTTATTCCCAGCCTAGAATCTAATTGCAGAGGAAGAACCACTTAAAGCCTAAGTGGCTTCCTCTTCCAGGCTCTGGACAGGCCCAGGGTCCAGTCTAACCTTGTACACAGGGAAGCTGGGTCTCCCCCACCCCTTGTGTCTTTCCTTCCAGCGATCCCATGGCATTCTCCTGGGTGTGGTGGGCTCAGATGTGGCCCTGAGAGAGCTGATGAAGCTGGCGCCCCGGTACAAGGTGAGCCTGGGTCTGTTCCCTGTGGGGATCCCAGGTTCCCCAGGAGCAAACTCCCTGCCCCGTGATGGGAGCCTCTCTCCAGGCAAGCCAAGCCCA
The DNA here is from genome assembly GCF_029281585.2 of Gorilla gorilla gorilla. NCBI lineage: Eukaryota > Metazoa > Chordata > Mammalia > Primates > Hominidae > Gorilla > Gorilla gorilla. The sequence goes on along the minus strand of NC_073234.2, from coordinate 17,517,929 downwards.
GAGCTGGGATGGGGCCCCTCCATCACCACCCAAGAAGTGCAGGTGCTGAGCAGGGGAGCAGCAACTGGTGCCCCTGGGTTCCTTTCCCACCACGAACTATGACTTGCTCTGTGGCCTTCAGTAAGTCCTTTCCCTGCCCAGTGTCTCAGTTTCTCAGTCTGCTTCTCCGTGCCACACAGTCCTGCTGTGAGGGTGAGTGAGATTACATCATCAAAGCACCCAGAACATGTGGTGGTAAATAAGTCAGGTAATAATATGTATGATGATGGTTGCTATAAACAGTCCGGTTTGGAAAGGACTCCTCAATCAGTGATGGAAGCATGGCACTGGCTCAGTTATGTTCCTATTGAAAACACTCACTGCTGTGAGCTGCCATCTTTGACCATCCTGTGGCCCCCAAACCCCTGCCCAACTCCAGATGCCCAGCACAAACAGCAGGCCTAATGCGCCTCCACCCTGGACTCTGGCAGCTTGGAGTGCACGGATACGCCTTTCTGAACACCAACAATGGCTACATCCTCTCCCATCCCGACCTCCGGCCCCTGGTAGGTACAGATCTTCTTTGCCTTGGGATCCTTACTGTATGGGATTTGGGGGTAATTCACAAAAACGATTAAAACAACAAACACACATTGGGCTCCATTTAGGAACCCAGTGGGTAATATGAGAAAAAAAATGTATTGGAGTCATGGTCCCTGTTTTCAAGTTGTTTAGATTCTATCAGAAGAGACAAGGCAGAAACATGTGAAATGACTGATGAGTGGGCCAGAGAGCACGTAATGAAGTGTGCAGTTTTGAGGCTAAAGAGCCCGCGGGGCCATTATTCACATCTGCTTGGAGTCTCTCAGAACTCTGGGGGCCTGTGAAGTTGGGTGAACAAGGAGCTAACCATAGAAATGGCAGGGGAGCCCTCTCCTGAGCAGCACAGCTTAGGATGCATTCCTGAGTGCTCCTGGCCCTCCCAGCCCTCTTCACTGTGACGCAGAGGCTGGGGTATTTTCACATGAGTTCAACTGAGCATCTGATGGCTGAGGAAGAAAGTTGCGTTGTCTCATCTGAAAGCTGTGCCTCCAGGAGCTAGTCATGCACTTGAGCACTATGCAGCAATAATGACCACAGCTCTCAGTGTGATTGTTGGGACGGCGGGAGCTAAAGTCCTAGGAGAATAGTAGCCCTTTGCCCTCTGCCAGTCTTATGGTGAATAACAGATGGCAACAGAGGACAGACAACAGAGCACCTTCTGGAGAACTTAGGGCCTCATCTGCCCAGGTGTCATTTGGAGAGGTCAGTCTAAGCCACACTCCATTCATTCCATTTGGTTCAAATAGACACTCAATATCTGCAAGGCAATGATTAACTATTTAAGGCAAACTCTAGGGGTTCTGAATAGAGAGAGATCAGGGCACACTGGGAGCCACTCTGTTCATGCTGTCTTCCAAATCAGGCTCTGCTGGGCAAGCATCTGAACCCATAACATGTCACTCCCTTGTACCAAGGGGTTCTGCGGGGGACAGCCCCAGTGCCAGCAGAATGACTCACTAGGGAAATAATATGCTGATTGTGGAGCTGACTTGTAGAATTGAGGGGTACTGATCATAAACTGCCTGTTACCATCTATGTACTCTAGACGAATATAAGGCTTCAACCAGTGGGTTCACACTGTGGGCCTCCTCGTGCCTGACCTCATGATGCAGTGAAGAATGCTATAAACGGAGGCTTGTACTCTAATTAGGAAAACTAGACTTACACAAATGAAACAATTAGGGAATAATACCACACAGGACACGATTACAAAACAAAAGATATAGCAAAGCCAATGTAATGAGTTATCTGAGGAAAGCACTATCAGGAAAACAATAGTTACATTTGAAAAAGAAAAAATAGCGAGGATATGCCCAGTAATAAATTAAAAGAGCCATGCCATTGGACTGAAATCTTTCTGTCAGTGCCCCATGTAGGAGTATTTAATGGAGTAGAATTGCAGTTTTAAAATGAGGAGCTACAGATGATCTTCAGGCTTTGTCAGGATTTAGGAAATGGCAATGGAATGTTGAGCCCCACCCAAAGGAAACAGATCCCATGTAAAAGATGGCAGGACAGGGCTGTTTGATGAGTATGGTCATTAATAAGACCAAGAAGCATGATCCAGGCATGGGAAAGGAGGGAAAGAGGGGAAAGGGGATCCTACAGATCCCCTGAACAGGCAAGAAATCAGCACGACACTTCCCCGAAAAAAGTGAACAAACAAAAAACTGGCAGAAGCAAGATACGCAGTGATAGGGGACCGGAGCTGTCCAGGCATCTGCTGGGGGCCTCATTTGGCTCAAAGCAGACATGTTAATTAATCCTTAATTTACCTCAATGATAAACTATCCTTTTTGCTTTTTTGATTGGGGTTAATAAACTAAACCCGGGAAGTGCTGCAGACCTAATCATAGATAACTTGATGACATCTGTCTTGGCTTCAGAGAGAGAGAAGTCAGGGCCAGAAAATAATAACACTCAGCATGTTGATTAATGGCTGTATGTCAAGTTGAAGGGAGGTCTTTATTAAGCACTGATCTGTCCTTGTCTCCGTCCCATTCAAATATTTTATCCCTAAGATGAAAATGCAGAAGGCAGATGCCATAAAGTCTGGAGGGTATGGCTAATACATTAAATGAGAAAATTAGTATTCAGAAAGCAGTCTCCTAAAACAAAGGGGCTGAAACTAGCAAGATGAAATATATTAGGGATGCCTGGAGAGCTCTGCGAAATACTCAGTGCCCAAGCTTACGACTGTGAAGAGGGACCTGACAGTGTGCCCCATGAGGAAGACCAAGGGGACTGAACTGTCTGAAATCTCCTCCTGAACTGCCAGGTCAGTGTGGCTGGCCAGGAAAACAGCAGAACCGCAGGCAGCAGTCAGGGCCCCCTGACGCCTTAGTGCACAGATCACAGCCCACGCCACACTGGTCAGACCCCATTTGGAAGGTTGGCTTTTATCCTGGGAACTCCATTTTGAGAGTGACATTAAAGACAAAGTACAGCATATTCAGAGGGAGCTGAGGCACCTTCACACCGGGCAAACTCAGTTGGAGCAGTGAAGTCTTAGGCGTGACAAGTATCTTTGGAAATCCCAGGGGCTGTCAGGTGGAACACATTCTATGCAGCTCCAGGGGAAAGAAGGAAGATCAGTGGATGGAAGTAACAGGGAGATGGATTTCAGCTTTGTGTGAGGAGGAACTTTCTAACAATTAGGGCTGTCCAAAGCTCCAACAAGCTGACCCACGAGATAGGGAGCTCCCTGCCATGGGGAAGATTCACTCAGAGGCTGTGAGACCATCTGTCATAGATGTCAGTAAGGGGAGCTCTGTATCAGGTGGAAGTTTGCCCAGATAACCTTAAGTAATTACTGGATTGATTGATTTCTAAGGAATCCTTTGCTTTTATGAATATACCTGAAAGGCTTTGTAGACGAGATAAACTTGAGCAGGACGTATACTGACCACATGTTTTTCTTCCTGACCTGCCCACTCCAGTACAGAGAGGGGAAGAAACTAAAACCCAAACCTAACTACAACAGTGTGGATCTCTCCGAAGTGGAGTGGGAAGACCAGGCTGAATCTGTGAGTGGGGAAAATAGGGGGAAGGGAAGCTAGTTAGGCTCTACATCCAACTAAATGGGTCAGCTGTGTGGCTGTGAGCTTTGAGGTCACTCTGTTCCTGTCAGGCAGAACAGGTTCATCCCAGAGCCTTTCCAAGCTCAAGCCACAAGCAATGCCTAAAATGAGCAATTCTTTTAACAACTATAAAAATATAACAATATCTTCTTGAATCACAAGGACTACTGAGGCTGGATGAGATCATGTGTATAAGCTGCAGAGTCTGAGTTTCAGTGATGTTTTAGCCTGGCTTTTGATTGCAATATCTCGTCCTAGAGGAAATTATGTCCCAGCAACTTGGCACTCTGTACCCCAATGCATCAGTCCACATGGGAGTGGGATCTTGGTGAATGCCTGGAATTATGAGCTAGATGGAGCTTAGAGTCAGGTCCATCTTCCCTCCTGGTATCTCTCTCAGAGGAAAAAGGGAAGAACCAAAAGTGTTTCTGGGGATCGCCTCTAATCTGGTCTGAAGAATGCCATACTTTCACCCTCCCCTGTGAGCCAAGGAACTAATGCCATTGTCTTTCCTCCTGAAGCTGAGAACAGCCATGATCAATAGGGAAACAGGTACTCTCTCGATGGATGTGAAGGTTCCGATGGATAAAGGGGTAAGGAGCTAGAAACAGCCAGGGCGTGGCCTAGGAAGGCATCTTCATTAATTGGGCTTGGAGTAGTGACGAGGGACCTGGACTTAGCCTAATTATAGCTGAAGAGTTGAGTGCTTGCTGCGCCTAGAGGGTCCATTAGGGAGTATACCCAGGGTGCATTGGCCCTGGAGAAACACCTAGCCAGGGAATGACAGGATTGCTCATGCAATGCTTGGCTTTTGGGAGACCGCTGAGCTGGGGAGAAGGCTGGCCAAGGCACTTACAGCTCTTCTTTCCTCCTTATGCTGCCTGCTACTGGCCCTTTTGTTGTTTATAATGAAAAGGGGAAAAGTGACAGCTGATTTTGTAAATGGTAAGCAGCTCTTGTGAAGTGTTATACAGGAAGAGATTGAAATAGTCACTATTCCCTACAGCTGATTTTCATCCACTGTCATTCCCAGGTAGTTAGGAATCAATACCCTCACTAATCCCATTACTATCTTTACAACCATGGGCATCGTTTATAAAAGATCATTTCATCTTCTCACTTCAAAGGTTCCAATGTGTCTACTGATTCTGCATTGTCCCTTGACATATTTACAAATGTCACCTCCTTCCTCACAGCCACCCCCACCTCCTCCTCCCCTGCCCATCTGCCTCAGCTGAAAGAGCACAGGCATCTGCCTGCAGCAATTAGACCCAAGTTCTTCCACAACACAGACCTCCATGAAAGCCAAACAAGAAAGCACAGGGAGAGACAAGGAAGCATCCCTTTTAGGCCAGACTGATTTTCACTGGGACCAGCTTCTGATTTTGGTGGCATCTGCCTGGCTTTTTGTAAGCTCTGGGCCGAGAAAGGCCTCCTTCAGGCAGACTGGGCACTATAGTGAGGTCAGACCACCAGTGGCAGCTGTTCCTTCTCCTGATCCAAAAGAATAGAGGCTTCTTCCACAGGCACCCACCTTTATCCCAACCAGATTCCTGCTCACATGCACAGATGAGCTCTCATGTAGCCCAGCACGGCCACAGCACTGAACTGACGATGAAGAATTTAGTACGTTTATGGCACAGGACAGCTTAAAGGTAGATCTGAATGTGGCTATACTGTATCTAATACAGACTGACACACGCAGTGGGTGTGGTTCTCTTCTACCCTTTCCCCCAGTGCCCAGGAATCTCGTGCTGCTTTTATGCTTCTCAAAGCCACTGAGGCAGAGTCCTAACCAAATGCAGCAGGCTGAACTTCTGAAACCTCTGCCCATCCTTCCAAAGTTTGTTCATTGCTACTAATAGACCATCTGGGTTATATATTTGTAATTTTGCAAAGGCTTCCTGATATACGGATGCTTCAACATAAAGAACGTTCAATGAGGATGACGACGATCATGACCATAATGGACGTTCCATGGCACTTAGGGGTTCATGTCTTACTACTATTAGTACAGCTAATAGTAATGACGGAAACTAACATTTATAAGAAACTGGGCTGGGCGCTCTCAAGTATTCACTCATTGAACACTCACAACCTGAGGGTGGGCCTATCCTATCCCCATTTGACAGGTGAGGATATTCAGAGAGGCTAAAAACTTGCCCAGGGTCACCCAGATGATCAACTGCAAAGCCCACGTGTAACTGCTCCAAGATCTCCCATTCGTAACCACTGCTGTAGAAGGCCTTTTCTGTAGGACTGGCCCTGAATTCTCAACTCTCCAGCCTTAAAGGTTTCCCAGAGTTTGCTTTAGCATAGCATTTCTATTCCACCTTGAACACTCATCGCCTTCTCCTCTCCCTCCACCCCGTTCTATCACCACTCAGCCCTCCTTCATCCTCCACCTCTTCACCCTGACCCCACGAGCCTGGCAGCCTCCACTCTGTGCAGGGCATTTTGCTGGTGTGGGGCCGTCGAGGCAGTGTCTGGCTCTCGCTGCTCTGATGTCTTAGGCTGCCACTCATCCCCAAAGTGGCTGCATTTTCTTCACTGCCAAAGGCCCTGTCTCCTCCACACAGCTCTCACAGAGCCATCCAACCGCCCCATGGTCGGCCTGCCTGCTGATCTATCCCAGCCCTCCCTCTCAGCTCAGTGGTGTGTCTCAACTTACGCGCTTGTTTCTCAGTAGAAACCGTCTCCAGGTCTAGGTCTAGGCTGAGGAAAGCTTTCTAAAAGCCTTGTGGGAATAACTGTTACTGTTCGAGCCATCCTCCCGGTACAGGATCGCCTGCCGTGTTGTTTTCTCCAGGGGATATTATAGGTATCCTTATTTTCCACACGTCAACAGCATGATTTAGGGCAGGACTCACAAACCCAGAAACATATGGGGCCAAACTTGTATTTGTTAATAAATACGAGTAAGAGAAGCAGACAGGCCTCTGTGCAGGGGGCTCTGGGAACTGTGGCAAATGAGAGAACACACACCATCTGCAGGAGACAGCTAAGACCCATGTTTAAAACATGTGCAACTAATTCCAAAAATGTTAAAAACACAACCTGGGCCAACATCTAGGATGTTAAACTCGTAAGAAGCCCAGCTTTGGCTGGCGGGCCTCCCATTTGCCACTTTGATGGCAGGGGTTTTGTCCCAAATTGCAGACCAGTAACAGGTGCCACAATTTCTAACCCATCAGCAGCATGCTGGCCAGACACCCTCAGACACAAGTTTAAAAGAAGAAAGCAGAAGAGCAAAGTGTCCTGGAGTCTAACCTAGGAGTCGTTCTGTCATTCTCGTTTTTGATCATTTCAAACAATAATTAGCAATGGGGGAGGGAAGGGGCAGACCGAGTGTTCCTTCCTAGCCTCTGGGTTCTTCCAAATTAACTGCACTGACTGGAGTCCACGCATGAATATGCACACACAGCAGCAGCACACATGTACATACACACACCAGCGGCACACATGTAGTGTACACACATGCCAATTGCATACACGTGTACACACACACCAGCAGCACATGTGTACACACATACCAGCAGCACACACATGTACACACACCAGTAACACGTGTACACATGCACACACCAGTGGCATACATGTGTACACACATACACCAGCAACACACACATGTACACACACCAGCACACACGTGTACACACGCATGTGACACACATGTACACACACACACCAGCAACACACACATGTACATATGCACACACTAGCAGTACACACGTGTACACACACACCAGCAACATACAGGTGTACACACACACCAGTGGCACACATTTGTACACACACCAGCAGCACATGTGTACACACACATACCAGCAGCACACACATGTACACACACCAGCAACACACGTGTACACATGCACACACCAGCAGCACACATGTGTACACACACACCAGCAACACACATGTGTACATATGCACACAACAGCAGCACACACGTACACACCAGCAACACGTGCGTACACACCACCAGCAACACACACGTATACACACACACCAGCGGCTGGCATGCAGAGCAGCTTTGCCTCGTGTTCCTCCAGTGCCCTTGAATCCCTGCACCCTGGATTTCAGGAACACAGGGCTAGAGTACTCTGTGACGTGCTCTTACACTCTCTTTCTCTCTCTCTCTTCCCCTCACATTTTTGTCCAGCAGAAGGAGTCAGGGTATTAAAGGAGCAGATTGCTCAGATACCTCTTTACTCCCAGCCTCGTCTTCCAGACCTCTGGCGCTCTCTCTTTCTGTTAACAGAATTCACAGACCCCCTCGCAACCCCTCACACCCCTTCTCTCTTCCTTTTACTTCAGCCTTAAAAGGTGATCTCAAAGTTCATTTGAGTAAGGTGTAGCTTGACTAGACTCACCCTTCAGCAGATAACAATTATAAACTCTGAACAAAATACAAAAAACAAAAACGGAAAGGCACTTGAAAGTGACCAAAAGCAGGCAGCAACAACCCTTGAATCAAGAGAACTGCACTGGGTGCGATATGCGTTTTGATGGCTCTTTTTCCCAAAGGGCACTCCCCAGTCTGTCTGGAGCGCAACAGCTAGAATTCAAGCAGAAGGCTGCAAGGTTGTCACCGTGAAGTGTCAGAGAACAGAATTTGCATTTCCAGAGTGTCTGGAAATGAGGAGGGCTAGCCCAGAAGCAGCGAGCCACAGGGAGACTAGACCCCAAATCTGTTTACAAACTCCTCTGAAATTCCTGGCTGACTCCTGAGCCCTGCAGACACAGCGGAGCCTCGAGGTGCCCCAGTGGAATGCAACACGGAAAGCCGAAAGCAGGATTCCAGAGCAGGATCTCAACACGGGATCTCAGCTCTTGCACGTGTAGTAAGGACAGTTTGGAGTGTGAGTCACACAGAGGTGGAGGGGCTCCGTAAACACCTCAGGATTTCCTTTGAAAGCACAGAATAACTACACCTTGGGAGTAAAGACTGTCCCAAGACCAAGAGATTCACCCTAGGCCTAAAGACAAAGCTGAGACAGACCCACCCAAACAGAATGTGAATTCAAGCCTCTATATGCTCAGTTCTTATCAACCCACCATTTAACTACTGCTTAATACAAAAACACCTTCAAAGGAAGACAAGAGTATCTACAGCCTACCCCTCAAATATCCAGTATATAATAAAAAGTGTTATGACCCAGCTGTTAGAATTAGAATGACTTTAGTGCAGACATTGTAACTGTGTAAAGGAAAAGATATTCATAATGAGGGAACAGATGGAGAATCTCGGCAGAGAAATGGTTAGGGCTTGGTCAAAGAACAGAGCCCCTGTGAGTGATAGAATGTAGGATTTTATCGTAGGGATTAGACCTTATGAAACTGTGGGAGCTGGTGATGAAATCTATGGAAAGCTGGTGTCTGCATCCAATGGTGAGCTTGAAGTCATTGTAGGTCAGCATGACCAGCAGTTGGGAAGGAAAGCTGGATGAGATGTGGAAGAAAGCAAGAACGAACTGGAACTCAAGAGGAAAAACAGGAATCCGTGAAAACAAACTGAAACCCACATCTGTCACTCACCAACTCTACCCATCAGGATGGCAGATGACCCGCAGACGGAGCCAGTGTCCTCCATGAGGAGCTGCATCCTCACCAGGTTAGGTCTCAGGGAAACCGAAGGAGGAGAGCCAGCAGCAGTGGGTGGCTTTGAATCTGGCTGCGGCCCATGCCAAGAAAGCACGGCGGTAGGTTACAGCAAAGAGTGGCAGAGCCTGGTATTCTGTGCGGACTTCAGTGTGCAAAACAGCTACCGCTGCACTTCTGTCTGCAAATCTCACACACACTTCTCTTTGGCTGACCCTGACTCGAAACCACACCGGGCATTGAGTCTGGAAGTGTAGTTCCAGCTTAGCTAATTTGACACAGTACAAAATCATTATAAGAACCAAACAGGAATTTTTTTCTTGCTTTAGACCTGCTTTTCGATTGTATATATTTAAGGTGCACAATGTGATGCGCAGTTGTCCCTCAGCATCCATGGGGATTGGACCAGGACACCCCAAAGATACCAAAATCCATGGATTCCCCAGTCCCTTCTATTAAATGGTGTAGATTTATGTGTAATCTACACAGTCTTCCCTAATACGTTAAATCATCTCCAGATTACTTATAAAACCTAATACAGTGTAATTGCTATGTAAATAGCTACACTGTATTGTTTAAGGGATAATGACAAGAAAAAGTCTGTACATATTCAGTACAGATGCAACTATCCTTTTTTCTGGAATACTTTTCGATCCACAATTGATCGAATCCAGGGATGTGGAACCTGTGGATATGGAGGGCCAACTGTACTTACCTTGATATACAAAGTGAAGAGATGACTACAGTCAAGCAAATTAGCATACCCATCATCTCATATAGTTACCTTTGCTTTAGCGTGTGTGTGGTAAGGACACCTAAACTCTATGCTCTTGGCCAGTTTCCAGCGTACAGTACAATACAATGAACTCTAGTCCTCATGTTGTACATTACAGCTCTAGCCTTAGTCATCCTAGATAACCGCAACATGGTACCTTTTGACCAATGTTTTCTCATTCCCCACCTCCCACTGTGCCTTCCCCTGCTGCTAGTAACCACCATTTTTCTCTGTTTCTATGTATTCCATTTTTATTTTAGATTCCACATATAAGTGAGATCACGCAGCATTTTTTTTCTGTGTCTGGCTAATTTCACGTAGCATAATGTCCTCTAGGTTCATCCATGTTGTAGCAAATGGCAGAATCTCCTTCTTTGTTAAGGCTGAATAATATTCCTTTGTATTTATAAGCACTACAATTTCTTTATGCATCCATCAACAGATACTTCAGTTGTTTCAATATCTTGGCTATCAATGGTGCAATGAACATGGAAGTGCAGGTATCTTTATGAGGTGGTGATGTCCTTTCCCTTGGGTATATACATGGAAGTGGGACTCCTGGGTCACATGGCAGTTCTACTTTTCATTTCTTTAGGCTCCTCCATATTGTTTTCCACAGTGGTTGCACCAACCTATATTCCCACCAACAGTGTACAAAGGTTCCCCTTTCTTCACACCCTTGTCTACACTTATTTCTTGTCTTTTCGGTAGAAGCCATCCTAAGAAGTATGAGGTGGCATCTCATTGTGGTTTGGGTTTGCATTTCTCTGATGATCAATGTTGTTGAGCAGCTTTTCAAATATCTGTTGGCCATTTTATGTCTTCTTTTGAGAAAGGTCTATTCAGGTCCATATTTAAATCAGATTATTTGGATGTGTGGGGTGGTGGTGTTTGTTTTTTTTTTTTTTTTTTTTTTTTGCTGTTGAGTTGTGTGGGTTCCTTATATATTTTGGATATTATAAAATATTTGCAAACCATATATTTTATAAGATTTTTATGTCCCTTATAAAATGTGCAAATATTTTCTCCCAATCCATAGGCTGCCATTTCATTGCATTGATTGTTTGCTATGCAGAAGGTTTCTAGTCACTTTTTATTTTAGCTGTTGTTTCTTATGCTTCCAAATGAAAACTTTAAAACCAAAAAGTACCATATCTGAAACGAAAGCTTTACTGGATAGGCTTACCAGCAGGTTGTAGAATAAAGGGACAGTGAACTTAAAGATGGATCAGTAGAAATTATCCAATTTAAAAACCAGGGAGAAAATGGGGAAAAAGACAGAGAAAGAAACAGAACCTCAGCAACCTGTGAGATGGTATCAAGTGGTCTAATTACATGTTCTTGGAGCCCTAGAAGGTAAGGAGAAAAACTCAAGCAGAAAAAAGCGTATTTGAAAAACTAATTGTCAAAAATGTCCTGAATTTGACATAAAACAGCAATCTACAGATCCAAGAATCTCAGCAAACCCCAAGCAGGATAAAAAGACAAAGAGAACCACATCTGGGTACTTCATAGTCCAGCTACTAAAATCCAAAGGTAAGAGAAAATCTTCAAAAAAGCTAAAGGAAAAAAGATGCATTACATAAAGGGAAACAATAAGACTGCTGTATATAAGAACCAACAAAATAACATCGTTAAAGTGCCAAGAGAAGAAAAAACTGTCGACTCAAATTTCTGTAGAAAGAGAAAATACACTTCAAAAATAAGGATAATGTCTTCAGTAAGGACATTTTCAGGCCGGGGCAGTAGCTCACACCTGTAATCCCAGCGCTTTGGGAGGCCAAGGAAGGAGGCTCACTTGAGCCCAGGAGTTCGTGACCAGCCTGGACAACATAGGGAGACCCCATCTCTACAAAAACAAACAAACAAACAAAAATTAGCCAGGTGTGGTGGCATGCACTTGTAGTCCCAGCTACTCAGGAGATTGAGGCGGGAGAATCACTTGAGCCCAGGAGGTTGAGGCTGCAGTGAGCTGTGATCATGCCACTGCACTCCAGCTTGGGCAACAGAGTGAGACTACGTCTCCAAAACAAACAAACAAAAAAATACATTTTCAGATAGAAGGAAACAGAGGTTTCATTATTATCAAGACCAGCAGCAAAAATGCTTCAGAAAATTCTTTAGGCTGAAATAAAGTGACATCAACTGCAGGTCTACAGGACAGAATCAACCATACTGGAAATGATAAATAATGTGGGTTAATAAAAGACTATATTTTATTTATTCTCTTAATTTCTCAAAAAGACAACTGACTATTTAAGGCAAAAGTTTCGATGTTGCATTGTGGGGTTTATAATATATATAAGTGTAAGTTATATGGCAACAATAGCACATAGCAGAGTTATTTCAAAAATTTAAAGTTAATTTGACATTGAAAAAATTAATCAGTCAGTGCAATTTATTACATTAACAGAATAAAAAAGAAAAGATAGAGGGTAATCTCAACAGATGCTAAAAGAGCATTTGACAAAATTTAACTAAGAACAAAAAGAAACTTCTTCCCTCTGATGAAAGGCATCTATGAAAAACCTGGAGCTAACTTTTGATGGTAAAATATTGAACACTCTCACCCTAAAATTGAGAACAAGGCAAGGAGGACTTCTCACCACTTCTATTCAGCCTTGCACTGTAGGTCCCAGCCCCTGCAGTAAGGCAAGAAAACAAAATAAAAGGCACAAAGACAAGGAAGGAAGAAGTAAAACTGCCTTCATTCAGGGACAAAATTATTGTTTCCATAGAACATCCCAAGAATCTACAAAACAAACACTGGAACTAATAGGTAAGTTTAGCAAGTTCAGAGAACACGATTTTATAAAAATTAAGGTTATTTGCATATATAGCAGCAAACAGAAAATGGAATATTTTTGGTCCAGGAACGCCACCGTCCTTCAGGCCAGCGCCCCGCAATCGCCTCCCCGCGCCCTGGCTCCCCACACCCCGGCTCCCCTGGCGCCTGCCGCCCGGGCTGCATCTGGTGGAGCCCCCGGCTGCCCCTGGTGCTGCTGCTGCTGGGCCTCGTGCGTGGTGCAGCCGCAGTGGATGCGGTGAAAAAGGGCAACGCGGCAGCCTGCGTAATGGCCAGCTTCTCCGCTGCCTTCTCGATGAACTACGACTCTAAGAGTGGCTCTAAGAATGTGACCTTTGACCTGCCATCCAATGCAGAAGTGCTTGACAGTGGCTCTTGCAGTAAAGAGCACACTTCCGACCCCAGGCACGTGATTGTGCTTTGGAGGAAGACAGACACTGACCTTCCATTTCACAAGAAATGCAACACCTGACAGCGTCCCGCTTATGAGTTTTGTTTAGAACTTGTCAGACACACACATTTTCCTCAGTGCAAGCTCCACGGAAATCAAGACTGTGGAATCTCTACCAGATATCAAGGCACCCAGGTCCGCATGAACAGCGAGACCATCAGGCTCCGCGGTGCCCCGATCCAGGCCTAGATTTCCAACAGCAGCTTCAGCAAGGGAGAGACGCGCCACGAGCGAGACGCGCCTTCCCCGCCACGGCGCCGAGAGCCCCTTCTCCCCTCCGTGGCCACGTACAGCGTGAGCGGCACCCACGGGACCTGCCTGCCGGCCAGCGCGGGACTGCAGCTGAACCTCACCCAGAGAGGAGGGACCACACGACGGTGACAAGACTGTTCAACATCCACCTGGGCAAGACCTCAGCCAGCGGGAGCGCGGCGCCCACCTGGAGACCCGGGAGCGGCGCAGCGAGGGCAGCACGGTCCTGGGCTTCCAGTTGGGGATGAATGCAGCTTCTAGCCGGATTTTCCTACGAGGAATCCAGCTGAATACGACTCTTCCTGACTCCAGAGACCCCGCTTTTAAAGCTGCCAACGACTCCCTGCGAGCATTGCGGGCAGCCATCGGCAATTCTACAGCCGGAGCGGAGCGTGTCCGCGGCACGAAGGCGTTTTCAATCAACATATTCCCAGTGTGCGGCCAGGCTTTCAAGGTGGAAGGCAACCAGTTCGGATCCGCGGAGGAGCGTCTGCTGGACGAGAATAACACGCGGATCCCCATCGCCGTCGGCGGCGCCCTGGTGGGACTGGGCCTCCTCGTTCTCACCGCCCACCTTGTCGGCAGGAAGAGGAGTCACCCGCACGGCAGCAGGCACAGAGCTGCTGGGGTCTCTGTTCATCCCCCTGGGCTTAGGGTCCTGAGACGGAGGCACACTTTCTGGCAAACATTTCTCAAATGTGCTTCATCAAATGGGATGTTCATCTTGCAGCATTTGCCATACACAGCAGAGTAACTATGGAAATGACGGTGTTAATTTTGCTAACTGGGTTAAATATTTTGCTAACTGGTTAAACATTCGTATTTACCAAAATAGAACTCTAAGGGACGGTGGTAGTGCTTCTCAACATTGGCACTGGCTCCATTGTCATTCGACTTTAAAATGTCCGGGGTTGGTTTCCTCATTCTTTGCTGCACTCAGATTTAAGCCTTACAAAGGGAAAGTCTCCGGCCTTCACGCTTAGGAGCCTGAAGGTCGGCTCACCGTTAGGCTGACGTGCTCATGAAATTACAAACAGTAGAGAGGGAAAATCCTAAGACAGAAGAACTCCAAAGATAAACGGGCCTGGCCGCCTTTTAAAGATGAGCTGAAGCACTCCAGACATTTGTCTTTGGACGGGATGGGCCCGGCCACTCACGGCTGGCGGCCACGTTCCAGCGAAGGCACCTGGTGGCAGGTCCTCCCGCATTTCCGAAACTCTGCTGCTCAAGGGCTGGCACTTTTTAAAATATGAAAATGGGTGTTATTTTTTTTTTTTTGTAAAGTGATTTTCAGTCTTCTGTTGACATTCAGGGTGATCCTGTTTCTGCGCTGTGTACAATATTAGATAGATATTATCTACTGATGTGTCTGCTGTGGCTTGGGATGGTTGTACACAGGACCAGCTCACATAATGCATTGCCTGTAACAATGCTAACGAAAAGTGTCTTTCTCCAAAAAGAAAGAAAATGAAATATTTTAAAGTTCCAATGCCAATAGCATCAAATAACATAAAATACTTAGGAATAAATTTAACAAACGTATATATGACCTCTACACTGAAAACCACAAAACATTGCGGAAAGAATATCAAAGAAAAAAGTAAATATAGAAAGATATAACTCTGTTTATGGGTTAAGATCAGTATTGTTAACACATTCATTCTCCCCAAATTGATTTATAGATTCAACGCAATCCGATCAAAATTTGAACAGACTCCTAGAAACAGACAAGCTGGTTCTAAAATTTATATGAAAATGCAGAGGACCTAGAATAGGCAAAATTATCTTGAAATAGAAGAACAAATTTGGACAATTCACAGTATCTGATTTCAAAACTTACTATAAAGCTACAATAACCACGCTGGGTGGTACTGACCAAAGAATAGACAAATGGGTCAATGACCTGAATAGAGAACCCAGAAATAGCCCACACATATATTATCAATTGATTTTTCAATCAAGACACCTTGGAGTGTCATTGGAGCAAGGCAATCTTTTCAACAGATGGTCCTAGAACAACTGAATAAATGTATGGGGGAGGGGAAACATTGAGCCATAGCTCACACCACATACAAAAACTAATTGGATGAATCATAACCCTCAATGTAAAAGCTAAAACTGTAGAGCTTTTACAAGAAAAAATAGGGGAAAATCTTCTCAACCTGAGGATATGCAAAGATTTCCTAGGCAAAAACACAGAAAGCACTAAACATGAAATAAAATCTGATAAACTAGACTTCATTGAAAGTAAAAGTTCTGCTCCTCAAAAGGCACCAGTAAGAAAATGAAAAAGCAGGCAGACTTGTATCCAAAATACATAAAGAACTCCTACAAAGCAATACCAAAAAGACTAAAGCCAAATAAAAAATGCTGAGAGCACTGAGCAGACACTTCGTAAAGGAAGCTGTGCAAGGATGCTCCACATTAGTCATCAGAGAAATGCAAATCAAAACTACAAGACTTAGCTGGGCACGGTGGCTCATGCCTTTAATCCCAACACTTTGGGAGGCCGAGGTAAGCAGATCGCTTGAGGCCAGGAGTTCGAGACCAGCCTGGCCAACATAATGAAACCCCGTCTCTACTAAAAATACAAAAATTAGCTGGGCCTGGTGGTGTGTGCCTGTGGTGCCAGCTACTCAAGGGCAAAGGCATGAGAATTGCTTGAACCCGGGAAGCTGAGGCTGCAGTCAGACAGCCTGGCGACAGAGTGAGACTCTGTCAAAAAAAAGAAAACAAAACAAAAACCAAAAAACTGCAAGATTCTAGTTCACCTTCTCTATAGTGGCTAAAATTTAAAAGACTAATAACACCAAATACTGGCAGCGATGTGGAGAAATTGGAACTCTCAGACATTGCTAATAGGAGCGTAAAATGGCAAAACACCTTTGGGAAATTGGCAGTTTTCTTATAACGGTAAACATACATTTACCATGTGATCCAGATTCCATTCCTAGATTTTTACCAAGAGAAATGCAAACACATGTCCCAGGGTATTTATGGTAGCTTTATTCATTGTAGCCCCAAAGGAGGAACAACTGAAATATACCAAAATATCCATCAATCGGTGAGCGTAGAAGCATACTGGGCTGTGTCCTTTCTCAGCAGCAGAAAGGAACAAACTACTGGACACACAGCAATATAGACAGACGCTGAAAACATTATTTTGAACAAAAGAAGCCAGACGCAATTTTTGTGTGTGTCATACTATAAGAACAGGCAAAACCAATCTGTGGTGACAGAATCCAGAACAGAGTTTGCCTGTGAAGGAGTGGGATGGGATGGACCAGAAGGGGTAGGCAGAGAGACTGGAGAGGCTGTTCTGTACCTTGACGGGTTGGTAATCACAGGGCTGGATACATGTATCGAAGCTAATTAGGTAATACATGGAAGATCTGTGCATCCACCCTTTTCTTCAATTAAAAAAAAAGATAGGCCAAGCACGGTGGCTCACGCCTGTAATCCCACCACTTTGGGAGGCCGAGGCAGGCGGATCACCTGAGGTCAGGAGTTTGAGACCAGCCTGGCCAACATGGTGAAACCCTGTCTCTACTAATAATACAAAAATTAACTGGGTGTGGTGGCGTGTGCCTGTAATCCCAGCTACTCTGGGGGCTGAGGTAGGAGAATTGCTTGAACCCAGGAGGTGGAGGTTGCAATGAGTCAAGATCACGCCATTGCACTCCAGCCTAGGTGACAAGAGGGAGACTCTGTCTCAAAAAAAAAAAAAAAAAGTAAAAATAAAAAAATGATCTCCAGTTCTGATACTCCAGCCAGCTGCTCCTTGGAGCACAGGGCACCCGACTCCCCCAAGACATCTTCCAGGACATCCCACGACCACTGCAATACAGAGAAGCTACAGAGAGGGTCTGACTGGGCAGAGGAGCCGGAGGGCATGACCAGGGGATGAGTCCAGTTTTGTGAACGGTGCATTCTGATTTGGCATAAAGCCGGTTTCCTAGAGAAAGCAAGGCTTTTGTTGCCTTCCTCTCTCTGTGTGTCCCTTCTGACACCTCACTCCAGTTTCCAAAATCAAAGAAGGAAAGTCAGAAAGAAGTAAAGGGAATAAGAACAAGTCCTGGGCCAACTGCAAAATGTGGCTTTCCCAATGACATGAACTTGTGTGGTGGACAGGACAATCCACAGAACCTCAGCACCCCAAATGCACCCTCACAGCAGCCTCGTGCAAGAGAGGCCGTGGACAATCCTGATTTACAAATGAGAACTCGAAGTGAAGTCACTTGCTCAAGAGCACACAGGTCGAAAGTGGCTGAGCTGGGCTTCAATCCTGGTTCATCTAAGCCCAGCCATGCCCTTAGCCACTTTTGTACTACATGATGCCCTAGTTTATACAAAGTAAACCAAGGCTAAAAGATGGCAGCTTAGAAAGGGAAAGGAAGTTGTGAAAGGGTCCCATGGCCTGGGCACGGATGACAGTGGAGGGAGAATGGTGCACCCCTTCTCCCTGGGTGTCTTTGAGGGCAAGGAGGTTTAAGTGGATTGTGTATGTATACATGGGCTCCAGAAGTTCTTAGCACACACTGACAGCCCCAACCTCAACCCTCTAGGAACCATAGAGTCACGGTCTACATTAGCACTGCCCAATATAGCCACTAGCCACATGTGCTAACTAAGTTTAAATTTATGTCAACTAAAATCAGAAAATTCAGTTCCTTGGCCACACATTTCAAGTGCTCAATGCTGCTTAGGGACTATCGTGACGGGCAGTGCAGGTCCAGACCTTGATCCTGAAATCCAGGCCACGCCCCAAAGGGCTGCAGTTTGCTGCACCTAGAGAGGATCTGCCTATGGGTGTCACTAGGTTGAGGTGTGTAGGGGGTGGTCAGGGAGGAGACAAGAAGGCGGGGGGACTGTACAGTGACGATGAAGACCCCAAGAGCCCTGGGGGGGAGGTGGGGGCTGGGGGCCGCTCTTCTCTGCATGAGCACTCTTTCCTTATCTACTCTTTCAGAAGCGAGTTCTTTTCCTGACCAATGACTACTTCTTCACGGACATCAGCGACACCCCTTTCAGGTGAGGGACACAGGCTTTATTTGCAGGGGGTGAGGGTTGAACATGAATACCAGCAACTCATATTTAGTTGGCAATTTTGTGGTAATAGCAAAAGACCCAGGTCAGTATCCAGGAAACTTGAGGTGTAGACCTGCTTTGCCAGTGTAGCCTAGAATGCAGGTTCCAGAGCCAAACTGCCTGGACATGAACCCCAGCTCTACCATTTACAGGCTGTGTAAACTTGGTCAAGTGTATGGTCTGTGCTATGCTCCTGTGGGCCCCAGGCAAGCCCCACCCCTTCAGATGCTGTTGTTGTTTCACTGTTCATCAGCGTCCATCAGCCAAGCTGCCTTAACAGGCCATTTCCCTGAGGGCAGTTAGCCCTGTCTCTGAGAAGAGGCTCTGAGGTCCAGCACTCCCTACTTTACTGATGCGTCACCTCTGCCTCCTACAACTCTGTTAACAGGTCTTTGAGTTTCACTTAACTTCTCTGTGCCTTAGATTTTGATCTGTAAAATGGGGGTAACAATAACCGCTGCTTGTTGGTGATGTTGTGAAGATTAAGTGATATCATCCAGTTAAGATCCTAAAGCAGTGAGAGGATCAAATTGGAAGATCTCAGGTTCCCTGCGACTGTAGAAATATTTGGCTCTAGGTATTAGGCAGATTAGAAAACAAGCGGCCGTTACCTCTGAATTATCTGATTTCTCCATAAAGCCCTGGTTCCCAGCCCTGACTGCTCATTGGAATACCTGAGGAATTATGTGAAGTTGCCACTGTCCAGGCTTCATCCAAAACCAATTTTTTTTTGAGACAGGATCTCACTCTGTCTCCTAGGCTGAAGTGCCGTGGCACAAACAGCTTACTACAGCCTCCACCTCCCGGGCTCAAGCGATCCTCCCACCTCAGCCCCCCGAGTACCTGGGACAGTACAGGAGCGTGCCACCACACCCCATTAATTTTTTGATTAAAAAAAAAATTTTAGAGCTGGGGTCTCGCTGTGTTGCCCAGGCTGGCCAGACCAATTTAATCACAATTTCTGGGGGTAGAGCCCATGCACTTGCATCTTTTAAAGTTCCCCAAGTAAGTCAGATATTTAGCCAAGGCTCAAAGCTGATGTTCAGCCAAGGAGAGGAAGGCACAGCAGGACCCACCGGGTGGGAAAAGGAGCTCCTGTTTGTGGGACCCCCTGTGAAACAGAGAGACTGTTCTACATTTTAGGGGATGCCTGTGAGGTTCAGGATGTCCCTTGATGAAAATGGGAGCTGAGAGGGCTCTTGGTCTACAGAATGGCCAGGGTCTTGCTTAGGAAGGAAGGCTTCTGGGAAATTGGAAGCACCGCCTCCGTTCTGGAGGGGATGGCTGTGAGGCCAGAGGCAAAGAAGGGGGCCTGAGGAGCACACCACTCGTCGTGGGTACAAAAAGCCCATACAGCTAGTGTTGGTAAGGGCAAGGACGAGGCCCGGGAGACAGGCCGGCATCTGCTGCTGCTGAATGAGTGCCTTCTCTTCTCTCCCCACAGTTTGGGGGTGGTGCTGTCCCGGGGCCACGGAGAATACATCCTTCTGGGGAACACGTCTGTGGAAGAAGGTGGGTCGGTACCAGGGGCTGAGGGACAGTTAAGCAGAAAATAATGGGCTCTCATGGGACACTGGGCAGGGCCAACCCCAACCAGAGCCAGTGTGACAGCCTCCCAGCTCCCAGGCTCCAGAGCAGCCTCTCAGAACAATGCTGCCAGGTGGAGAGGGGCGTGTGTGTCCTTGGCTCCCAGGGCATGCAGGATCTGTGGGTCAGTCGTCAAACCAGCAGAGCCTGAGACCTGCCAACTGCACTGCTAGGTTCCGGGAGGCCTTGCTGGACTAGGTGGGCCGTCAAGGCAGTATGTTTTTTAAACAAAGCTCAAAGCTGAAATTTCCCTGCCAGGTGACTGCCAAGGTGATGAGAAAGGAGGCCAGAAAGAGGAGGGAAGCCTGTATTCATTTGCTAAGGCTCCCAGCACAAAGTACCGCAAACATGGCATCCTAAAACAGCAGACATGTATTCTCTCACGGTTCTGGAGGCTGGAAGTCCCAAGTCAGGTGTTGGAAAGGCCGTGCTCCCCACAAAGCCTCCAGGGGAGTCCTCGCTCACCTCTTCCAGGTCTAGGAGCCTCAGGTGCTCCTCGTCTTGCAGCTGCAACACTTCAGTCTCTGCTCCCTGATCCTGTGGCCTTCTCCCCTCAGCTGCCTCTCACTGTCTCCATTACCTCTTCTTATAAGGACACCACTCATATGGGATCAGGGCCTATCCTAGTGATCTCATCTGAATTTGATTACTTCTGCCAAGACCCTATTTCCAAAGAAGGTCACATTCACAGGTCAGGACTTCAACATATCTTTTGGGGGACACAATTCAGCCCATACCTGGAGCTTATGGGATGCGAACCAAAGTGAGATGGCAGAGAACAGCGGTGGAGGCGGGGAGAGAAGAGCCCCATCCAACCCCATCCCTCGTGCCCGTGACTTACTGTGGCCCAATCACCTTAGGAGACCAAAACCTATCTCAGGGGTCACAGATATCCCAGGAACCCCTGGAAGAGGTGGCCACTTTCTGTTTAACACCCACATACTACCCTCTGCTATCTGCTGAGTACATCTCATCACCCTGCCTTCCTACAACCATCCTGGTCATTGTCACCTCTCTCGTGGACAACCACAGTAGCTTCCAACTGGTCTCCCTGACTCCTTTCTTCTCTGAGCTTCAGCCAGAAGGATCTTCCTAGAAATGCCAAGTCTGCCCACATCACTGCTGATGGGCCTGCTCCTCCTGGCTGCTTTGCTCTGCCCTGGAGTGCCCTCCTCTCCCAGCACACTTTGACCCACTCTCAGCCCCCAGCTTAGCTGTCATCTGTCTGGGAGCTGCCCCTGGTAGATCCCCTCTCCCACACCTGGACTGAGTCAGGCACTAGCTGTGTGCTCACCTGGAAGCTGTGTCTGCCCTTCCACAGCACAGATCCTAGCGCTGAGGCACTCTCCTCTGTTCCCCATCATCCCTAGGCCTCCATCGTGCCTTCTTCCTTCTTCCTACACATTTCTTCCTCTGCCCAGATATTCCCAGGGCGCACTCCTCCAGGAGACAGAGGGTGCTGTCTTATACCCACTCCTGGGAGTGAGACATTCCAGTGGTCAGGGGCTTGGAATCCCGGAGTCTCCTGGTCTTCTGTGGGCAAGGGAGCTCCCCTTCCAGCTGCTTGCCCTGTGTCTACATCAGAGCAGCAGCCCTTGTGAGGCTCCACAGATGCCCCACTGGCCTTTCTGTCATCCCTTCCTTGGACTTACCCTCAGTGGAGCACCTGTTCATTTCTTAGCTCTGAGTAGGTGCCATGGAGCATCAGGTCATCGTTCTTTCAGTCAACAGCGTGTACTGAGCATGAGATCAAGCTGGCTCTGTGTTAGGTGAGAGGCCGCAAAACACACAGGGCCCATCCTGGGGATGAAGCCAATGAAGACAAAATCACTGGTTTCAAAGTGTCACCTCCCTTTGAGGGAGATGCTAGGAGGAATAAGATGCAGCTTCCTCAGGGAGCTGCTGTCTGGCAGAAGCACAAGGTTATTACATGCCCATAATAACCCAAATCCAACCTGGATGGGGAGGAGGGGCATGAGGGCTGCAGGAGGAGAAGATGCTCCCACTGGCTGGGCAGCTCATTGAAGGCATGGCATTTGCCCTGAACCTTGAAGAAGGGGTAGGATTTGGACATGAAACAATGAGAAGAAAGCATTTCAGGAGGTGGGACCTGTGCAGACTTAGCCATGTTCTCCTACTGTGAGCTAAGAGCAAGAAAGAACAGACCCCAGTCCCTTTCTTTAGAAACTCACTGGGTGGCTGTTTCTACAATTGAGACACACACCCTCATGGCAGTGAGGGAGCATCACCCTGAATGTGGACTCTGGTTTCAGGCCTGCATGACTTGCTTCACCCAGACCTGGCCCTGGCCAGTGACTGGTAAGTGAGGAGTAAAAAATGGGAGGGAGACAGGTGGAATGTTTTGAGATAACACTGACTTTCCTGGGTTTCAGGATCTACTGCATCACAGATATTGACCCAGACCACCGGAAGCTCAGCCAGCTAGAGGCCATGATCCGCTTCCTCACCAGGAAGGACCCAGACCTGGAGTGTGAGTGCTGGCCACCCACTGAGGCGAGATTTTCCTCTGGGGCTCTGAAGTTCAGGACTTTGCCAGGAGAGGTGGGAAGGCAGGGGGAGGCTGCTGCACAGCCCTATCCCAGTAGCACATGGATGGCTTAGATCAAACAGGGAGATTCCCAAAGAAAAAGGCATAGCCAGCCTTACCACAGGGCTGAGCTGGTATTTAAGCACCCTTGGAACTGTGGCAACATGTATGGATCCCCAGGTCAGGGACTGGGATCTTTTTCAGCCTCTATCCACCAAGCTCTGTTAAGGGTCAGAACAAAGCACCATTCAGAGTCTGTCATCTTTTTCTCTACCACTGTCTAGAAGTGGACCTCTGGGCAAATGGCTGCCACTCTTCACCAGAAGTCCTCATCTCCACAAGGGGAGCATTTGGCCAGATGACTCGAAGCCTGTGGGCTCTGTTTTCTAAACCGGTTCCTCAGGCTAACCTTGCTCACCTCTTCCAGGTCGAGGAGCCCCAGGTGCTCCTTGTCTTGCAGCTGTGACACTTCAGTCTCTGCTCCATGGTCACGTGGCCTTCTCACCTACACTAATGCAAGTGGTGAGCTCATTAGGCCACATCCTCAGCTTCCTCCTCCTTCTTCCTCTTTGGAAGAAAGAGCAGGTCATCCTGTCACATAATTGTCACCCCCATAAGAAGACTGCCTCCCATGCCAACCCAACAGGGCACTTACTTACTTATTTATTCATTTCATCAACAAATCTGTACTGAGCTTGCACCCTGTGTCAGGCCCTGGGGTAGGTATTAGAGCTACAGAGATAACCCAGACAAGGCCCTTGCTATCATGGAGCTTACATTCTAGTGGAGAAGCCAGGTGATACGCAAATAAGCCTACATATATAGATATAGGTTGTTATAAATTGTGATAAGCACCATGAACAGGATGCTGTAGGGGAGAGAAATAGGCCTGCTTTAAAGGAGATCCTGTTAAGCCACTTGGGTGGCTCTTTTGTGACACCTCCTCACCAAGGTGAGGAGGATCTCCTTTGGGGGGTGACAAAAATATTTTGGAACTAAATAGTGGTGGTGGTTGTACAACATTGTGAATGTACTAAATGCCACTGACTGAATTGCATACTTTAAATTGGTCAGTTTCATTTT
Source organism: Gorilla gorilla gorilla (assembly GCF_029281585.2). NCBI lineage: Eukaryota > Metazoa > Chordata > Mammalia > Primates > Hominidae > Gorilla > Gorilla gorilla. Next base: position 17,494,076 of record NC_073234.2, on the reverse strand, counting down.
ATGTGAATTTTACCTCAATAAAGATAAATAAATTTTTTAAATGAGAGAAGAAAAAGAAAGAGCCTCCATGCAAAGACTGGGAAAAAGAACATCCAGATCAAGGGAAACAGCATGTATAGGGGCTCTGAGGCAAGGAGGAGCTTGGCAAGGTCAAATTCACAGAACTGGCCAGGGGCAGTGGCTCATGCCTATAATGCCAGCACTTTGGGAGGCCAAGGTGGGCAGATCACTTGAGGTCAGGAGTTCTAGATCAGCCTGGCCAACATAGTGAAACCTTGTCTCTACAAAAATTACAAAAATTAGCCAGGTGTGGTGGTGTGCACCTGTGGTCCCAGCTACTTGGGAGGCTGAGGCAGGAGAATTGCTTAAACCTGGGAGGCGGAGGTTGAAGTGAGCCAAGATCATGCCACTGTGCTCCAGCCTGGGCAACAGAATGAGACTCCATCTCAACAACAACAACAACAAAAAACTCACAGAACTGACCAAAGGCCAAGGTGTCTGGATGGTTAAGAATCAGACGAGGAAGAGTTGAGATGGGGGAGAATGGGAAGATCCAACCTGAGGTCACTGAGGGTCTCCTAAATTCATCAGATGTTACAATTGGAAAGAGCCTCAGATATCAAGCTGTTGTACTAACATATTTTTTGGAGTTGAGAAAGTGAAGACAGACAGAGGTGAGGCGGCTCCCTCAAGCTCACAGAGATAGTTTTACATGTCCCGTAGACACGTTCAGGAAGCACATCTTCTCCCTGAACTTAGGATGGGAGAGTTGTCTTCATGAGCGTGGAGGAAGCATGTGGCCTGGTTCCCTGATGTTTTGCACCCAGGTGACGAGGAGCTGGTCCGGGAGGTGCTGTTTGACGCGGTGGTGACAGCCCCCATGGAAGCCTACTGGACAGCGCTGGCCCTCAACATGTCCGAGTAGGTCCAGGTTCCCAGGTTCCCAGGCCCCAACCAGCCCCCAGAATTCCCTTGGCTAAGTTGGGACCCCTCTCACCATCTGGCTGGTGGCTCAGGAGAGAACCCACGTCCTTTGGCCTAAGATCAAGTGGAGGTCCCCCTGGGCACTGGACTAAATCCCCACCCCAGGATAGTCCCATTCCGACAGCTCCTTTCTCTGGGTTGGACTCCAGCCACGAGACTTCAATGGCCAAAATGCCCCTGGCCAAAGAGCAGTTCAAATAGGTTTCCAGCAGGTAAGGTCATGGCACCAATGAACTTGACCTTGGTTTTCCCAGCCCCTTAGAAATCCTCGCTCCCTTTGCTGGTCTCCTGGTACTATTGTGTTTAGTGGCCTGGTAGAAAGAAGATGAGTGGCATGTGAGTGTGAATGTAGGGCATGTGTGTGCCCATGAGTGTTGGGGGGCAGAGTAAGGTATTAATGAGGTTAAGGTCGCAGTGGGTCATACCTTGCTCCTGAATAGGAAGATTCAACATTGTGAAGATGTCAAACCTCCCCTAGACAGTCAATAAATTTAAGCACATAATTAGATACTAGAAAATTAAAAATTAGTTTTTTAGTGCTATCCTAATAAAAAACACCTACAGAATTTTATAGGGACAGTCTCCTATTGAAAAAAGCAAGATGTGGAATGCTACCATTCTACATAGTATAGTACGCTACCTTTTCTGTAAAAAGTGGGTGCCATAGTATTTGTGTGGATTATATAGATAACATCTATGATCTATATGCTGTCTATGCAAGGCTACTCAGGAAACATTCCTCATTAGCTGTTTCTGGTTGGAAAATGGGTAACTGAAACAGGGATGGAAGGGACACTTTTCACCCTAACATGTTGGTGTAATTTTGAACCATATGAATATATGACCTATACAAAATTAGAATAAAGAAAGAAAAACAATCTAGTGGGCCAGGCACTGTTCTGAGTGCTTAGTGTATATAACCCATTTGATCCTCACCGCAGTCCTCACCCACACAGGAGCTCTCATTACTGCCATTTGACAGATGAGGAAAACAAAGCATAGTGAGATCTAGCAACTCGCCTGAGGTCATACGCCTCGAAAGTGGCAGAGCTGGAATCAACAGCAGGCAGCCTCACTCCTGCGCCCCGACTCTTAAACCCTGCACTGTTGTGCCTTCTACAGAGGGCTGGAGCAAATAGGTTTGGAGAGGGGCACCATCTTCATCTTTCCAACCTCAGAGATTAGTCAGAGATGATTTTCAATGTGGAGAAATATTGAGAAGGAAATATGCTTAACCAGAGCATGCTTCAGAAAAGACTTCCTAGGAAGTTAATATAAAATAGCATACAGTTAAGGAGAAAAAATACATAACCATCTCCAAAGATATAGAAAAGGCATTAAATAAATATTAATATTCATTCATTTAAAAAATGTTGTAGAGATGGGGTCTCTCTATGTTGCTCAAGCTGGTCTTGAACTCCTGGCCTCAAACAACCCTCCCACCTCAGCCTCCCAAAGTGATGGGATTACAGGCATGAGCCGCCATGCCCAGCCATAGCATTCTTGTTCATTAAAGCCACTCAGTAGAATTAAAATTGACCTAAGCATGAAAGTAACATCTTAATGGGGCTAGAGGCTCTCTCACTAAAGACAGGAACAAAAGAAGCATGGCTACTTCCCCGTTGCTATTTAACAAGGCCAGAAGGAATTAGACAAGAGAAAGCAAGCAGAGGCAATTAGAGTTGGAAAGAAAGAAGTAAAATTCTCTCTGTTTAAAGATGACATAATTATATATCTGGAAACCCCAGAAGAATTAATAGGAAAATTACTATACCCAATGAAAGAATTTAGTAAAGTAGCAGGTTATAATATCAACATTCAAAAATTAATAGCCTTTATCTACACAAAAAAAAGATGGAAGATATGAGAAGGCTTATTTTAAAAGGCAAGAAATAATACATGATAAAGTTATAAGACTACAAGAACATATGACATAAACTATAAGAACTGTTCAAAAACCTATATAAGGAAAATTATGAAACACTCCTGAAAACACAAAAGTAGAGGCTGGAACACATGGAAAGACAGTGTTTTTGGATACGAGACTTCAACATCATAAAGATATTAATCCTCCCTAAGTTAATGTTAACCCCAATGAAAACACCATCAGTCTTTTTCTGCATCTAGATAAACTGATTATCAAGTTCATTTGGAAGAACAAGCAAGAATAACCAGGAAATCTCTGAAAAAAAAAAAAAAACGCACACACACACACACAAACACACACCAAAAAAAGCAAAGAAGGGAGGTTGGGCCTACCAAGATATTAAAACACATGACAAAGCCTCTGAGGTTTATAAAGTATGGTATTGGCACAAGAAAAGGCAGGCAGACCACAGGAACCCAAAAGGAAATCCGGAAACTCATCTAAATGCATGTGAAAATTTAGTCTATGACAGAGGCATCCTGTCAAATCAATGAAGGAAAGATGGATTTTTAAATAACCGGTTTGAGAGCCATATGGAGCATGATAAAATTGTGTTCTTTTCTCACACCATACACCTGGACGAAGTCCAAATGACTCAGAGATTCAAATGTAAAAAATGAAGCCATATAAATACTAAAGGAAAACATGAGCCAATTGCTCTAAAATCTAGGAGTGGGGAAACCTTTCCCAACAATGACTCAAAATTCAGAAGCAATAAAGGAATGACAGATAAATTTAACAACATTAAAAATGTTTCTGTAGTCGGGTGTAGTGGCTCGTGCCTGTAGTCCCAGCCACTCAGGAGGCTTAGGTGGGAGGATCACTTCAGCCTGAAAGTTCAAGACCAGCCTGTGAAAAATGACAAGACCCCATCTCTAAAATAAAAATAATAGTGACTTAGCCAGGTGTGGTGGTGCACACCTGCAGTCCCAGCTACTCAGCTGCTCAGGGAGGATCACTTGAGCCCGGGAGATGGAGGCTGCAGTGAGGCATGCTCATGTCACCACACTCCTGCCTGGGCAACAGAGCAAGACCTCATCCATTTTTTTTTTTTTTTTTTTTTTGAGGCGGAGTCTCGCTCTGTCGCCCAGGCTGGAGTGCAGTGGCCTGATCTCGGCTCACTGCAAGCTCCGCCTCCTGGGTTCACGCCATTCTCCTGCCTCAGCCTCCCGAGTAGCTGGGACTACAGGCACCTGCCACCACGCCTGGTGAATTTTTTGTATTTTTTCGTATTTTTAGTAGAGACGGGGTTTCACCATGTTAGCCAGGATGGTCTCAATCTCCTGACCTCGTGATCCCCCTGCCTCGGCCTCCCAAAGTGCTGGGATTACAGGCGTGAGCCACCGCGCCTGGCCAACCTCATCTTTTTTTAAAAAAAAGAAAAAAATATGTTTCTATGGCAGAAATAAAAACATCAGCAAGGTAAAAAGAGAAATTACAAACTGGAAAGGTGTTTGCAACTTATGAAACAGATAAAGGGTTACTCTATATATTATGTATTCATGATAAAGGACTTCGAAATTTGAGACTTAAGAGGCCAACTATCTTAGAGGGAAAGTAGTCAAGAAATACGAACAGTTCAGAGGAAAAATGCAAATAGTCCTTAGAAGAACAATTCAAATAGTCTTAAAATATAAAGAAAAACAATGCTCAACCTAACATGTAATCTGAAATGCAAATGACAACTATGCCCAGATTGGACTTCTCGCCTCTCAGACTGAGAGCCACCTGAGCTTGTCAGCGTGCACTGTTGGCAGAACTGTGGGGAGTCAGGCACTCGTAGATTGTGGGTGGGATACGAAATGTTTCAAACCCCGTCGAGGGGAATTTGATGACATCTAGCACAATTTCATGTACATTTACACTTTGACCCAGCAACCTCACTTCTAGGAACCTTATCCCAAAGATACACTGGCAAAAATATGAAAAAAACATACCTATGAGCTGCTCATTATAGCACCTTTAATAACAATAGAAGATTGGAAACAACCCAAACGTTCATCAGTGGGAGCCTAGTTACATAAATCATGGTGGATCCACATAATGGAATTCTATGCAGCTGTGAAAAATTAGAATATCTCCATATACTATGAAATCATCTTCAGTAATGAAAAAGTATGAATAATATCTCCACTGCTTATTTAGAGAGAGAAAATACAAATATATTTTCATAATTACTTTCACAAATGTACATATAAATGTACATGCGTATATGTATGTACACATACACACACGTACTTTTTAGTGGAACAAGGAACCAAAAGTCAGGTTACCTACAGGAAGAGTGAAGGAACAAGGAGATGGGTACAGAGACAGACTCCCCTGAATAGGCCTTATTCTCCATATTGACTTTGGAACCATATAAATGCTTTATCTAATCATAAAACAAAATTAAATTTTAAAAAGTAACCTGTAGTAATTGAAAGCAAATGAAACAGCTAAACCTAGCCATATATCAAGTTCATTAAATAATCGAACATACGGGAATTCTTTCAAGGGGCTTTAGAATTGTAAACACTAAATAAATAAAATGTTAAGCAGTCCTCAGTAATCGCATTGCTAGAAATAGTATTGGCATTGTTATTCTGAATAGAGAGAGCAAATTGTATTATATTAATGTCATTAAGAACCAAGATCTTCAGCAAAAGAGAAAACAGATATGCAAATTTCAAAAATCAAAGAAGTTAAGATTAGATGGAATGCTAAATTTGAATTAGAAATATCAATTTGAACTCATGATGTATTTCTCTTAAAGAAATTAAAAGGATATCCTAGCTCTCTCCCCTGAAAAGGCCCACCGCAGAGAGTGCCCCAGCCCCAGACTTCGGACTTTCGATGTTAGTCCTCTTTAAAATGAGCCCGTGCTCCTAGAAGAAATGTCTGATTCCAGGACAGAGGCAGGAAATACGCACAATGAACCTGGAACATCTTGTCATACGAGGAAGCAAGAAGTTACCAAAGACAAATGATATTGTGCCCAAGGGACCCCAGAGCCAGCTGGAGGAGGCCCTTACTGGCCAAAGGTGGATGATCAGAGCAGCAAAAGTAATTATAATTGCAGCAGGAGCTGGCTGTGGAGGCACGGCTGTTATCCCAGCCTCATGGGAGGCTCAGGCGAGAGGATCGGTTGAGCCCAGGAGTTCAAGGCCAGCCTGGGCAACGTAGTGAGAACCTGTCTTTAAATAAAAATAAAAATAATAATAATAATAATAATAATAATAATTGCAATGGGTTAAAACATATGAAATATGTTAAAATACGTGGGTTCATAATGATACTGGAAAAAACCTCATTGGCCATCTTTGGAAGATTGTTAGGAAAACAACTCATTATTCTAAAACCTAACAAAGAAACAAAAAGAATAAATTATTTATCCTGCCTCTTCTATAAAAGTTGTACTTCAGGATAACTAAATATTGATGAGGAGAAGTTTTTCCTTATACAGATATTTCGGGTAAAAATAAGAAACAAAAGAATGCATGTATTTTTCATGCCCTAATCAGTCAGAGTGTGTGCCTCTTGTGAAGAACAGCCTTGTAAAAACACAAACCGGAACCCGGTCAGGCCCTGAGGTCTCACGGCCAGTTGACAGGCAATGCGGGGGACACAGAGCAGGCTGAAGAGCACCCCAGGGTGGCAATCTGCCAAGGCCAGAACCGGAGAATCCCCACAGGCAAGCGCCCTTTGTTGCTCTGTTTGTTCCACACATCAATTGCAAGGAAAAGAGAAGGGGAGAGGGAGAGTGGAGAGAGAAAGGGAATCAGGTTAAAGGAGGCCAAAGATGACTGCTAATGGTTATGGGGTTTCTTTCCGGGGTGATGAAAATGTTCTAAAATTCACAGTGCTGATGGTCGCACAACTCTGTGAATACATTAGAAACTATTGAATCACACGCTTTAGGTGGGTGAGTTGGATGGTATTTGAACGATATCTCAATAAAGACAGAGAGAGACAGACAGACAAATAAGAGATGACCCGTTGCCATGCGTGAGCCTTAGGCAGATTCTGATTCAGCCAAACTTAAAAAAATTCACGAGGCGACTGGATTATCTGATCATATTAATGAATGGTCAGGTTTTTTTAAGGTATAATAATGGCATTGAAGTTTTTTTAAATGTTATTTCTATTTTGATTGTATAAATTAAAATATTTACCCATGAAATATCTGGGATTTGCTTCAAAATAATCTAGTTGAGGGGCTGGAGGAGGCAGTGGCTGAACTGAGACCAGCCCCGGGTTGGTGATTGTTGAAGCCAAATTATGGGTAGTGAGATCCATTAGCCCATTCTCTCTGCCTTTAAACAGAGAATTGAATCAGGAAGCTTTAGGGGAGCTTAGGCCCTGTCCCCAGAGAATCTGACTCAGAGGTCTGCGGCAGGGCTCTGTGCGGCTCGAGTCCTATGACCCCTGTGCCCGCCCTGTACAAGCCCCCTGGCTACAGGACTGGAGTAGGTGGGGGAGACCCTTTCCCTCAGTGATTTTCCAGACCTTACTACAGTCCCGGGTACCACCCACAGACACTGCAGGGTCTATGCATGAGGAAGACCCCCGCAGTCCAGCCTGTGAGCCTGGCAGTGCTTTGGAATTGCCTACTTAGTATGCTCACTATAGCACACACCCTTGGGCGTGGAGAGGAACTAGGTAATAGCCTCCTATCCACTGTGCCAAAGACAAGAATATCATCTGGGTTAAAAGAGATGACTTCCCACCCTGGTCAAAGTATCGTGGCTTTGAGACTGAGAGGGAGATATGTGACGCCAGCTAGCTCATGGATCTGTCTTCTTTCAAGTCTCAACGGCAAGGTTATGAGGCCCGTCGGGACTTCTCCTGGGTGGGTGTAGGCAGTGCCTGCTCCCCCTCCCTTCACATTTCGGTAATAAGGGAAGTATGAGGAGGGCTGTAAGACCAGGAGGTGCCAGGTACGTGCTGGGCATGAGAAGTTCCTGTTCCTTAGGTCCCAGGACAGAATCTCCCTTCCAAGTTCCATCTTCTAGACCGAACTCCCCAAAAGCCAGGAGAACAAATTAAGAGCTAGATCTGCCGAGGCAGAGAGGCAGAGGCCCAGGGCTTCACTTCACAGGGGTGCTGCCCGGAAGCCGGGCCTGAAACCTGATGGGCACCATGGATGCCAGCAGGGTGCGTGTCCCGGCCCCTTCCCAGGAACCCAGCCTTTCTGGAAAGTCTTCCCTGAGCCAGGCCAGGCAGGAGCAAGGAGAAGCCCCCAAACCCCTGCAGGTCACCCCCAAGCTCTTGCCACAGCCGCGTGGTGACCATTCCCGCTCTGTCTGCCACAAAGGGAGTCTGAACACGTGGTGGACATGGCCTTCCTGGGCACCCGGGCTGGCCTCCTGAGAAGCAGCTTGTTCGTGGGCTCCGAGAAGGTCTCCGACAGGTGGGTTGGGCCGGCCACCTCGGGAGGGCAATCCCTGCAGGGCGGAGAGGGCCAGAGTCCCACGGTGTGTTCCTGGGCCATGGGTGGACTGGCATGGGGTCTCTAGCATGCTGGACCCCTGGGAACCCAGCAGGGCAGAAGGATCGGGATTGACAGATTGGGACAGTGGGAAAGGCAGCCCTTCCCCGAAGGCTTACGGATCGGGATTGACAGATTGGGACAGCGGGAAAGGCAGCCCTTCCCCGAAGGCTTACACATCCTGGTGGTGGGTCCCTAGTACAGGATGGAGGCCGGACCAGTCAGGGAGAGACTTTGAAGTTGAGGGTTGGTCGGAGAATCCACCTAGAGGAATCTCTAAGGGACAAAGCCGAAATTGCTTTCCTCTCTGGGCTGGTCTCTGTGTGACAGGCTGAATCTTCTGGCTGTGTCTCTTTTCCCCACTCCTAAGGGGAGAGGAGGTGCTGCTGGGGCCCTGTGGTAGGTGGAGTGCTCACCCCGCAGTGCCTTCTTGAGCCATCCACTCCCACCTTGGTGTGGGAGATTTGTGGTCTCTTACTCTACCTGGTAGGAGTCCAGGCCCAGCTCCCTGTAGGCCATGGAAGACTTAGGCCTCCACACCAGGAATGTTCAAACGGGGGTGATTTTGTGACATTCCGCAATGTCTGGAGATACTTCTGGTTGTCACACTGTGGGAGGCAGAGAACTTCCTACGGGCACCTAGTGGTGGAGGCCAGGGATGCTGCTAGACATCCCATGATGCACAGGGCAGCCCTCACGGCAATCGCCTGGCACAAAATGTCACCGGTGCCAAGGCTGAGAGACCCTGCTCTAGGCCAAGGCCGGGTTCTGGGGGAATCAGGGGCTGGCCCACCCGGGTGCTCAAGGGAGGATGGGAGCCCAGAGGAGGGGTTGGGGGCCGAGCAGTGCCACCTGCCGCTTCGCAACCCCGGAGACTCCAACAGGTGAGGACCTTCAGGCACCTGGAGAGCAGCCCAGGGCCCCTGAGCCGACCTGACCCTACTCTCCTCGCCTCCCACCCGCCAGCTGCTCCTCTCACTAAGCACGCCCAGCCACGGAGCGCCATCTTTGAGCTTCTTCCAGGACTCTGTGACAAATCCACACTTGCTAAGCAAAGCTGAGGCTTTCTAGGAAAACAAATTAAGTTGCTCTTCCCTTTCCCTCCCTCCTCCCTCCCCTCCTCCCCCCCACCCATCCCTGCGGAGGTGGAGAAGGAAGAGCACCACTGCCTCCCTGACCCTTCCCTCACCCCCTCTCAGAGGCTTCTAAGACTGGAAGCAGGAGATTCGAGGCAGACAGACCTTCCCAGTGCCTCTGCCTCCTGCGAGCAGTCCCAGGGGCTCCCTTCACCCAGACTTGAGGTGAATGGCAGCCCAGGAACTGTGTCACAAGGCAGGTTGCTTCTGGTACATGTGAGCCCGTCACTCTCAAAACCAAATGTCAGTTATCCACCTTGTGGATTATCCACAGCAGTGTCTGCTCCCCACCCCCACCCTGCTTCTCCCTGCCTCCCACTCTGCTTCTGGCCGAACACTCCCTTCTGTGGGCTGCTGTGTGTTCAGGGAATGCAAAACCATAATTAGCAAGGTAAAGCTGCTCAAAAAAAGGAAACTCATAATGTATGCAAAAACCTAGAGGCAATCCTCTTGAAGGAACCATTTGGGGGGATTGATGCCCTCCTATTAGTGCAGTGATAGGGCTGACTACAGCTTCCTCCCTCAGACGTGCCAATGAGCCAGACAAGAAGAAATTAGGCTCTATCCAAAAGAAAGAAATCCTGCAGGCAAAAGAGTTTACATAAAAATGGAAAGTATCCCCTCGTTCTACAGACCCTATACCTCTTCCAGCTGCTAGCTAGATGCAACATAACATCATTTTGTTTCTGGAAAAGGCGAGAATTGCTGGGAAACATTGTCTGGGGCCGTACTAATTTAGGGGCTAAAATCACTCTCTTAGCCCAGCCAAGTTGACCTTGTGTGAGAAAAGGAAAGAGGGATGACTGTGTTCACAGATCTGGGGAGAGGTACCACATCTTCCTCCTTGCAGGAAGTTCCTGACACCTGAGGACGAGGCCAGTGTGTTCACCCTGGACCGCTTCCCGCTGTGGTACCGCCAGGCCTCAGAGCATCCTGCTGGCAGCTTCGTCTTCAACCTCCGCTGGGCAGAAGGACCAGGTAACCCACAGCCCTGTGCTCCCGGGGCTGGGCCAGTCTCAGGCCAGTCTCATCTCTCCTCCTGCTGTGCTCTTAGTGGGAAATGGGAACGAGATATGGAATAGAATGTCCAGACCACCAGGGTTCCCCTCCTGCCTTCCCTCCTGCCATGCATTAGTGACGTAAAAAAGCTCACTGGCACCTTCCCACACCACAGGTCCCAGGCTGAAGGTGGGCCTGATCATTTGATTCCCTAGCCAGCCATCAAAGTTGGAGTTTAAAAACCCAGCATGGGATTCTAGCCCCGATTCCAAATATGAGATCAGAAGAGTCCATCTCTAAGATTCTTCTATTTATCCTGCATGTCTGTGAAAGCTTCATAAGCCACCCAGATGGGTGGTTTCATTAGGGGCTGCAGTACTCACTAAGTCAGTGGGGCTGCCCTGCTCTTCCCAAACAGAAAGAAAGCAACCTGTCCCCAGTTACTCAGGACCACCCAGGACCAGCCTCAGGGAGCTCCCAGCCTTCTCCACAAGCCCCTCTCAGCTCAAGAGAGAGGCTGTGCCGGGCAGGTGGTGGGGAGGGTGGGGTATGAGGCAGCCACAAAATCCCTGCACGGCCAGGGACCAGGAAGACTCTCAGAGTTGATGGGCACCCAACTGCCAGCCAGCCCCAGCCCCCATTCTGGAAAATAACCAAAATAAGAAAAATTAAGTGACTCTAACAGAGCACCAGAAAAATCCTGCAGAGGCTTCAGTGTCTGCATAGCCTGGTGCTCTTGATTTACACTCGAAGTGACTGTGGCCCAGGGAGCTTCCGGGGCTTTTCCAGGGATCCCAGAGTGCATGGCACAGCCACCCCTCCACCACCCCTCCACCAGGTGAGTGCTGGGGCGGCTGATCCCATTCCAGCACATGGATCCAGGGGCCTGGAGAGTGTGCACAGGCAGGTGGGGTGAGCCTCAGGAGGGGATGCAGGAGTGTGGAGACTTCTGAAAGGAAAGCCAGGGCTGGGGTCACTCAGAACTTCCCCTTTAGGATGCCCTTCTGCCAAAGGCCTTCCACCACCACTTTGCCAAAACCATCCTCAAGCGTCGTGATGGAAAAATGTCCTGGAGCTGATGGCTGGGGAGGCCCAGGATCCCGGGCATCCTCCTGGGACCAGGACAGGGAAGGCAAACAGCAGGGAGGAGCTCCACCCTGCCCCCTCTGGAATCCCACCTTCCTCACCTGGTGCTATGCCCCTACTCCCACCTGTGCTGTTCCCTCCACACACGTGCCAATAACTACTATGCTTCACAAAACGATTTTCCACGTGTTTTTCATTTAATCTAGACAACCCCATGAGATAAGTACCGTCATTATCCCTCAACTTACACAAGGAGAACGTGAGGCTCAGAGAGGTTCTGTGACTTGCCCAGGGTCACACAGCAAGGGAGCCACAGAGCCAAGCTCTGCCCTAATCCAAGCCCAGGCCCCGTTACCACACTGAATGTAAGGAAAGAGGGAGGGGGAGTTTTTATTACCAGTGCAAGCCCAACAGGAAGGCTCTGGAAGCAAAGGGGAGACCCCTTCCCACACCGTCCACCCCAAGGCTGAAAGAGGCAGCTCCTCCTCTGTGGCCACACCCTCGATAGCAGCACATTGGGCTCCCCAGGGAGGGCACCCACAGGCCCCTGGAGAGTTTCTATAGTGAGGCCCCAACCCCTGCCCCAGGCCCTGATGACAGGTCCCCTCCTGCCCGCATTCACCAGGACTGAGCCTGCTGGCTGCTGGGGGAGCTTTATGTGGCGATGAGGTGGGAGGGTGGGTGGGTGAGAAGCTGAGCCACGAGGAGAAAAGAGGGAAGCTGGAGCCCAAAAAGGGGGCCTGGTGAGGAGGGAGGCGGGGCCCACTTCCTCTCCACAGCCCGCTCACTCGCTCAGCGCACGCACACGCTTAGACATGTGGCCACCTCTGCACACTCCCTTCCACCCCAAAAGAAGGAAAACAACTGCGTTTCAAGGGGGAAAAGAGGACGAGCTGCCTCCAGGGTGAGGGGAAGTTGCCCTGTCTCTCTAGGCTGACACGGTTGCCCTTTGCCGAGGCTTGGTGGGCTGAGTCCCGACCACGTGGAGCTGCATCGTGCAGTCAGTGCTTAGAAACCTGTCCGCACACAGCAGAGCCTCAGCAATATGCCCACAGCCCACCTCTCCCTGGGCCCCGCCCCCTCCTGCACTCCGTGCCCTGATCACTGCCACCAGGTGCTGGGCCAGGTAGCCACGGTGAGCCAGGCACTGAAATCCCTGATGTCCCCAGAGACTGCCTCATTAGGGTCTCCACATGCTCACATCCGCGTTTCCTACAAGCCTCTGCTGGCTGGGATACAAATGTGACAGAAGGTCTGTCCCAGAAAATGGGCTGTGGGACCCAAGGAATATTGTCGGGGCTGCCACATCACCACCTTCGAGATGTCTCTAGATACAAGGTGGGGAATTGTCCCTTCGTCATCATGCGGCAAATTTCTAGAATCAAGGACAACCTTACATACTGGAAGTTCCTGGAATCAGACTGCAGTTTTAGGTTTCTTGAGCTATTTGACGACAGCGGGTGTGATGGGTAATCTTGGTGACGTGGCAGATGTGAGAAGCTGGTGGTTAAGTCCCGGGACAATTGACACTGTTGTCATAATCGCCACACAAGAGTCCCGTGACCTGTTTGCTTCAGGCAACATTTGACATCAAGACATTCTAACAAAATGTGATAGCACATCAGAAACTGTTTGCCCCTTTCTCAGAAGTTGAGTCTGCATTTGACCTGCAGACAAGAGTGCTTTGAAATTCAAGTGCGGGGCCAAGGACTGATGAGAATTAAGAAGCCTAGCGCCCTGAAGTAGCCAGCCCCAGTCAGAACCAGAAAGCTCTGTTTCAATGTGGAGCTGAAACTGCCCTCTAAACTGTGCATCTATGGTGGCCTGATTGTTCCAGAAGAAATGGAGAGAGCAATGCGAGGCAAGCCCTGTGGCCTTCAGGAGCCTCAGGACTTGCCTTGAGTTGCTGCAGAGTCCCAGAAGTGGAGCAACAGCTGAGAAGCAAGTGAAAGGCCCGGAGAGCAGTTGTGCAGTGGAGGGTCCGTCACCTCGCTGCCCAGGGCCGCACGGTGGCTCAGCTGTGGCATCTGGCTTCCTGATTGGGACTGACTGTCGGTGTCCTCCCTGACTCATGCAGACTCACAGAGAGCAATCCAGGATCACCCACCACCCAGTGCTGAAATGCAGCCTGTCCTTCCTCCCATTGGAAGGGATCACTGGATACAACACAGGTGTTGTGGGCAAGATGCATGCCGCAGCCGACAAACAGGCAGAAACCCCAGTGTCGTGGGGACACTGCAGCCCTGCACTGTGCTGGCGGCCAGAGGCCATGTGTGTGTCTCTCCAAGACCCGTGTTGGGGTCACCATCACAGCAGCAACTTCTCCAAACACAACCCCTGTCCCCACCCTCGCCTCAATTCTTCCAAGGATGCCTTCGCCTGCTTTTATTCCCATCTCCTATTCCAAGAAAGTGGTAGCGCTCCACCTGCCCCAACCACAGCTCTTCCCCAGTGACCATGTTGTCTTTGTTTCCCCAGAAAGTGCGGGTGAACCCATGGTGGTGACGGCAAGCACAGCTGTGGCAGTGACCGTGGACAAGAGGACAGCCATCGCTGCAGGTAGGAACCGCCCTTGTGGTGTTGAGGCCAGGAAGCTGGGGACGGTGTAAAGAGCAAGGCATAGATCACAGCAGAAGGCCCTGCACATGTGGTCAGGGCCACAGTCCTGCCGGTGGAATGTGGGATGGGCGGAAGTGCACTCTTCCTAAGCCATTTCATTTGTAAAACCATAAAACTTTGGATGTAAAAGTATTCACGAAGTGAGCAAAATGAAGCCCAGAGAGGCTAGGAGATCTGCACAGCCACACGGAACAGAGACTGCAGCCCAGCCCCCCGCCGCCCCCCACCCACCCCCTCTTCCACATAATATATTTACTGTATGCAAGCTTCTCTTGAGAAATGCTTCCTGCGGGTTGATAGAGCATTACTGAGGCATTCTGTAGCTGAAAGGAAGGCTGGCGGGCAGAGCTCTTTTATTCTAGGTCTTTTATCAATCATCGCCATCATCATAAAGCTAATATTTACTGAGTATTTACAGTGTGGCAACTTCTTGAAAACTTTGCTGTTGAAAAGATGACCTGAAGACCAGCAGCACTGAAATTGCCTGGGCCTCTGTTAGAAACACATAGTCTTAGGTTCCAGCCCATACCTGTTCAACCAGAGTGTGCTTTTACTGAGATTCCTACTGGTTTGCCTAAACATTAAAGTTTGAGAAAGCTCTTTTGTAGTATTAACTGATTTAACCTTTAGAAATATTTTAGAGTGTAGGTATTACTGTCAGTGCCTATTTTATAAATGAGGACCATAGGCTCAGAACGTTTGGCTCAAAGCAACCCAACTAGTGGGGATCGGATGCCATAATTCAGTCCAGACCTGTCTTTTCCCCCAAAGGTGTTACTAACCACCAAGATGCCCTGCCTCTTTATAGAGCAAACAATGGATGCTGATTCCTGTGCCATTCCCTTACCTGCTCCGTCTCCTATTGCCTTGGGGTCTCGTATAAGAGGGAAGTGGGACTGTGACTCGAACCCCTGAGGCATGAGCTCAGTGTGTATGTTCAGCGTGTGTCGGGCACTGTGGACTGCCTCCCATGCGGTCCTTGGGGTGACCCAGTGAAGGCAATGGTTCTGGCTCTACTTTACAGCTGAGGAGACTGAGACACAGAAAACTTACTTGCCCAAAGCCGCACAGCTAATAATGAATGAGGCTGGGATTTGAACGCAGACCACCTCTCGTTGGAACCCAGGTTCACTGCCCTGTGCTGCGGTTTGCCATGGCTTACGTGATGAGAGCAACTGTGACCCTCACAAGCTTCTCCTGACTTTCAGTTTCTTAGTGCCTGCAGAGTCCTTGGTGTCTCTGCCTAGCTGTCTGAAAACGATCAGGTCCCTGCGATGAAGCCCTCCTTACCCTTGTTTTAGCTTCAGTATCTGGGACCCAGCTGTGTTCTGAAAAGTTGCGAGATCCAACAGGCACTCGAGCTCGGCCATCCTGGCTCCGTGAACGCAGCTGGCAGGCACCTGCCTTGTAACCGAGGCCCTGGCCAGGTGAGGACTCTCGCAGCAGCATGGGGATGGAGCAGACAGGGTCAGGGCAAAGGGGATGCAAGGGAGCCGGCTGGGCTCTGTCTTCCTGCCTCAGAGAGGGCACCAGGGCCGTCCTGAGTTGGGGTCCTGGGCTGTGTGCCACTCTGGGATAAGCGACGGGGGGAGAACGGCTCCGTCTGACATTGCCAAATCGCCCGGGTAGAAGCCCCGTGTCACTGGTCGTGTGCGATGCAGCCACCTGCAGCACTTGGAAGGGATTTGTGCCCTCCTGGCTGCCATGCTTCCCTGGGCCCAGGGCACACTAAACCCAGACCCAATTTCCAGGCCAAACTTTGACTCCGAAATCGTCTCCCTACAGGCTGTTCTGTGCTCCCAGCCAAGCCCGCGCCTGTGCTGCTCCCACGTGATGGGGGCCTTCTCAGCTTCTGTACACCTGGAGGTCTAGGAAAGATGGGACAGGGGGTCAGGCTGCTGGCTGTGCTTTCCTGCACTCTCCAATTATTTGATAGCATTTTTAACTCAGAGCTGAATTAGAGCCGAGAGGGGTTGCCATAGAAACAGTGTCCCAGTGCCTCCAGTTTAACTCACTGCAGACAATCGCTCTTACACTCTGGGGTGCATGAATGCCAGAGGAAAAGAATGGGGTGCTGGAGACCTGATACTTCAATTATGATTTTTCTTTTGGTCTCCTTCTGCCACTTCCTCTCCCTGGCCTGTGGCTCAGCCTCCCTGATCCTGGGGCCAGCTGGAGCCTGTAGCTGAAGGAGGGGTAGGTGGTTCATTTGCTGTCCCTGGAAACGGCTGGCACTGTAAGCGTGTGAGCGCCAGGCCTGCTGAGTGTGGTGTCTGTGGTGGGGGCTGTATGGTGACGATTGTGCACCGAGCTCGAGGGGAAGGTAGGAGACGGGCACTCAGCCCAGCCACGGGGGCAGCGGCGGGCTGCACGTCACTGCCGTGTATAACGCCACCGGCTCACACAGAGGGCAGCGGACCAGTAGAGATCACGTTCATCCCTAAGCAGGTGGTTTATAGACAGCTACTGCAAAATTTCCAGAGATCTAACTTTTGGATCAGGATCTGTTTTCAATTCTCCATGTCCTCCAGGCCCTAGGCGAGGAATGAGGTCAAGCTCCAGGATGGGGCTGTAACGGGCAAGTGTTTGTCCAGCAGATGGGCGTTCTTCCAGCATGACTTGTAATGTACACAAGCCCCTGCACAGAGGCCCTTCCTGCCGGCCAGGGCTGCAAGAGTTCTCCCCTCCTGAGAGGTCAGCCTCAGTGTAGGCCCAGCCTTCAGACCTTTGAGGGCTTCTGTCTGGGAACCATGACATTTGAATTACACGCATAAGCATGACAGAGACCTGTGCCAGGCCTGAGAGGGGCCCCGTTCTTGCTTCTGCAGTGGGGCTCAGGAAGACTTGTCTTGGGCCCTGCTATAATTATTAGGGCTATAGGAGAGCAACATCCCTACACTTATCACCACCTGGGGAAGGCGGACACCCCAGCTCTGCCGTGGAATGGAGCTGAACTCCCGGGGGACCCTGATGGTTCACTTCCCTCTAGGGTTTGCTCCTGGCTCGCTGGGTTGTTATCCAAAGGAAGATCCTAGGAAGGAGAAAATTCCGCCTTGGCCTCTGAAGACTAATGAACCATATAGCTGAGGAGGGGGTTCTTGGGCCGAGCGTTGAGCTCACTCTTCAATGGGGCTTGCAGCATGCTTATAACCCCAGAGTCTGATGCTCTTCCTCATCCCCTCTACTCAGTGCCTCACTCCCCAGCCCTCCAGTCCGTAATTCCGGGCCCACCTGCTGAGCCCCGTGGAGGGTTCACCCTGCAGGCCCAGAGCGTGGTTTGCCGGCGCCTGAGTAAGCCCTGAACAAGCTCCTCCTCCTGGCCAGCAGCCCCGCCAGCATCCAGTGAGGCTGAAAGAACCCAGTCAGCCGAGGCCCCTCCAACTGCCCTCCCCTCCCACTGTGCGGCAGCATCCTCTGGGCAAACAGTGCCTTCTCGCCACACGAGCCCATCTGTCCTGGCTGCCAGGGCCGATTCATGTCAAGCCTGGGTGGATGAGCAGCACCCACAGGGCACGGGCCACGGCGGGCTCCCCAGCTCACCTTCGCACCACAACCTCGGTGCCGCCCAGAGAAGCTGCCCTGAGGCTCAGGAACCTGCCTGTCAAGCCAGGGTGGATGTACCATCCTGGCTCTGCCAGGCCACGAGCTCACTGCCCCCAGCCACAGGGCCTCGCTGTGATCCAGGACTCGGCCTCCGCCCTCTCCCAGCGGTGCCCCAGCCCTGGCCCTGGGTGGGAGGCACCGTCTGTCATCAGAGCTCTACGCATCAGGATCATGACCACCGGTGCTTTGTCCAGCCTCCTGGGGAGGTGGGGGGCAGGAAGCAACTCTCCTGGCACCCAGGTCCCCTTCCCACCCAATGAAACCAGGAAGTACGTAGGAAAATACAGTCTTTATTGGTCTTCTGAAACAACAAACCAGAAATATAATTTTGCCTTTAAAAATCTTCTGTCTCAGGCTAAAGATACCACCATTGACAATGCCCTCCCCTCCCCCCAGTCCCTTTAGAAAATCCCCAGATCTGGTACCAGCCCGCACGCCAAAAGAAGGAAGACTGTGGCCACGGCCGGGGCCGCCTGGGGTCCCAGTAAGCAGCCCATGCCAGGCGTCCTCTGTCCACCTGCCAGGACTGACCTCCTCAAAGGCATTCCTCCAGGCCCCCAGCCCACCTCACCCACCCACTGCCGCATGAGCAGGGAGGGTCGGAGTGGGGCACAGGAGCTAGGCCTGCCAACTCCCTCTGCTCAGACCCTTGGCTTCAGGGTTCTTGCTGGCCTCTTCCTGAGCCCCCATCGAGATTCCATCCCAGAGCCAGGGACGAGCCTGATGCCTCCTGAGCCTGTGAGCATGACACCTAGGTACCCACCATCTTCACACTCTGAGGAGGGGCAGAGCTAGGGAGGGGGACAGATAACCTGGAAAACTTGCACTGCCTTGGCAGCAGTTGGCTCTGTCCCAGACAGGCTCCCCACCCACTCTCTGGTTTGGCCCCCGCCTGGGTGCTCTAGGGAGCCACACTGAGCAGACAAAGCCCGGGAACAGAGGCCCCATCCTGGGAGCCTCTGGGCAGCATGTGGCCACCCGCTCCTGCTCCTGGGCTCTGTCTTCGATAAGCTGGCAGGCAATGAGCCTCAGGGGAGCCACCGTGTTCTCTGCCTGCCACCTGCTTTCCCCAGAGGGTGCCACCAATGGCAAAGCACCACCAAGTCCCAGCCCTGAAGTCACAGGCCAGGAGTACTGAAGATGGAGGGTGAGAGGCACAGAGTCACGGTGCCAGGCTGCAGGCTGTGGAGGAATCAGTGGGGGCCCCACAGGGCCTGGTGCTGTGAGGTGCGTGGGCAGGACCGAGGCACCACCAGTGGTGTGTGGCTGGGTCCTCAGGAGGCCGCCATGCACACATGCAGCCGCTCCAGGCCCCTGGGTGGTGTCCCGGGAAAGCCCAGCAGGAGAGGTGTGAGAGGGTTGCCATGGTGACAGGAGGGCTCCTCCAGTGGCACCATTTTGGCCCACTTTAGAGGATCTCAAAGGATCCTGGTGTTACTGGTTGAGTTCCTTCCTGCTGTTGACTTGAGAAGATTGCAGTGAGCACGCGAGAGGCTCTGTGGTCTCAGGGAGACCCCTGGGGAAGAGCATGTCTCTGCTGTTCGAGCGCTCATAGCCTCGGTCTCCGTGTGACCGTGTCAGTGTGTGTGTGTGTGTGTGTGTGTGTATTCTTTCAATCCATGTGACCGCACTGGTGATGCGATGGGTGTGTGAGTGAATTAGCGAATCCAGGAGCATGTGGTCAGTGTGGCCTATAGCAGATCCAGGGGCATGATGGCGTCGGCCAGGGGTGTATGGTGTTTCTGAGTGCTGGGTCCAGATGGCAGGGCTGGTGTGTTTGCACATTGGTACCAACAGTTGTAGAGCTGGACCAGCTTTCACACTGCAGGGGTGTTCAGAACGTCTTTCTGGCTCAGGAGAGAGTCTCAGAAATCTACCTTCATCTCTCAGATCCCTCCCTCCCCGTCCCCTCAATGCAGGTGAGGTGGGACCAGCAAGGTAGGAAGAGTCACCAGCTATGGCCACCCCAGGGCAGGAAGGGCGACAGGGGAATGCCCAGTCCGGAAGCCTCCTCTTGCACACACCTCCTTGCTTTGCTGTGGCCAGAGCTTAGGGAGATCCCCCACATGTTCCAAAGATTTACTGGCCCAGACAGGAGCATCAGCAGGAGCCCCCAGCACGGTGGCTTTCAGGGAGTCTCGAAAGTGCAGGGAGAGAACCCGGCGTGACTTGTCTGCTGGAGGGCGGGGAGGAGGGTGGACTCGGGGAGGCAGTGGCCGGCGCCGGGTCAAGATGGGGGCTGTGGCTGAGCAACGCCGTGTGCTCTCCCCACCCTTCCTACCTGGCCGGGTGGGGGTGGGCGCTCAGGCCACAGAAGAGATCTGCTTCTGGTCCTCGTGCTCGCCCTCGGGGTCCCCCATCAGGGGCTGGCGCTTTTTGAGCTCCCGGTGGTACTTGGCCATGAGGGAGGCGTAGATGCAGCCGTAGGCAGCGGCCACCACCATCATGATGCAGACGACGCCGCACACGGCCCCTGCGATGATCACCGTGCCCATGGCTCGCCTCACGCTCGCCGGCCGGTGCCTCTGCTTCTGTGGGCAGGCTGTGCTGGGCTCTGGCTGCGGCTCAGCCCCGGGCTTGGGCTTAGCAGGCTCTGGACTGGCCTTGGTGCAGGGTGGCCCAGGAATATCCAGCCCAGCTGAGCTATTCTCGTCCTCCAGCTGGGAGCAGTAGTTGAACATCTCCATGGGGACCATCCGCATGTCCTTCCCCCTCAGCTCCTTGGGCAGGGTGCAGGCAAGCTGGTCCAAGCGTCCCCCTACATGCAGAAGAGAAAAAGAGGGGCTGACCAGGCATCTAGAACTCGCACTCCCTCTCCCCATCCCCAGCTCCCCAAAACGGAAGCCCCAGAAGGTAGTTTTTATCAGCAATGTAGTCAATCCTGGAATCACCATCTATAGAAGAGGAAGCGGAGGAGGGAAAACAGCATTGATTGAGCCAAGTCCACAGTGAGTTACGTATATCGTGCCATTTCATCCTCGCAGAAGCCATGTGAAATGGATATTGTCTTTATTCCCATTTTATAGAGAAGCACGCAGCCACTTCCATCCAGCCTGTCCTCTCCCGGGCCAAACGGACCCACAGAGTAAGGCAGTGCTAACATGGGGAGGTTCCCAGGAAAGGGCTGTCATTAGAGAGCTGAGCGTCCCTGCCACACTCTCTGCCCCCGAATCTGCCTGCTCATCACCTGTCTGTGAGCCCAGGATACCGTTCTCAACACAGCATCTTATCCTTCTAGGGTTCTTACCTCTCACTCAAAGGACAGCAGTCAAAACCCACTGCCCCTGCCGCTGCCCCTCCACGCAAGACCTTTTGGTTGCCTAAGAATGGGCAGCTCCCTTCCTGGCATAGAGAGGAAAAGAGTTGGGCAGGAATGTTCTCCTTCTCCTCCTTAGGAGCAATCCAAGGGCCCCATCGGTGCCCCAACCACAGCCCTGTGAGTACAAAGGCATCTGGAGGGGGAATCCTGGAGGCACACGAGGCCAAGGAGAGGAGGCTGGTGTTGATGAGGAGGTGTTGGTACCTGGGCGCACGGGCTCGCCAGGATGTCTTCATGATGATGGTGGAGGCTGGCTCGGACAGAGGGAGACACAGATGCAGGACAGGGGTGGGGTGAGAGAGAGGGTGGCTGAGGACAATGATCTGTCTAGACATCCCCTAGGAAGTGAAAGTTGGATTCTGGCCCTCTTTCAGCTTCCAGTGAAATCTGGATGCAGGCACTAGACCCCCTGCTGAAAAGATGCGGGCTGCAGCCACTCCGTCACTGGCAGCTCCCTCTGCAGCCCATCTGCCGCAAGTCTCCTCATATAATAGGCATCAATCTTTCCCTGGGATGCCGATGGAAATATTCCAGGATTTTGTTTTTAAGAAATGCAATGTTGAAAGCAACTCTGCTATTGAAAAAGTCTGAAAAATGCACATTCTCATGGCATGCATTTTTGTGCTGGGAATTCAGTTCCCGGCGACCACAGGAGAGGAGGGTCTGAAGACACCCGGCCTAGTTCCCCTGTGCGGCTGACACCTGGGTGGCCTGCAGCAAACCTCACATCCCAGGAACATGTATCAGTGCTGCCTGGGGACGCAAAGCTGGGTGCTGACAGGGATGCAGCCTCATTTCCCTGCTAGGAAGACCCAAGGTTGAATCCTGGCTGTGTCATCTTGTGAAAATTATTTAATTTATTTAATTACTTATGAATTTTAGTTTTCTTAGCTGTAAAATAAGAAGGTCTATCTCAATTAGCTGCTGTAAGGTTTAAAACCATGTACATGAAAAGACATCGGTAAACTGGAAACTATATAAGTAGTAATCATTATTTCCCCGCTCATGAAAATAGGGGAAATTATCATAGTGACTAACATTTTGTGGCACTTTATAGTTTGTAAAACATTTTTAATTAACTAACACAGGAGAATTTCATGGAAATAATTGAAATTGTGGCTGGAGATGAAATGAAAGTAGTAAGACTTTAACAAAAAGCATTGGCATTATTTTCACCATTTAAATGTTGATTAATTAGCCCAGCAAACATTCATTGAGCATCTTCGTTGTGCCAAATGGTGTTTCAAGTCCACTTAGTATTTGATTATTACCAGGAAGTGAACAGATAAATGGACGTTTTATTGAGGACTCACTTTGTGCTGGGCACCTCTCAAGCCACGTTCCGTGCATTGCCACATTTAATTCTCACAATGACCCTACGAAATAGATATTGTTTCCTTCCCACTTTACAGACAAGGCCCTGCCACAGCGAAAGGGTAACCAGCTTTCTCAAGATCACACAGCTGGCAGGTGGCAGAGCCGAAATTCAGACGCAGACCTGGCCCTCCTCACCACCGTCTTGCACACCCTCCTCTCCCATGTCATGTGATCATGTCATAGGTCATTACAGCACTTTCCCATATTAAAGAAAAGGGGAAGGGAAGAAAGTAAAGCCTAACCCATTTGACTTCTTCTTAAAGTTTGGATAATAAAACTTGGGAGAGGAAGTTGGCACTGTCACCAAAAGGAAGATTTGGTTTTACTGAGGATTCATTCTATTCCCCTCTCATGTAAGGGGAGATGTTTAAGAGATGGCTGTATTCTTCAGAAGAAGAGCTGTTTTTCTCCCTCCTTCTACCACACTGGGGAAGCCCACAGGCAAACCTGGTGGGATACAAAGCCCAGGTGTCTTTACTGCCCTTATGTAACCTAAGAAAGGGAGATCCAGTTCAGTGAGTCCTAGGAGAAAGTGGGGAGCTGGCTGGGGGAGGGGATGCACAGCAGGGAGGGGAGGGTGGGCGTGGAGGGAGCAGCACCAGCCTCTCTCCCATTGGTAGGAAGGGTGATGGCTCATGTGAGGGGAGGCTTGTGACTTTTCTAGCCGAGCTGGCACAGAGGCAGGGTCGCCCCCTTCTTTCCCCTGGCCTGCTCTCTGAGTCAGCACCCAGCCACCAGGAGGAAAGTGTGGGGCCAGAGGTGATCGTCCCAATCCCTCGGGCCCCAGCAGGGCCGGCTGCGCTCACCTCGGTAGGAGAACCACTCCATCCAGTGTTTGAACTCACGCAGGTTACAGTCACACTCCCAGGGGTTATCCCCGACCTGCAGCAGCTGCAGGTTTGCTAGGGGTTCAAATGTCAGCCGGTCCAGATTCTGCAGACGGTTGGAGCGAAGCGAGAGGGAGCGCAGAGCCAGGAGCCCGTCGAAAAGGCCAGGGGGCAACTGGGCCAGGCCGTTGATGGACAGGTCCAGGTGGCGGAGCAGCGGCGAGCGCCGCAGCAGGTCCCTGTCCAGGGTCCTGATGCTGTTATTGCGCAGCTGAAGCTCAGTCAGATTCGTCAGGTCCCCGAAAATGGAGCGGGGCAGCCGGTCCAGGAAGTTGTTGGACAGGTCCAACCGCTGCAGGCTGGAGAGGTTGGCGAAAGCCCAGCTTGGCAGGGCACTCAGCTTATTGTTCAAGAGCAAGAGGGTTCGGGTGGCTGCGGGCACGTCTGGGGGCACCGTGGTGAGGCCTAGGCCACTGCAGTCCACCTCCAGGCTGCGGCTGTCACACTTGCAGGAGAAAGGGCAGGTGGGGAGGGCCTCCACAGCATACAGGGCGATCCAGCAGGTGATCCCTTGGTGGGAGGGACAGACGGGGGAAAGAAAGCAATAGGACGGGTCACCACCTCCTGCTTCTCTTCCCTCCTTTCTAGCTCGTAACAGGCTCTTGGCTTTATCTCCTTTGGCACAAGCCACAATCAATGCATAAACATTTATTAACCACATAAAAGCATAATTAACAAATCCAAAGCCACTTCCATATTAATGGACATCACACAGTGTCTGCAGGGCGCCCTGCCTTGCCACACATCTGGCAGAGAAATCACTTGAGTGGAGAATGACCCTGCAGACTCAGCCAGAGCCCAGAGACAAGCCATGCTGGTGCAGTGATAGGAAGCTCACAGGGCCTCCCACAGTCATCTCCCGGGGAGCTTGGGTCCCACTGACACCATGGATGTTGACACAAGAAAGGAGATAAGGTTGTCAGAGAAACCTGCTCCTATGCCCTCTCCCAGTGTCACTGCTGGGACAGAGTTTCTCTTTCCCAGGGAAAAGGCCAGGCTGCTGGCTCCCTACCCTCTGTGGCCCACCCCAACTCTGGAGCTGTGTATGGAAAGGCGAGAGCACAAAACAGCACTCCTAGCCCTGTCCTTCACGGCGTCCCAAGTGCCGTTATGTTTCCATGAATCCCACACCCATGATGACGCCAGCAGCTTGGCATGAGGATTTAGACCCCAGGCTGTGCACCTAGGGTCCCACTGTGGGAGTGACAGGCTAAGATGTACAAACCCACTTCAACATTGACAAGTCATGGGGCCCAGGACACATTCCACTTTAACACCCACCCTAAAGCCATCTAGGCTCTCAGCCTGGGCTTCTGTTCCTAGGGGCTACAGGGCAGCATTCCTGCACAATGGCCCGATTAACAGAATTCCTTTCCTGGTCCCATCTTTTGCCCAAGAGCCTTCTGCGTAGCGAGCATGGGGTCCTGTCTGTAGGGCTGGGAGAAGTAACCCTCAGGGAACAATCACATCAGAGCAGTGCCTTCCATTGTGCAGCAGCCCTTTCCAATAGTGGCCTCAAAAACCCCTAAGTGTCCTCCTGAGTAGCAGAGAAGCCTGCTCATCGTGAAAGAGAACTGGGAAGAATTCAAAATAGTTCAGCCCCACCAGGTCAGCCCAGCCAAGGTCAGTTCCACCCAGCCTAGAGAAAAGACCCCAGCCAGAGAACTGATGGAGAAGTTCAGACCCAGCTCACAGCCCATCGGCCCACCCCGACATGGGACCTGGGACCTGGCTGTCCCAGGTCGGGGTGGGCCGATGGGCTGAGAGCTGGGTCTGAACAGCCTTGAGTCTTGTCCAGTAGGGGTCTGGGTGTCTGCTGTCCCAAAGGGTGGAGCTTGAAGGAATAGGATGAGACTCTCCCCTTCCCTGCCTGGAGGATCGATGACAGCTGAGAGCTGACACGTGGCTAGATCTGGCCCAGGCCTCCCTGCAGCCTAACAGCGAGCCTCACGTTCTTGGTGAGAAGTGAGCACAGGCACAGCCATGGAAGCCACCGGAGACCCTTTTTCTGGCCATCTTGGGTTACCTCATGTCTCCGCTCACCCTCTCACCCCTCTGAGCCCGTCTGCTACCAGATCAGCCAGCCCCATACCACCACCCCAAGCCATTTGAAAATCAGCATTCTTCAGACTTGACTTTCCCCAGGAAATAAAATCCAACCCATTCAGCTCCCTCTCAAAACGATCTGCATCACCAGAAGCCGCTCGCCCCTCCCAGAGAAGGGCCTGACAGCAGGCCAAGAGAGCCGCTGCGGAAGAGCGACTCCCTGCCCCCGCCCCCACCTCCCTGGAGACCAGGGTGGCATAAAAGCTCCAGTGACAAGAAAACATAAGCCCGTATTGCGAGGTGTTGAGTGATTCTAGAATGAGGTTGAAAGGAGATCTGAGTCACTCAGGGGCCAGCCTCTCTCACATGGTGAATAATTCAGGCTGCCCGTGTTGGGTGCTGGATCAGAGCGGGAAGTCAGGCGGAATGCTGTCCCGTGGGACCGTTTCCTCCCTGCCGCCATGTGGCCCTGGGCAGACCAGCCCTTGCTGACCTGGTCCCTCTGCCACATATAAAGAGAATTCTCAGGGCTCCTTTCACCCTGACAGCTGCCAAGTGTTGCCTTCATTCACGCTTCCTCCCCTTTTTGGTAAATGGACGGCTCAGTCTGCCTATATGCAGGAGGGGTTGGACCCACTCCCCAAAGTCTCTTCCAGCGCCCCATCCCACGAGCCCACTAGGTCCTCTACTGAGAGTTGGGAAAGCGGAGGCATAAGGAGCATAAGAGACATCTCCAAGCTGACCCAGCTCCTGGCCGAGGCCAGCCAAGGGGGCAGTTCCCCACGGGAGCAAAAGGGCTCGCCGCAGTCTGTGACACAGGCCAACAAGCTCAGGCACCAGTGAGGCTGTTTAAGACTCAGCAGGCCTGCATTCCAGCAGAGCTCTTCTCTTATTGGGGACCCCAGCAAGCTCACAGAGACTTACCTGGGGGAGGTAGAACAACTGTCGTGGCCTCCAGCTCCAGGTCTAACCACTCAGCACTCAGCGGTGACTCTGACTGGCAGGGATGCTGTCACCGTGAGCGTGACCCTGGCTTCCCAGAACATAGCCTCGGGTACCTCAGGAAGATCTGGCGTAGGCCTCCCTGCAGCCTGAGTGTGGCTAAGGTCCCATATGGCACTACCTACAGTCACCTTGACCCCCCCTCCCCACCCACACCCTCCTCCGGGGCCAGGGGTGTACTCACAGGAGACCTGCCTCCACTGCAGGGCGAGCCTGCCCCTCTGCTCAGGGCTGCTGCCCGGCGCCAGCATGGTGAGGCCCACGGCTCTCCGGGCCCTGTCGCTCTGGGGAGAGAGGAGCCCCTGGGTGCGCCGCCTGTCAGTCCTGAGGGAGGGAGGAGCACTGAGCACAGGCAGGCGCGGGAGCCCCGTTCCAGCCCAAGGGTTAGGGAGAGGGCCCGGGTGTCTCTTTACACTCCTCATGCCCTCTCCTGTTCCTCTCAGTTATGATTCCCTGGGTGGGGGAAGAAGAGGAGCCAGGAAGCCTTCAACCCCCTGGGGTGGGGGCGGGGCAGGCTTCGGCTTTGCAGGAGCCCGAGGGTCAGGCACAGTGCTGCAAAGCTGGGGGTGCACCCATGTGCCCACCCAGCCTCAGCTGCCTTCTTGTTGCCTCCCGAGTATGTTGATCACTCAAATGTTTTCATGGCAACCTGGTCTCCCATCTGGGCATTCCTTGAGTTATGGGTGGAGAAACTGAGGTCATCTCTCCAAGGTGAGCAGAGTGAGGTCACAGGCCACAACTGTCACCTGTCCCTGGAGGGTCCCCTCACCTGGGTCCCAGTTTCTCCAGCCCCGCCACAGCTCACCATGGCCCGAGGGAGGCAGGGGCCAGGCCCTCGGCAGCTGCAGCCGCGTAGGGTGTGAGCCACTGGATGGCCTGCTGCTTCCCCCTGCACCACCGACGCCCACGCAGAGGTGAATAGCAGCACTCTGTCTTCCGCCAGCTGGGCTATAATAAGACTCATCAGCTCAGGGGTTCATGCTGCGGCAGCTGCTAGGAAGAGACAGGGACACAAGGAGAGGTGAGAACGCAGAGTAGGGGCGCTGAGGCGGCCAGGGTGCAGGAGCAGGCTTTCTTCGGGAGGGACAAGGGGGCACTTACCCTTTCTAGGGTCTGCCCCCCAGTGTCTCCCAACTGGGACACAGGCTGTGTGCTGGGGTCTCCACTTCCTTCCAGATGGGAGGCCCAGGCTGCCAGCCCATCAGAGAGGGGGACAGGGGACTGGCATGTGTTTACCTGCTGCAGCTGGCAAGGGCGGGGATGGGCAGGGAGGGAGGGAGGATGCCCGCACCCCTCTCTGCCCTCCACGGGCTCCCTGCGTCAGCCCACTGCTCCAGGCGGCTCCCAGTCTCTGACCTTCCTTGGTTGCCAGATTTGTCCCTGGGTAATTCCTGGTTGCAGCCTCCCTCTCCCTGCCCCCATGGGCCTATGTAATTCTGGGAGCCCAGGAGACAATATCAGAGTGAAAAAGACAGGCCCAGAGGTGGATGGAGCTGCCGAGAAGCTTCAGTGCTGAGCCCAGAATCTTGGCCTGTCTGTGCAGGTTTCCCCTCGGGCATTAGGGTCCTGCTGCAAACCCTGTTGCCCCCATCTTCTCCCCTCTGGTCCCCTCGGCCCCTCCCTCCTTGGGTGCTCCTCAGGCGGCCACAGCAGTGCTCAGTTAGAACAGGACAGTCGGCTCTGCCCCCGGCAAGGGCAGCCTGCTGAGGAGCGGAGTGCTGCCCTCTCGGCTGTCTTTCCTCCCCTTCCCCCACGCAGCGAGGGTGCCAGTCTGCCGAAGGCCCTGCAGGCATTGGCAGAGGGGTCACAAGACTGGGCACAGATGTGGGATTGCAGGCAGCCCAGGTGCCCATGCAGCCTTCAGGTGGACCCACGTCCCTGGCATGAGGGGTGGAGGAGCCCCTGAGCGTGGTGCTGTCATGGTTCTCTAACCACTGTCTCAAGGCCAGGCTCCAGTGGGCTCTTGGTGCCAGTTGGCAGGGGTGGGGGCTCTGGGTTCAAATCTCTGGTCCGTTCTTTAAACAAACTGCTTAAACCCTCTGGGCCTTAGCTTCTTTATGTCTAGAAATGGTGACCGCAATACCTGCTTGGTGGAATTTCTATGAGGATCAATCTAGTGAAGGGAAGAGAGTTGACACACCCAGTGCTCATCACCATGGAAATTCAGGCAGAGGCTCCTGCTCCTAGCTTGGACTTGAGCCCAGTACAGGCGTGAGGGAGCAGCAGTTCCTCCCTCCAAAGGAGAGGGGTGTCAGCAGCAGGTCTATTGTGACGGCTTTCTTTCCTGATCCCACCAACCTCCCCTGTGAGGTTGTTTCTCATTCCTGAGCATCCCAGGCCTGTGGAGTCTATGTATTTCTGCCCCACACCTACGGCCCTCACAGGCCTGCCTTCAAACAGCGGCGTCCACGCTGTCTGTCCCTCGAGCCCTGACCTTCAGCACAATCTCTCTCACTCAATCAACAATGTCCATATCGAGAGCTCACAGTCCACGGCCACCCAAGGCATAGAGATGTTGATCACTTGTCCAAGGTCACACGGTAAGTCCGGGACTGGATTGCAGGTTTCAGAGCCAGGCTGCTCATCACTCCCTGGCGACTGTCACCCAGCAGTGGCCCTTTCAGGGAGATACTTCTGTGTGCACAGAGCAGGGCACACACACAGGCCTCCCAGACCTGTGCTTGGAGCTCTGTACACAGCACGTGATGCAAACACACACCCACAGAGAGCTGCGCAGCTAGGTATGTGCTAACATACATGTGCCCACATGCTTGCACACATGCACACACACGCCTTGCTGGCAGCACTCCAGCACTTCTCAAATGCCAGCACTCAGGCAGCTGAGTGAGATGCCTCTAAGTTCCCAAATGCCCCCAACAGACAGATGTGTAAGCCGCCTCCAGCCTGCAACTAAGGTCTGGAGAGAACCCCTGCAGGGCAGTCCCTAACCCATAAGACACCTCCTCTGCTCAGGGCCCATGTTGAGGCTGGATTCCCCATCCAGGTGTCTGCTCCCACTCCTTCTGGCTTGCTGCAGGCAGATAGGTAGTGGAGAAGCCCTCCCACCCAAGCTCAGGCCAGTTTCCATCTAAGGCTTCTGCCTCCCCTGGATAGGCTCCTCTTTTGCATCCCACCTCACCCTTTCCCGTCCCTCAGTGTCTCCCACACTGTGAGCCCAGGGGTTGACAGCAAACAGGCTGGTGAAGGCGGCCTCTTGTGCAGGTCTGGAGGTCCCATCTTCAGCCTCGAACGGGATGTCACCTGCACAAGTCCGGCAAGTCCCCACAATGCAGACCCACAGGTGTTGTCTTGCAAGGTGGCAGGACACTGTTGATCCTGGTATTGTTTAGAGAAATGTGATGAAAACAAGGCCCCCAGGTCCATGCGGATATGCCCTGTGCTCTCTTAGCAGCTAATCCTGCCTCCCTGGGTCCCTTGGGCTTCCTCCTGGACACCAGGGCCTTCCCGCGAGCAGGAAAAACAGCGCAGCTTGCAGGGACACCAGTCATATGTGTGTGGCACCACAGAAGGACTCCTAGAGAGAGATGGGGCTGCAGCCAGCACTCCCTAGTTCCTTAGCCTCTGCCTACCAACACGCCTCCATCCAAAGGACCCTTCCCACCCCCAGAAGAGTGGAGCCTCCTTAAGGAAAGGGGGTGACCTACATTGGGAAGCTTGGAGAGCAGCTGCCGCAACAGACACTGACAGCTGCTGAAATGAATTCACAGTCTGGGAGGGAAGGCCCTACCCAGGGTGCAGCATGGGGGACAGCGAGATCTCCTGTCTGCAAGTCCCATGGCCTCATCCACTCTGGATGCTGGGCCTGCTCCTAACCCAGTCCTAGAGACAGGGAGGCCAAAGATAAGGGGCTAGGCCTCCACGGAGTCCCTGGCCTCCCTTCCAGAGAGAGCTAGGATTGGAGAATGGGGCTGAAGAGCTCAAAGCAGTCAAATGAGGAACTCTGGAGGGCCAGAAACATGGGGCTTTGAGTGTAGCCCATTGCAACTCAAAGTGTGGTCCATGGACCAGCGGCATTGGTCTAGCTTGGGAGCCTTGTAGGAAGGTAGTCTCAGGGCCCACTCAGAATGACTAAGTCAGAATCTGCATTTTAACAAGATCCCCAGGCGATTTGCATGCATAGTTGAGTTTGATACGACTAGGCCGGGCACCTCTCAGCAGGGCAAACGGCCACCGAGGAGACCATGCTGGCCTGTCCCTGAGCCTCCAGGACCCACTGAGAAGCTAACTGGGACCTGGGGAGAAAAAAATTACCACAGTCACAAACCTGTGTAGTTTTCTTAATCCTTGTAACAACTCTCTGAGGTTAGTGTTCTTGTTACTATCATTTTGCAGATGGGGGAAACTGAGGCACCAGAAATGAAATAACTCACCTAAAGTTAGGCAAATGGAATCATATCTGAACCCGAGCTCTCTGGCTCCTAACTCAGTTGTCTGTCTGCTTACACGTGGGGGTTACTTGTACAGGAAAGGCAGAGGTAGGAAAGGAAGATGCCGCCTTTCCTCTGAACGGTCCTCTGCAGTGTCCACGGCATTGCCTGATCCACTCCCGCTGGAGCTGAGAAGGCAGCTGTTTTTGTCCCCATTGCCCTGATGAAGGAACAGGCTTTGTGACTTGCTGGACTGAGATGCAAGCAAGTCAGGTTCTCCTCTTCCCAGCCTCTCTTCTTGAAGTCCTGGGAGGCCAAGATCTTACGGAGGGTGGGGGGCTTTCTAGAAACCTTTCTGGCTGGGGGTTGTGTGCTGAGGTGAGGGGAGTAGGCCGGAGCTCTGTTCTGGGGGAGCCAAGGCTGGGGAGGCCATGGGGGAGCAGGAGGCCCCAGTAGGAGCAGGGGGTTCCACGTGCGGAGCTGAGTGGGCTGTAGCCACCCCAGGAGACTGGGAGTGGGAGCTACCTCCCTGCTAGCACCCCACTCGGCCCCCTCGGAGCACGGAACAGCCGCACGCACTCACTCACTGCAGAGAGCTAGGTTGGGACGGCAGGAGCCTGGACCGCTCCATGCACCTGCCCCTTCCATTTCTCCTCAGATGGAGGTTAATTAATCTAGTCTCAGACTCTAGCTAGAAACCTCCAGCACACTCACCACAGACCTGGTGTCCACACCCTTCCTCTCAGGCTTCTGCGCATGTCTATCCCTCCACATCAAGCATCCAAGACACACAGCCAGATAATGCCCATCGGGCCTCCACCTCTGAATTCCTGACTCCTGGGCCATCACGCTAGCCCTAGGATGCGCCGACTCCCCTGGCATCTCCCCTTGGTCAAGGGTCCACACCCCTCAGCATGGAAGAATCACAGAACTCAGGGGTAAAGGGGGCATTTGCAGCCTACTCTGCCGCCCCCTTCACTCTGCAGAGGGCCAGAGAGAGGCAGAGCCACAACTGGGCCCACACCTTGGGCCTGCAGGGGCCGTGCCCTTCCACCAACCCCAGGAAGGCTGAGAGGGAGCCCGGAGAGTGGCCAGCCAGAGTCCCGGGCCAAAGACAGCCCGAGATTCCATGTGGCCAGGATGCAGGGGAGGCTGCCACGGCCGTCTAGGTTGGGCTCCCCCTACCGCTGACTGTCTGGGCACCCAGGCCCTCTAGGACACCTGCCCATCACCCCCATCACACACACTGCCCAGGCAGCAAGGAACCAGGTTTTAAAAATCTCTATATTTGTACTTGGAACAGCCACATACCCTCCTGGTTCATTTTAAAACACATGCCCCATCCTCACCCCCAGCCTCCTGCACCCCCGTTTCCTTGTCAAATATTCTCAATCTCAAACAGACCCTCTGGGAAGCAGAACAGAGAAGCCTCCTGAGTGGCCCCTCATGGGAGCTGCTCCCTGACATGAAGGAGGCTAAGGTGTCCACTGGGCCCTGGGGCCGGGCTCAGGGTGGTGGCCCTGGGGCCGGGCTCAGGGTGGTGTTCCCGGGCAGGGCACAGGAGGCTTGGCTGGGGGAAAAAGGAGGAAGACCAGAGGGGCAGACAGCCTCTATGCTGGTTCCTTTCTCCTCTGCCCACCCCCAGAACTCCCAGACACCCCCAACCATCACATACATGCCATCCCCTCCTCCTTCCTACACTGCCCACTGAGGCCATAGCAGCCCAGAGGCGGCCCCTGGGCTCTGGTGCCTGGGAAACGGGAGCAGAGTTTGCTCCTCGTGGGCCCAGACAAGCTTCTGTCAAACCCCAAAGACACCAGATCGGCTGCTTAAGCAGCCTCTCTCCTTCCCCCTCCCCGAGGGCCTGGCTTTCCTGGTCTCCCTCTTTTGGCAGTGCTGAGACTTTCTTTCTGCCGGTGGGGAGGTGGGGGTGGGAAGAGCTGGGCTCTTCTTGGCAGCTCGGAAGCTGCTGTCGGGTTTCCCTACCAGCTGGACTTCCCCCGCCTCAGCTCCACGTGCTCGGCTCCCTCCCCGCCCCCACCTGAGGCAGTTATCTAAGCTGCAGGGGTGTCATCTGAGTCACAAAGAGGCACTGCCCAAGTAGCCCTGACAGCCGGGTGCCAACACCCCCCAGAAATGTGGACAGCTTGGGGGTGGGGGAGAGACAGGGTCGCCAACTGGAACCCAGCCCCAGACCTGCGGGGAGGTGCAGGAATGTGAACTTCCGACTCTTGGTCAGGCTGCTTCTCTCTCCAGCACTGTCCAAATGAGCCTGAGGGATTGACAGCAACTGTCCCGCTCTACTCACGGTGTCCATGCCCCCTGCCTGGGTCAAGAAGCCAGGCCCCGCTGTGTACCCCCCACCCAAGCTCAGTGTCCAACCCCCACTAAGGCTCCCTGACCCATTTGCAGATGGACGGCTGGGTGCACAGCTGCGGGACACCCCAGCAGGTTCTCGCGAGCCTGGTTCCCCTGTCTTGCCCTTGGGCTAGCAGGGAAGGGCTGCGATACTCCTCTCTCCTGCCCACTCCCAGCCTCACCCTCACCAGGGAGGCTTCATGCACAGCTGAGTGGACCCATGCTCATCTGGGGGAGGGTTCCTCCACACCCTTGTCCAAGGACAGCCACCTGCAGGCAAGCTATAGGGAGGCCCAGGCCCTGGGTCTGTGCCCATGCCTCTGACATCCAGGACCTCCACCCTGCCACCCTCCACCCCAAGCCTTCCTCTGACCTGGCCCTGTCCCCAGCACCTGGCTGCCATCCCAACCGCTTCCCATGACCCCCGAGTTTCTTGGGGCTGTCTGTGCAGAGCCGGGCACAACGACAGCACAAGGCTCTTGGCTGCTTCTCCCATGCTGCAGGGACCGGTTTCTATGCCACCCAGGACTGTCATCTGGCGCCAGCGCTGCCCTCCTCCCCACTTCCCAGCAGAATCCACAGCTCTTGTCCCCAGCACTGTGGGCTCAGAGTTCCCAGTGTCGTGCACCTTTGGGATGCTCAGGTGCCTGAGCCCGAGCAGCTTCTTCGGCCCCAGCAATTGCCTGCAGGTAGGAAGCAACTGCAGCTATTCCTGCAGGGCAGAGATGGCCGGTCCCCACTTCCCATGCCCCGACCACCCCCTGTCCCCACCAACCCTCCATTCCTTCCTACCAGCCACTCGGTACTCACCCGTCTTTACTCTGACCGCAAATGCCTTCAATCAGGTGGCTCTCAACCCTCCAGTAAGACCCTCCTGGGATTCCTATAGAAATCCAGACACTACCGGCAGGCAGAGCGCAGTGGGCACTGGTGCCAGAGTCTCCACTCAGCGGGAGCAGCGGCTGGCACGCAGCACACAGCACCAGGAGGTGGACTGCTTGTGGCAGACGGGGGACGGGGCTGCTGGGTCAGTCACAAACTGAGAAGGAAAGAGAGGGACGGAGGGAGAGAGAGAGGAGAGAGGGAAGAAAGGGGCGAGGGAGGAGAGCGCACGCGTGTGCGAGCAGCGAGCCAGAGTGGAGCGGGGAGTGACAGCTGGGGTGCATCTGTGATGACAGCGGCAGCAGCACACACAGGCGCACACCAGAGGCGCCACGGCCGCGAGGGCAGCGCTCACCCTGGCCACGCTCACATTTCAGTGGAAAAAGGCGCCTGTGGATGAATCGCTGCCGACCACAGGGAGGAGGAAAGTGGTTTCACCACCACCTCCATCTTCCATCCTGCGCCTCCAGGCTCTCCCTCACCCCCCGGCTGCACCTGTCTTCTGTGCCTCTCTCCTCTCTTCCCCTCCATCTGGGGAAAGAGGGACAGGCGCAGACACAGAGCAAGCGGCTGACTTTTGTTCCGATGGAGGCCCCCCTGGGAAGCTGGTCTTTCTCCTGTTTTAGAGACATGCAAGGCAGAGTCTCCCATCCTGCCTGAGAGAAGGAAAAACCGAACCCTTCTCTCAGTCATACAAAAGAAGGGTACACAGGCATGTCCATGTGCCAGATGGCCCTACAGGAAAGGGCCCTGAGCCCCCAAGAAGCCAGGGATCACATGGTCATGCAGAGGTCACTGAGCCTCAGGGTCTCACCACCCGACGCCAGGACTACTTAGGGAAGCAGAATGCCAGAGTTGGCAGGCTGGGAGTTTGGGCACAGGGCAGCCTGCAGCAGCAGCCTGCAGACCGTTCTCAGTGCCAGGGACGAGCTTGGCTTCTCAGGGCTCCTTGCTCCTATCTGTGATGGGTCAGGCATGCGAAGGGAAGAGACTGCCATTCAAGAACTTGGAGGCCTCTTTCTTAACCAATCAGGACAAAGCAAGTCAGAAAAATTGATATCCTAAGAGATGGGAAGTGGCTGATCTGAAGGCCAAGTGAGTCAGGGACCAAGCTAGAGGGGAGCCAGGGCCCCACCAGCCTGGAGCACGAACCCTAAATCCCCGTTCCTTTGCGTCCACTGCCTGTAGACAGATGAAGCACCGTGCTAGCGATGTATCACCGTGTCCTATGTCCCTCTTCCATTTTGCCTGCTTTGCTGGGGGATTCACAGCCAGGACTGGGGTGGGGGTAGAAGAACCCCCTGGACTCAGGATGCCCCTAGAAGGATGCTCCTGCACACTCCCTTCTGTCCGTTCTGCCAGGTCCCCGGGCAGCACAAGGCTTGAGCTGCAGTGTCTTTTACCTCTGGGGAATCCCGCCTCTGACCTCTCATGCTGGTGCCTCCCACACATCCCACTGTCAAGCAAAAGAGGCTCCCACCTCCCCATAAACATACTTCCTGCTTCTCCATCTCCATGAAAGCGTGTTCTTCCCTGGGCCTGAAATGCTCTCCTGCCCATGGGTGGCTTCCCCCTTCCTTAATCGCCCCCTGCAAGGTGACGTTTCCCCGGAACACCACAGGACTGGCCCTGCTCCTCCTCCGATCTCTGGCATTCTCTTTGGGCCACCCTCATGTTGTGCAGGAGCTTTCTGTGGTCTGCTTCATCTCCTTTCCTACACAGAGCTGTTCAAGCAGAGGGACTGGCCTCACCTGTTCCGTGTCCTTCAGGCCCCAGTGCCTTCGTGTCAACTGAGTGAGGAATGGAGGACATGAAAGAGCTCAAGACTGGGCATCAGGGGACCCAGACTCCAGACTCTGTTGCTCAGTGACTAGCTAGCTAGTGAGTTCACTCAGCAGCCCTGGGCCTTGTGCTGGCTGGGATTCCTGCCCTGCAGAATGAGGAGATGGGTTGAGATCTCTGGTCTCCCTTCTGGCACTGGCCGTCTGTGACCTAAGTATTCGCTGTGCACCTGTCAGGTCCTCAGCTTGTGTTACAAAAGATGATCCCTCTTATGCCCCACAGTCCCTATCCCGTGCAACACACGGTCTCCTGGTTAGGTTCTCAAGACAGAGGAGGAGGAAAGAGAAGCAGATAAAGGGCTAGGAGGGCAAAGCTGGAGCTTCTGACTCCTGGGACCACAGCACTCAACAGTGTGCAAACTCATGTTCATGTGCGTGCTATGTGTGTGCATGTGTGTGTACGTATGTGTGCATGTGCATGGTGCGCGTGTATGTGCATGTGTGTGCAAGTGTGTGCGTATGCCTGTGTGCCCATGTGTGCATGCATGGGTATGTGTGTGCAAGTGTGTGTGCATGCATGTGTGTCCATGTGTGCATATATGTGTGTGTCCATGTGTGTGCATGTATGTGTGTGTGCATGCACAGCTGTTTGGTTTTGCCTTCTGTGATGACACAGCAGCACCGAGGTGACAGTCTGTGTGCACAGCAAAGACGTACATCTTGATAAGCCGCCTGCCGGCCTGGCCTTATTGAGGTTCTTTGTTAGGTTGTCTGCCAGCGGAGCTGAGCTGTGATCTTACAGGAAAGCTGCTTTGGAGGAAGGCACGAGATCGATGTGGAGAGGCAGGGCAGAGAGGGAAGGCAAGGGACAGCCCAGAGAGGGAGGACAGGAGGAAGGGAAGGGATCCAGGTCAGCTGGGGCAGGAGGCCCGCTGGGGCAGGAAGGGTCTGAGATTTGTCCTCCTCTTTCAGGTCACGATAGGCCCTCCTGGGGACCAAGGTCAGGGTCTGAAACAGGGGCCCACCATGTACAGGCATGAGGGAAGGTTTCCTGATAACTCCCAGGAAAGCAACAGGAAAAGCCGAGTGCTTTGCATTCCCTCGGGCCCTTTGCCTGAATTTCTCTTCCCTGAAAGGTGTGAGCTTGTCTGCAAACATAATATCATAAGGTGTCATCTCCTGCACACAGCTGGCTAGCAGGAGATGATGGGAGGAAGGGCAGTCCTCCCCGCAAGTAACCACTCACCTGAACGAGCAGAGCAGGGATCCTGGGGGAGAAGACTCGGTTCCCTGGGTGTCTGGAGTGGAAAAGCACAACTTGGGTTGTGGGACTGCAGTTGACAGAAGGATTCAATATGATGCAAGCCAGGGGATGCAAGCGGTTGGGCACGGCAGAACACCGTTGACTCACTGGTAAATATATTTCCGTGCCTCACCGCCTTTACTCCCAATACTGTGTCTTGTCTTCAACATCTTATAGTTCTTGCCATAAGGAAGTTCTTCTTCGTGTCTCACTTAAATCCCCATTTCTTAGTGGATTGCCTCCGAAGTCTTCAAGGGACCCAGAGCACAGCTAAACCTCCAGGATCTCAAGTTCAGGGACAGTGAGAGGGCACAGCAAAATGGAGAGGAAGGAGGTCAGCAAGGCCCCTGAAGCTGGGAGGGAAGGGACAGTGAGACCTGGTAGAATTCGGCTTCCCCGTCAAGTGGCTGGCTCAAATTGAATTTGCTTACGTAGCTCAAGAAAAATGTATGGAGCCACACTGTGATAGGTACGATTCTAGGTGCTGGGGATCAAAACTCAATCCCCTGCCTGCTATTAGCCCCAGACAGACAATAAATGAGAAATCAAATAGATGAACAAATCATGTCACTTAGAAAATTTAAAAAGTAATAAGATAGAGAGTGAAAGGTGAGGGAGGTCCCCCTGGCTGGCTTTATCTCGGGAGGCCGGGGAC
The DNA here is from genome assembly GCF_029281585.2 of Gorilla gorilla gorilla. Taxonomy (NCBI): domain Eukaryota; kingdom Metazoa; phylum Chordata; class Mammalia; order Primates; family Hominidae; genus Gorilla; species Gorilla gorilla. The sequence goes on along the minus strand of NC_073234.2, from coordinate 17,456,254 downwards.
AGCCACTCTAGGAGATGATGTTGGGCTGAGACCTGACGATGGGAAGGAGCCAGCCATGTAAAGTTCTAGGGGAAGGGCATTCCAGGAGGAGAGAACAGCTGGTACAAATGCCCTGGGGTGAGAATGAGCTTAACATGTTTGAGAGGTGAAGTGTTTCTGGATGAAATCAAAGAAATCAGCAGAGCCAGTTCCTGTGGCCATCTTGCAAGTTTAGATTTTAAGATCAATGGGGACCAGGCATGATGACTCACGCCTGTAGTCCCAGCACTTTGGGAGGCTGAGGCGGGTGGATCACTTGAGGTCAAGAGTTTGAGACCAGCCTGGCCAGCATGGTGAAACCCCATCTCTACTAGAAATACAAAAATTAGCCACGCATGGTGTCACACGCGCCTATAATCCTAGCTACTAGGGAGGCCGAGGCAGGAGAATCACTTGAATCTGGGAGGTGGAGGTTGCAATGAGCTAAGATTGTGCCACTGCACTCCAGCCTGGGTGACAGAGTGAGACTCTGTCTCAAAAACACAAAAGAAACAAAAAAAGAGCAAAGCGACGACATTAGAGGGTTTTAAGCCAGGGAGTGGTGTGATTTGATCTTCAGAAAGATCCACTCTGTGTGGAGAGTGGATCAGAGAGAGGCAGGATGGAAGGCGGGGGCCAGTTCAGGGGTGCTTGCATGAATCCAAGTGAGAGCAATGTTGGCTTGGCCAAGGGTGGTAATGGTGGAGATGGAGGGAAGCGGACAGATTTATAAAGTTTTGGAACTGAGGTGTGCAGACCTTGGATGGGAGGAGGGAAAGTGATAGCAATCAGATAGAAAATGTGTCCTGAAATGGAGAAGTCTCAAGGAGGGTCAGGTCTGGGGGAGAACATGCTAAGTTCAAAGTGAGAGGTGAAGCCAGCTGGACTTCTTGGGTCGAGTAGGGACTTGCAGAACTTTTTTGTCTTACAAGGGGATTGTAAAACGCACTCATTAGCGCTCTGTGACCCAAGGGCAGATGACATGCCAATAGGCGGTTGCAATGCCCTGAATTTCACAAAGGACACCCGGGGCAAGACACACAGCTTGCCTTGGAGGAGCTTGGAATGGAACCAAGTGGGAGAAAATCTGCTCTGTGCCCTGCTCCCCCCATTTCTGCCCAAGGAGCCTCAACACCTACACCCCCACCCTCTCCAGACTCCCCATGTCAGAATCGTAGAATTTCTTCCAGCTCAGAGATCTCATGATTCTATGCGACTTGACACTGAGCCATCAAATGGAAAGGCAGAGTCTCATTCTAGGAATAATGTGAGACCTCTTTGACCACGGAGGCCAAGGACAGGATGAAGGAAGCTTTCTTCAGTCCCGAAGAGCTGGTCATTCTGAGCACTAGCGTGATTCACTCTGATGATCCTCTTTCATTTAGCCTTTTCCTACAGGTGAAAGAAATCTGTCTAAAATGAATATCTAGGGTGGGCTTATAAGGGAAAAGAAGGAGAAGAGACTGAGGGGTCCCCACAACCTTAGAGGGGCACATGAGCGGGAGGAGGAGCACAGCCATGCTAGGCCCTGAGCACACCTCACCTGCTGCTGTGCCCTGTGTCTGCAGCTCTCATCTTTGTCATGAGCCAGCAAATGGGTCTCCCCGTCCCCTTCCAGCCCACTCCCTTCAGCTACCTGGAACTCAAAGCAACAAAGACACCCCCAAAGCACTCAAATGTTCCCATATCACAGGACCTGTTCAAGAAGGCCAACCAGCCAGAGTAGCACCCCAGGATTGCCATGAGACTCCAAGGGAGGGGAGGCACCTCTCAAAGCCTCGGTTTCTTCATCTGCAAACTCAGATGAGCTCTAGAACAACACTGTCCAAAACGCTGGCCACCAACCATACGTGGCTATTTAAATTTAAGTTAATTAAAATTAACTTTTTTTAAAATTCGGGTCCTCAGGCGTGCTAGCCACACTCCGAGTTCTCAGTAGCCACGTGTGGCTGTTGGCTACCGTTTAGGACAGCACAGATGTAGGCCATCTTCATCATCTTAGAAGATTCAATTGGTGAGGCTTTAGGACGGGGGTTCCCTAAATATAGTGCCTGGACTAGCAGCATCGGCAACCCCTGGGAACACTTCAGAAACTCTCAGGCCCACCCTGGACCCCCTGAAGGAGAAACTCTGGGGGCGGGGTTCTAACAAACCTTCCAGGCGATTCTGATGCACGCTGAAGTTTAAAAATCAAGGCTCTAGTCTGGAGTAACAGCCTCACACATTATCTCACTTGAGCCTCAACAGTCTTATGCAACTTCTGCCCTTCCAGGGGAAGTAGAACCGTGACTCATCTTGCAGCTGAGGAGACAAAATGCAAAGATCACAACCCTGGAAAATGCAGGGCTGGACCTCTGGCCTTTGACCCTTCCCTGCTCTCATTTTTCCCATCAAATTTCTCTAACATCATTCCAGATTGAAAAAACAAAAACACAATCCTGTATCTCTGTGCCATACTGGAACTCCCACCAACTGGGTACTCGAGAAGTGAGAATGACTGTGATGGACACAGCATAATGGTTAAGAAGCCACATCTGTTCCCGTTTCACAGATGAGGAAACCCGAGCCTGAGCAGACAGCGGCTTGCCTGTGCCCGCCGCTCCTTCCCGACCACCAGGACTCAGTCCAGGTCCAGAGAGGAGGCAGCTTCAGGGAGAGACAGGCCCAGGCTGCAGTCCTGCTTCTGTGATTAACAAGCTGGTGACTTGGGCAAGCCATGTGACTCTGAAAAGCCTCCATTTCTTCAGCTTGGAAAGTCAGAATAATAGGACTGGCCTGCTGTGGGATTCAATACACTCATGCATGTGAAGTGCTGGACACGTTCTAAGCGCCCAGCGCAGTTTTGATATTATCATACCAGACACGAGGAAGCTGGCCTAGTTTTGAAATTCTTCTTCTTTTCAATGTAACCTGCCTCTTCTTTCTATTCATTGGCCCCAAGTTTTCCTGGAGCTCTTTGTCCCAGATTTCTCTTGATAGGTGAGCACCCGCTTGGGTTCTCCAAGCCTATTTGGGAACCAGAAAGTCAGGGGTGGCCCTTGTAAGCAGAGTCATGAAAAGAGAACTATTTGCCAGCTGGTGGTGCCTGTAGTTTCCTGGAACCCACCTGCAGCCCTGGGCAAATCCGAACCTGGCTTTGAGCTGGAAAAGAGCCTCCTTATAAAGCAGGGAAGATCCTGAGCAGACAGAGGGTGGGAAAGAAATGGTTACACCAGGCCAAGATCCAAGGAGCCCGTGAGTTGCTAGGGCAACGGCCCTGAATTCCAGGGCGCCACTCTTGGTCACGTGATTTGGTCAAAAGGGTGGGTCTCTCTGGCCTCTATATTCCCATCTATGGGAAAGGGGAGACTGAGCTGTCCCATCCGCCGGCCTTGAGTTCCCAGAGATCTAGGAGGAATCTGCCCTCATTGTTTTCTGGAATGGGAGCCTCATCACTGCTGGGCATTTTCTGGCGCTCTTCTTCCAGTGGGAACGAGAGAGGCTGCCGTCTCTCTTCTTCCCCCACCCCTCCCACTCCCCAGAAACCTCAGTTTGCACTCTGCCCTCTGACTCAGTCCTCCCATCCGCTGCTGTCTCTCTCCTCAGTTCCTGCGGAAGCACCTCCTCTCTTTGACTTGACTCTATTTTTTTCTCTCCCCGTCTCTTCCCTGGCCTTGCCCTCTCTCTTCCTGCCCTGTAGCCGTGGGCGTCCAAATGAAGCTGGAATTCCTCCGGCGCAAATTCTGGGCGGCAACACGGCAGGTAGGTGTGATGTCGGGCCAGGTCGGGGCTGGGGACTCGCCACGCTCCCCTGGGTGTGAGACCCCCTCGCCCTCCCCTTGGATGCTCCACTGCCTTGAGGCTCTCAGGATGCCCTCCCGGCCCCTACACTTCTCAGCCCCTCAGCTCCCCAGCCTGCAGGCCGGGCCTCAGCGCTGGTCCCCAGCCCCTGCCAGCCCAGTGCTGAGGGCACGACCCAGAGTCACCCCTTCTCGCCACTCCAAAGCCACTGGCACGCCTCCCCGCTGAAAAGGGAGAGCCACCTCGATCCACCGTCCAAGGTCCAGGGTCCAGGCCCTGATGGCTGGCAAGAGATGCCAGAGACGACAGCGGCTTCTGGCTGAGAATTCCCAGTTTTGCCTGGCCTGGTCCTGTCCTTTCTACTGGCTCCTTTCCCCTCTGCTTCCCCAGAGCCCTCAGGTCCCTCTGGGCTTCTGAGCTGCCCCCTTCATCTCCCTCAAGCTCCCTCAGCCTCAATCTCCTGCAACGCCGAGCCCCACGGCCCCCATCACTCGCTGCTGCCGCCTGACTTTGGGCAAGGGCAGGGAGCCCGAGAGTGAATCGAGAGGGACGGAGGGCAGGGGGCTGCGGTCACCCACCGCCTCAACCAGACAGCCAGTGCAGGAGCTCCACAGAGCCCACAAAGCCCCCTCCCCACACCAGCAACGAGGCCCGGGGGCTGCAGAGCCTGCGCCTCTAGAAGGGCTACCTGGGCCATTCCACCACCCAGGGCCTGCCGAATGCAGCACCCGCAGGCCACATACCACATGCATACCACGCACACAATGCTAACACACACCGCACGCATGTGCCCTCCACATACAGACACCCCACACATGGACACACACATGCACACACCTCACACACGTGCTCTCCACATACGATACACACATCCCACACCCACACCCCACACAGGTGCCCTCCACATGCAGATACACACCCCATGCACACATGCACACACACTGCAAACGTACCACACACACAGCATTCCCACTTACACGTGCCATTTCTACTACACATGCAGTGTCCACATTCAGTCTCTCCTCTTCCTTCCAGTGCAGCACTGTGGACGGGCCGTGCACACAGAGCTGTGAGGACAGTGTAAGTTCTGCCCGTGTGAGGAAGGTGGAGGAGGGAGCCATGGCCCTCCGCCCGGTCCTCCTGGCAGGCCAGCTTCCCTCTCCCAAATGCCCTCCTTCCCTGCAGTGAAGCTCCCACGCTGCCTTCCAGAGCTGGGGGACAGGCTGGAGGACCGGGGTGGGTGAGGGCCCTGGCGTAACCTCCCTTCTGGGTTTCCTCCCAGGATCTGGACTGCTTCGTCATCGACAACAACGGGTTCATTCTGATCTCCAAGAGGTCCCAAGAGGTGAGTCACTGGGGATGTAGAATGAGGGGGAGAGGACGGCAGGAGGACTGGAGACATTGGGCAGCCACTCCAGCTAAAGAGGAGGGAACCCTGTTTGGGGCCAATTCAGGTGAAAGGTCTGAAGAACATGGTGTTCTGACACCAAAGTCAACAGAGCAAGAAGGCAGAATTTGGAGCACTTTTCAACTCAGAGAGTCAGAGAAAATATTACTTCTTCATTTTATCTGTCACTAGCCTGGCCTCCTCCCGTGCCTGGAAGGAGCCACTCAGTGACCCCATCTCAGGGCCCTGCCTGGCCACACTGGCCCAGCCTTACTCGGGGCCTCCCCACAGGGATCCAAGCACACTCACTTATCAGATCACTCCCCAACCCCCGCCTGCCTCTCTACCATCGTGGGGCCCAGAAGACATGGCTTCCCCACTTCATGTTCTTGTCCTGTCTGGACCTTATGGAAAATTATACTCTCGCCCACCATGCCCGGCCTTCGGTGTGTCAGAGAAGAAATGGGGGATGGACGCGATGCTTTCTCGCCTGAATGCCTGGCTTGCACATCCTAATCCTCCCCCCGCCCCCGCTGGCTGTGGGTATCTCCCTGAACCCAGCATGTGCTCAGAAAGGAAAAAGAGAAAGTACAATAATATTTTTATACTTGCTGGGCTCCAAAAGGGGCCTCAAAATGGATTATTTCTTTAGCCAGGAATCAAACTGAGAAAGAAGCCCATTCAAACCTGAAGCAAATCCAGATATATTCACCAGATGTATTTCCTTGAAGCAAGGCAGAAGCATCAGAACCGCCTCCTGCCTGAGCCTCGGGGAAAGGGGCATAGTATTTGGTTCCGTGTGAGCTTTGCTACTAATTAGAAACGTGATGTGGGCAAGCGACTTCCATTAGCTGTGTCTCGCCGGGGGCTGGACTATACAGGGTCTAAGCCAGCCCCAGCTGAGGGCTCTAAGTTCCTGGGATGTGGAGGCTGATGCAGAGGTCGTGGCCAAGGCCACCTCCACGCATGGTAGGGCTGTGGTCTGGCCTGACCGGGATGCGGCTTCGGATCCAAAGAAGTCGTCCGAACAGGGCAGGAACCGGAGCAGGGATGTCGGAAGGAGACTTGGGAAAGAGGGCAAGTGAGGACAAAGGGGCACCAGTGGGTCATGAAATCTAACTCCTTGGGGTAGTGTTTAAATGGCCCACTTAACAAGCAGCAGTTCTCAGCCACAAGAGTAGGGAAGCCAAAGATGGTTTCGTTCAACTTCTTGTTGGTGGGAGTGTGGGCGGGGCTTTGCAGGACACACAGCTAATTGAGCATCACGGTCACCTGGGCGCCTGCCTCTGGTACCCCCCCCTTTTCCTTGTCATGCCCCCTTTTTGCCATTTCACTCCTCCCCAGACAGAGCACCGGGCCTTTGTATTTTTCCATTGTTCTGGGAGAAAACCAGTGATGATAAGAGTTGAAACCAGTGGTTGGTGTGAGGCTCTGGGATCACTGATGCCCCCTCATTGGTGCTCCGACCCCTCTCGCCCTGGGTGACTGAGACTGACCGTGTCCCCAGGCCTCCCGTGGTGTTGGCTTTCAAGGGCCGGAGCACGGGCTAAGGCATCCCAGAGAGAGCTTGCATCCTGGACACTGGGATGGGAGATGGCAGGACAGAGGGAGAGGATGGCCAAGCCTGAGAGCAAGCTCAAGAGCGGGGGTAGGCAAGCGTTTCCTAAAGGGGCGGATGCACATGTTGGTTTTGAGCTTCATGAGACTCAGCCCTGCTGTTGCAGCAAGAAAGCAGCCATGGGCGATCTGTGAGCAAATGCACGTGGCATTGCTCCAGTAAAACCTTTGAATACTGAAATGTGAATTTCATGTAAATTTCATGTGTCATGAGATGTTATCAATCTTTTGACTTTTTTTCCCCAACCACTTGAAAATGGAAAAGCCAGTCTTAGATCAAGGGCTCACATGAATCAACAGTGAGCCAGGCTTGGCCTACGGGCTGTAGTTGCCAGCCCCTGCTCCAGAGGCAGCCGGACAACCGTGCGGGGAGCCGGGCCTGGAGGGAAACCACCCCAGCCTTGAGAGAAGCTGGAGAGCGCGTGGCCTCTCCAGGGCCCCTCGAGGGACCCTCTCATAACCCACTGGGCCACTTTGTCCTATTCTGTCCAGACCACATTTGCTCACATGTCTCCACAGATTGTAAAATCACCGAGAACAAGTTTGGATTAGATGTGGTAGCAATCAATTACTCAGAGATTTATATTTTATAATGTATTTGTTTACTTAACTCATTCACCCCCATTTTCTCAATGATTCTATTACCTTTTTACCCCGTGTGTAGTTTTATATGCCATCCCAAACCCTCCATGAAATGAAGCAGGGCAGAAACGAACTGACCTTCTAGAGGCTCCTGCTGGGGCCCCCGCTCCCTCTGTGCTTGGCTCACCCTTGCTCCCCCAACGGTGAGGCCCCAGAAGGGAGGAGGGCCCCCCACATGATCTGCTGGGACCTTATTAGTCTCACTTTACACAGGAGGGGAAAATGAGGTCCTGAAAGGTTAGGGCATTAACCCCAAAACACACAGCCACAGAAAAGCTAGAATTCAAACCTAGAAAGCCAACTGAAGAGCAGCAAAGAAGAGGGGAAGAAGATTCTAGAAAAGACCTCTTGGAAGGGGAACTGAGCTGGGAGAACACTGGTCTTGATGGGACCTGAGCATTTGCAGGGCATAGGTCATGACCCCAGCTAGGTTGGCCTTCTCTGGTGGGTGTGGAGGCTGCAAGTTCCGGCCCCCTGGGTGACACTCCTGGCCCTAAGCCCCATCCAGGTCACTCTGTCACCGCTGAAGGTAGAGTTCATTCACTTGCTGCGCTCGGCTGAGTCTCACGGAATTAGGACCAATGCCTCTACGACCTGAAAGGCAAGGCCCAGGAGTCCCAACCCTGTGTTAAGCTCCGGGCTAGTGTCAAGGCCCTGGGAGTCATGGCACTGTGACAGGGCCCAGTTCCTCCTTCCTCACTCTGGACAGCTCTGACCATGCAGTCTGAACTGTGTCGGGTTATGGGAGGGCACTAGGCCAGAGACCCCGCCTGGCGTGGTGCCTGGCACACAGCAGACACTGGATAACCGTGTGGAGAACTGAACTGGCCTGAGAGTGAGGGCTGGAGGTAGCAGGTGCTAGACTGGGAGATGAGTGGAAGATGGGGCGGTGGAGAGTCTGGGGCTAATGCCACTTGTTCAGCTGTCCGACCCTCTGTCCATCCATCTGTTTTTGCTGTTTTTAAAAAAACTTATTCATTTAACAACTCTAGAGCAGTTATCTATTGCTGCACAACAAACTATCACAAAAAGAGTGGCTTACAAGCAGAAGACTTAAAATCTGGCAGTTTCTTTGGGTGAGGGATCTGGGTGCGGCTGGCTCAGGGATCTGGGTGTGGCTGGCTCAGGGATCTGGGTGCAGCAGGCTCAGGGATCTGGGTGCGGCTGGCTCAGGGTCTTGCACAGGCCACAGCATCAAGGTCCCCAGGGCTGCTGTCATGTCATGTCCAGGCTTGACTGGAGAAGGATCTGCATCCGGTCACACGTTGGCAGCATTGAGTTCCTCCAGGGCTGTGAGGCGGAGGCCTCCTCTCCCATCACAGGGCAGCTCACAGCAAAGTTCACAGTGCAGCTCACAGCTCAAAGTTCCTTCATCAGACCGAGCAAACCAAGGTGGAAGTCACAGTCTTTTGAAACCTGATGTCAGAAGTGACACCCCATCACTTTTACCATATTCTGCTTGCTAGAAACAAGTTACTATGTCCAACCTATACTCAAGAGGAGGGGCTTACACAAGGGCAGGACTCCCAGGAGGCCGGGATCATTGTGAACCACTTTAGAGTCTGCCCACCACCAACTCCCACCAACCGACCCAAACCTGCCCCTCTTCCCCAAACACACAAGCGCCATTGAGGGCCACAGGGCCTGGCCTCCCCTAACTCATTAATTCCTCACTGCTCCTCCCTGCTTATCTCTAGGCCTCCAGTGTGGCTGAAGGATGGAAGCCCCAGCATCTGGGAGCTTGTTAGAGATGCAGATTTGCCAGGGTCCCACCCCAGACCTAGGGACTCGGGCACTCTGGGGTTGGGGTCCGGCAGTCTGCTCAAAGGGGCCCTCCAGGTGACTGGGTGCATGGTGGGTTGAGAACCCTCCCCAGGCCTCCTGGCTGCTGTGGATCTCGATGCACTTTAGCTGGCTGCTGTCACTTTCCTGACTAGGCAAATATGTCAAGGGCTTCCAGCGACTCCTTGTCCCTGCTAGGGTTTACCCAGGGGCCTGGAGAGAGAAGCCTGTTGAGCTACAGATGCAAAGATTCTTCCCAGACAAAGTCCTTGCACACCCTCCTCCCCGTAGTCAGTGAGTGGGGAAACCACAAGGGCCTCATCTGCAGCCAGCCCCAGGGAGTGGCTGCTTGGCTCTTTCTTGGTGCCGGTGGTGTTCCAGGCCTGCTGATTAGACATTTGGCCTCTCTTCCAGGCCAGAGCTCATTCTTATAATAATAAGAGTTATGGATGACAAGATTGCAACCCGCGATGTGGGGCCTAGAAAGAGAAGCAGACAGCTGGGGACAGGCAATGACAGTGGCTTTGTGGAGCTTTGTAATATTTATAGTGGATCTGTCACCCTGAATCTGGGGACTCCGATTCCTGTCATTTGCTTCTGGGCAGCACCCACCCATGGGAGCTTCAAAGTGGATCTTCAAGGGGCAGCAACTGCAGCCTAGAAAATCCGAGGCCCCATCCCAGCACCTTTCCCTGAGGGACCTGGATCTCTCAGAGCACAGCACCCTGCTCCCTCCACACCCCAGCCCAGTGAGCCGGACCAGGCAGGCCCTCAGAGCAGGGCATCCCTTTCTGTCATCAGGGGGCATCAGGCATGCCTGTCTGGGCCTTGGCTCCTGTTTCTCTGAATCCCTCTCACCTTCCCTGCCCCCTGCGGCCCACCCAGCCCAGGCTCCTCATCTTCAAGTCACTATCCCAGCCTGGCACGTGTTGCCATCCTTTCCACTCTGGGCAGCCTGCCTTGGCCATCTTCCGGGACACCACATGCCCTGGCAGCGGTGCTCCTTCTACCTTCCTGGCGTCCCAAATGGCCCTGCTCCACTGGGCCCTCCAGGAATAGAATTAATCCTGTCGTCGTCGGAGGCAGGCTCTTCAGGTGGCTTTCTGGGGAGTGCAGTGCTGCCCCTCCCCCACCCCGCTCCTCCACGTACCTCCCAGGCACCCCTGAGTGTCCAAAACACTCCTTAAGAGACTGCAGCCTGGAGGACGGAGGGGCAGGTGAGGCTGCACAAGCCAGGAGCAGACAAAAGGAAACTGATCCCCACACGAGCCAGACACAGGGACTTGAGTGTCCACACCCCTTAGGAGGATGAGCTCTCATCTTTAGAGAAGAAACGGAGGCTGTCCCCAGGTAAGGAGGCCATGGGACATTTACTCCATCTGTCATCAGAGTCAAGAGCACCCCTCCTCTCTGGGCACAGCCTCCCACAGCCCTGCAAATTAGTCCAGGCCTGGGAGGGACTACCCAACCTCTCATCACTTGGTCGCCTGCCTCTGCCCCCGTCTGCTTCCCCCGCAGGCTTCTGGGTGGTTCTCACAGGACCTCCTCCCCCTGGCCTCCCTCCAGACTCGAAGGCCAGGCAGGGGGGGGTCCTCAACTCTTTTGACCCAGCCCCAGAGTTCAGGCAGCCCATGGGCCACTGCTTATTTGTGAATTGTCCCCCGTGAAAGGGGGGCTGGGGTGGTCAGGCCCCTGCATCGTGCTATGCTTTGGGTGCCACTCCACGGGCGGTCTGGGGCTCCTAAATCGACAAGGCATCCCACGTCGACGTTTGGACCTTCGCTTTGCAGGTTCAGGGACTGTATTTGAGTCGGGGATTTGCCCTGACAAAGTTCAAAAGAAACTATCAGCCAGGAATTGTGTTCTGCTGCCAGAAGAGAAGTGGCTTAAACAACTAAAGGTTTATTCTCTCATAAAAGAATGGATGAAGGCAGCCTGGGCCCAGCCTGTCCCCATCCGCACGATCCCAGCACAGCTGGAGGGGCTCCTGTCTTCGAGACCACTTCCCAGAGCGCAAGAGCAAGGATGGGGAAGAGGCAGGAAGCCTTGGGCCCGCTTCCCGGAAGTCCCTCCCAGCGGCTCTGCTCACATTCCATTGGCCAGTCCCTGCCGCAAGGGCTACTGGGAAATGTAGTCTTTTCGCTGAGCACATGGCTGCCATAATTAAAGTCAGGCTGCCTAACTAAAGAAGACGGGGAGAATGGATATTTTCTGCCAGAGTGACAAATCCTAGAAAAATCAAGCTAGTTATTTATGGAGAAAGATACATTTTTCTAGTGTCCAGGATACACATCCTTGCTCTCAGGGACCTCTCTTCTCAGAATCCAGGGTCTAAACCACAGGGTTGTTGGTGAATAAGCCTAGAATTAGGAAGGAGAATGGGACAGGTTTGTAGGAATTAAGACTAGCCTCGTCAGAAGCCTTGTCTGCACCCCGCTGCACTTTCCCAGGGAGCAGAAGACTCGGGTCATTCATTCCCTCACACATTCCTTCAGCAAATATGCATGGAATAATAACTGTGAACAGGACATGGTGTGGTGCTGTGGGACAGAGGTGGATTTCTGTCCCCTAGAATCCTGCTGTCAGGTGAGGGGGTGATGGAGGGGACACACACACACACACACACACACAGTAACTAGAAGAGCAGAAAGCGAGCCCCAGCTGAGAGAGTTTACTCCAGCTGGAGGCACCAGAGAGAACTTCAGGGCTGCGCCATGAAGAACAGGCAGGATTTCAATGCCTTTCACATTCCCATGTGCTGTTCTGTCCCTGGAATGCCCTTGACCCTCCCTGCTGTCCCGCTGCCATGTCCACTGCCTTCTTCCATGCAGCCTGCCAGGGCTTTAGGTTGCCACTCCTTTCCACCACCGTAGGAGGTGCCGGTTGTCAGCCAGCCCTGTCTTGAGAGTTCGTGTGTTCCGCGCCTGTCCGTGCAAACTAGTCTGAAGCTCTTGATTCGTGTCCATTTCATTCATCTTTGCATCAGACTCACCTGGTGAGTGCCTTATGAATAAAAGGTGTTATGAAATAGTTTTTGGTGGTCAGGCCATTCCAGGTAAAGAGCTAGCAGAGTGTAGACAGACAAGTGTGAGCACCTTTGTCTGAATCTGTTTTCCTGCTGCTTACTTTTGTAATTGACCCGTCCATTTTTAGATTACAATTTGCCGTGCATTTTTAGTGGGTTGCATCCTTACGTTTTAATTTTATAAGTCAGCCATTTCCACTTACACAGGAAATACTGTAGGATGTAAGGACTATGTTTTGTTATTTAAGTCCAATTTGGAAAGTAATACTTCCTGACTCCATCCCAGATTCCTGGTGTGGGTGCATCTGGGGACCTGTGGCCCCATATTGGCTGATTATAAGTCACAGCATTATGAACCATGGGCATAATGGTTCTGGGGTTGTTGTCCTGAAGCTGCACCATCATCTCTTATTTGAGAGAGAACTTCTCTGGTTGTTCATTGGGTGTTCAGGAGTTGTGCGTTCTGCCTAGCCCTTGTCTGGAATACATCTCTGTTCCCTTCAGAAGGCTTGCTGGAGTCTACTTGGCTGCCCAGGGCAGGCCCCAGGTGGGCACCCAGACAATGCCTGGCTTTCCTTGAGATTGGCCAGGCCCATGTGCCTCAGCTCCTGTACCAGCCTTGCATTTCTTTTTATTGGTAGTTATCACACATGTCATCATTTTGGGCCCTGGCAGCTAGAAAGCTCTCCATGAAGAACCTGACGTGGCCATCAGCTTGGTTCCCACCTCCCTTCCCTACCAACATTCCACACTGACTGAGTATGTCCAGGTACCAAGACACTTTGGGGAATTCAGAGATGAGTAACACATGGTCCTGTTCTCATACAGTTTTCAACCAAATATCTTATCAGGCAGAGTGAGACGAGGACTCCACAGGCTGCCGGTGTGCAGAGGAAGGCCTTGTTCTGGCTGGGAAAGTTAGAATCGAAAGACTTCCCAGCGAGGGTGAGGAAAAAAGTTCCTTGGCATGAGGACAGAGGAAGGGTAATCGGCAGGGAGAACAGCCAAGCCGGACCCTGGACCTCTCCTCCTAATGATGGCTGCCATTTTTCAAGTATTTACTGGGAGCCAAACGCCAGACACACGCTATCCCCAATTTTTAAAGATAGCCTACATTAAAGTCAAAATCCAACACCAAAGCCCAAGCTCTGCCACCCTGCCAGGCTGAGAAACGGCAGACTCAAGAGGCCAAGGCAGGTACAGAGGCCATGAGAGGTGGCAGAGTGGAGGGCCTGAGGCCATTCTCAGCCAGCTAGGGGGCCGCTGCCTGGCACAGGGCACAGAAGCCACAGAGTGCTGGCTGATGGACAACAAAAGGGGAGCCGGGGGCAGGAGGGAGGGTCCTGTTTTATTTTTTGGAAATGAAGGCAAGAGTGACCCATCTATGTTGCATTTGAGTAAGATGACTCTGGCATTGCCACAGGGACGAGAGGAGAGGTCAGTTAGGAGGGCAGGTGGTCAGTGGAGACAGGGCAAGGGATCTGGTTAGGTCATTGTCATGGAGGGGACAAATGACCGATCCACAGGGCACACTGATCGTGGGAGGTGATGGAGGGACAGCAAAAGCCACAGCAGCCCTCTCACACTGGGAAGATGAGGACACCAGCGTGCATGAGACAGGCGCTGCTTCTGACCTTGACCTGCAGAAACGTGTTTTATATCTGACCCAACACACACACACACACACAGCATATACAACAAATCCAGTTTCATAAAACATTCTTTAACCTTGCTGCAAGTGATTCACACAGAATTGTTCCAAGGAATTCTGTACCATTAAAAAAATCATATTGCAACCTCTACGCTGGTCTCATAGTCAGCTAGCGGGTGACTCCTTCCAGTTTAGGAAGCACCGGGCTGGACGGTAAGGAGGGAGCCAGGATCGGAGAGGGGCGTGGGTGGAAGGGTTCAGCTGGATTATGCTGAGAGGCAGTTAGAGGGAAAGCCCAACTGGCACCAAAAGCCTCAACCTGAGCTGAATAAATAGTGCTGGACTCGGAAGGCTCCATCCTGCTCCATCTCTCTCCCTCCCTCACTCTCTGCTGTCCCTCTCTCACAGACGGGAAGATTTCTGGGGGAGGTGGACGGTGCTGTCCTGACCCAGCTGCTCAGCATGGGGGTGTTCAGCCAGTAAGTGGGGCACACTCCTCCCCAGTCCAAATAGACACAGCAAACCGAGAGCTGACGCTAAGTGGTCCTGGCGGATCTCAGGATCCTGACCTCCAAAACCCATAGTGGGTGCCCCCAAAGAGCTCCAAAAGCAACCTTTATGGAGCCAGGGCGTCAGCATGATGTGGGGAGGGCGTAAGGGCATGTGGGCATCCCTGGGAGGGACCTCGCAGCTCAGACCCTAGAGGGAAAACCGTCCAACTCCGAGGGCAAAAGCCATTTGCTCTTCATTGTCTTTAAACCATTCCAAGTGCAGAAATGTAATTTTCAGCATGAGCTGTCTTCTGATCTGCTGTCCTAGTTCAGGCGCCCTTGGGAATTGCGGTAAACGGATGCTCTGCTAGTAAAGCCTCCTGAGGCAGGGGCAGGGGGTGGGGGTGGCTTTGGACTCATCACAGCCCGCATCTGATTTTCAGAGTGACCATGTATGACTATCAGGCCATGTGCAAACCCTCGAGTCACCACCACAGCGCAGCCCAGCCCCTGGTCAGCGTGAGTGTCACCCAGCCCTTCCCTCTGCCAGCCAGCCAGCCAGTCGTCTGCCCTGTCCTGGAATGAGGTCACTGGTCCTTGTTCTCACCCACCTTGGGTGTCTGGCCCCAGGGCCCTACCTTGACCGTCTCCACCTTCTGCTCAGAGCCACTGCTCTAAGTCCCACTCCCAGGCAGGCCTCTGGGTCTGGCTTTGGGGCTTCAAAGGGACTGCTCTGGTAGTTGTGACATAACAGTGCCTCTGGCGGAGACAGAGAGAGCAGCCTGCCCCAGCCTCAGCCCCTGACACTGCCGCTTGATCACCAGGGATCCTCAGCAGTGCAGCACCAGGATGAGGGCTTGACTCGTCTCCTGGAGGGGCATGTCCAACCCCACCTGAGATGTCTGACCTGCAATAGGCATTTCCCAGCTAGCTCAGCTCTGCAGGGCAGATGGGAGGTGGGGGGATGGGGGGTGCTGGGCTGCGGGCCTGTGCTCTGCTGCCCCTGCTCCCAGTGGCAGGGCAGCCCACTCTCTGGTCTCTCTGAGGGTGGTGCTGGTGGGGGGCGGGGGCACCCTCACCCTTGGACCTAGGTGCGAGCGGTGTGCACTCTCTCCTTCCCAGCCAATTTCTGCCTTCTTGACGGCGACCAGGTGGCTGCTGCAGGAGCTGGTGCTGTGAGTGGGGGTAGACATGGGGCTGGTGGAGGGCTGCATGCGAGGGTGGCTTAGGAGGGTGTCCTTGAGCAGGAGGCTGCAAGGTCTCCAGGACAACCCACTTGCTACCAGACCCCGGGGAAGGAGGGCACAATCCCTGGGCATGGACACCACCTCTCCCCTGCATGCTGCCCCTGGGAAGGACTTCATTGCTCAACCAGAGCCCTCAAGCAGGGAAGAGGGTGTCCTGGAGGAGAGGGGATGGGCTGGGGGCTGTCAGGGATACTCCAGCTCCTTGGGAACCCAACTCGGGAGGGCTCAGAGGTCTCCGAGATTCAGTCCTGTGTCTGACAGGTTCCTGCTGGAGTGGAGTGTCTGGGGCTCCTGGTACGACAGAGGGGCCGAGGGTGAGTGCACAGAGTTGCAGGGCCATGTGCTGAAGAGCGGTGGCATTTTGGTCCACTAACGTGAGACCATTCCCCGTGGGGTGGGTGACAGTGGGGATAGGCGACCCTGAAGCATCGTTGTTCACATCTCACCCTGCATGGCCTTCTCTCATCACATCCCTCACTCCTGGCTCTGTGACATCATCTTGGGACACCGCCACTCCATGTGCCATCATCACCACCCCATGACATCCTGCCCTTGTGCCACCATGTTTTCCTGTGCCGTGTCCACCCTGTGCTGGGCTTATGTTCCGGCCAGCCAAAAGTGTCTTCCATCACTGTAAGTAGCCCAGCTGAGGCCATCCCTGCTGGCGGTGGGTTGGGGACGCAGCAGGAGCTACAAAGAACCTGCCCTCCATGACCTGTCCCAGGAATGACCCCAAGCAGGGCTGAGCTCTCCTGGTTTAAAGTACCATTCCTGGGGGTTGGGGGACTGGGGAGTCTAGCCCAGTTCTCATCCCACATGAGGACAGTCAGTCCCCAGGGAAAATGAGAAACTCCAGCCTCCCCTTGGGTGAGAACATGTAAGATTCCAAGAGGAAGGGTGGTGTGGCCGAGTGGCCATGAGCCAGTATGAGTGAGCAACCTCCAGCCCACCCCTTGGAGAAGCAAACAGCGGCACCCCAGCCCTCAGCGGGACTCCGGGTTCCAGGGGCCCCAGGAAGCTCTCAGGATGATTCCCCTGCGGGACCCTGTGTCTGAGGACAGAGTCCCCCAGAGGCAGCAACCATGAGAGGCCCCAACACAAAGCCCGGTGGCTGTGGCCACACGTGCAGGGCGGCAATGAGCCTGGCCTTTCAAAGCACTCACTGCCCGGGCACCTGGGCCCTCCATGACTGCAGGAGGCCATCTTGCCTCAGCGGGCTCTGCTCAGTTCCTCCGTGTTCATAGAACCTTTGCCATGGGGTTCCAGAACTTCCCACCACCTGGGCTGTCCCCAGCTTATCCCATCTCTTCATCTCCGCTGTGGTCCCCTCTCTGGCTTGCTCTTCGTTCTCTTCTGCTGGCCTTGGCTTGGGGCTTCCTCTGCCCCTGGGCTCAGGACAGTTCGGGCTGTGTCTCCAGACTCCTTCTGGACTCACATCCACGATCGGGTGGGGCTGCTCTGGGGCCTTCACAGTCACTAGGTGTCAGTGACAGGACACTGTCCCCTCTGTCTCTGTCAGCAGCTGCATCTTGCAAAAGTTGAAGATGATCCCCCTCAATCTGCCTGCTCAGAATTTCTCTTCTCTGGGGTATCTGTCCCCTGGAGCTCCTCCCCCTGGCCTGGCAGTCCTGGCCTGGCCTGCGCAGGTGTCAGTGTCCTCAGTGAAGGCGCACTGGACTTGGAGTCCCAGGCCGGGGCGTAGGTGCCGCAGCCCCTTCCACTGCATGACCCTGGGGACGCCACTCAACCCTGCCATTGTCAGGCAGGCTTCTGTGCCCATCCCTGGGGAACAAAACTCACAGCCCTGGCCGCTGTGGGCTTGCTCCTCTCGGTGAGGGTTTTCTGCACGCCAGCTAGTGTCCCCTCTGGGTTTCCAGCTCTGGCTGGGAGCTTCTGGGTTTGGAAGTTGGGGAGACCCATGCTCTCCTGTAGGACTCTGCATGAGCCTGGGAAGGTAGCTCACACCTGTGCTCCCTGCCTCTAGGTCTATCCCTGGGGGCCACAGCCAGGCCCTGAGAACAGAAGGGCCATGCAGACAGCCTGTGTGGCAGGGCCCTGCTCTGCCATGTGCCCACCTCAGGAGGCTCCGGGAGGGAACGGACTTGGGTCCCGCAGAGCGGGGCTGAGGCACTCGCCTCCACCTTTGGTTGAGTCCACTGTCCTTGTCCCAGGGAGCTAAGGCAAATCGCGCAGCCCCCAAGGAGTCCCGCACCGGGCGGCTGTGCCTTCTGGGCTTCCGCAGCCCCAGGCCTGGAGCCCACCTGCCCGGCTGCCCCCACCGCAGGCGCTCAGGCTCAGTGGGTGGAGTGTGGGCCTGGCTATGCGGGAGAGCAGGGCAGGATTGCCCAGGAACTGCACTGCGTCTGTCCACAGTGAAGGGAGGGGTGGTGGGCCTAAGTACCCCCAAGCCACCCCTTGGTGCCCCTACTGCCTCTGCTCCCCGCTCAGACCCTCCCCCGGGATCTGAGTGCTGGAAGGAGCCCTGGAGATGGTGCACTGCCCCCAGCTCACAGTGAGGGCCAGGCTCCCAGAGAGGAAGCGCTTTCCCTCCACCGAGGCACAGGGCCCCTGCGGCGCTCCCCGTGCGAAGCCACTCTCTTCAGAGACTCCGTGTATCTTCCCTCCCTTCACCCCCACGGGCTCCTCCCACACGTGTCCTGAGAACTGCCTGAGGAGGGACCATCTGCAAATGGACTGGGGTGAACTCTGGCCCTGGGAGTGCTGAGGCGAGGTCACCGCAGGCCAGAGGCCCCTTCGGTGGCGTGATGTCCTCTCTTCTGTCTGCCTGCAGCCCACAAACACAAGAAGCAGGACCAGCTGCAGCCCTGCGACACGGAGTACCCCGTGTTCGTGTACCAGCCGGCCATCCGGGAGGCCAACGGCATCATCGAGTGCGGGCCCTGCCAGAAGTAAGACCCCAGGGCGGCGCTGCCCGTCCCGCCACACTCCTCCCGCCCTCGGCAAGACGGAAGTCTGGGCAGGGCCCCGGAACCCCCAGGGAAACGGCTCCACAGCCGGGAGGAGGGGGATGCTTCTAAGTGCAAAGCCCACGCTCCCGGGGTCCTCCCCCACCGTCCTCAGCGGAGGAGACACGCAGGAGGCGGAAGGTCTGAGGCGGGCAGGACGGCTGGGGACCGGGACAGCCGGGAGTGGGGAGAGGTGGTCCCGAGGCCAGACCCTGTGTGTCGAGCCCACCCCACCAAGGCCGCAGCCGTGACCCCACGGCGTCTCTGGGCGAGTGGGCCCTTCAGCGGGTCTCCCCCACCCCTGCTCAGGCGGTGCCCAGGGCGGTGCCGGTGCCCGCGCCTGAGCTGCATGGGGAGAACTTGGAAGGCAGAGGGAGTGAGTGTGAGAAGAGAAGCCCGAAAGTGTGTGATGTCCTCGGGTCGCTGGGAGCCCCGCGGGCAGCGCTCTGTCAGGCTTCCTGCTGTGTGGAAGCCGCTAGTCATAACCCGCCCTGGCCCCGGGGAGGCAGGGAGGCCGCACCGAAGGGTCTCTCCTGCTGACCCCCCGCACCCGAGCCTGGGAGGACCCCCACGCTGGGAATGCAGCGGCCTCCTCGAGGGTCGCCTCAGCCAGACGTGCCGCTCGCCAGGCGGTCCCTAGACCCCCGGGCCCGTGGCACACCATTTAACAGTGCGGCACCTGCGGCGCTGGCATCGGGGGCTCCCTCCTCCCCCTCCCTGCGCGTCGTGCTGCGCGGGTTTCACCCCGGGTTCTGTGCAGGGTTGAGGGCTGAGATTAGCGTTCCCTGTGCACCTGTCGCAAAGGCTCGGTGCGAGGATAGAGCCAGCGGCCTCCGGAGTGAAGCGAGGGCTTCAGAGTAGACACTCCTGAATTGAAAACTGGCTCTGCTCTCCCCCGCTTATGACCGTGGGCAAGTGACTTCGCCTCCTCTAGTCTCCATTTTCTCATCTACAAAATGGGCACAACACCAGCCTCATACAGAGCTGTGAAGGCTGGGAGTATACATGGCTGTGGTGTGCACATTGGGTGGGTGAGACCGCCCATCCCAGGGGAGGCGCTCGGCAGGCGGCCGCTGTGCCTGCTGGGAAGGCCGTGGGCCTGGCGGGCGGGCTCCGCCCCACTCCGCGCCACTCCTCGCAGGGCGGCCTCGCCGAGCGCGGGACCACTGCGCCACCTGGTGGCCAAGCTCCAGCGCTGCCGCTTCGCCCAGGCCTGCCCCCACCACCGTCACCCAAAGCAAGTGTCGCCTCGCCCGCCCGTTTGCTCGGGACGGTCTTGATTTACGCCTGTCGTCCCTGTATATATTAATAACAACTCTGCACTCTCCAAAGCGGCCCAGTTTGGACTTCCTCACTGTCTCCAGTCTGCTAGGAAAGGAAATGCAGCAGCAAAGGCTTGTGAGGAAAGCCATAGGACTGAGCCATCTGCCAGGACCGTTCCCTTAGCTGCCCCGACCCGCCCTGCCTCATGGTTCCGGGCTTCCCTGCCACCCTAACTCCACACTAAAGTCTCCAGAAGTTCCTTCCCTAGAAGCCCTTCTCGTGGTCGCCACGGAGCCATCCTCGACTCCCTTTCTTTGCTGCAGGGTATTTGTGGTGCAGCAGATTCCCAACAGTAACCTCCTCCTCCTGGTGACAGACCCCACCTGTGACTGCAGCATCTTCCCACCAGTGCTGCAGGAGGCGACAGAAGTCAAATATATCCTGCAATGCTCGGGGATGTGTGCGGTGGGGGCGGGGGCTGTAGGAGGTGTCTGCAGGGCTCAGATTTTGAGCAGCGGGGCCAGCCTCCTTCACCACCCGTGTGTCCTCCACAGGGCTCCGTTATTTGTTCTCTAACCCTTCCCTGGGCCCCGGTGCTGCCTCCTGACCCTAAAGCTGCTTGCAGGGCAACTGGTGGCACCAGAGCAGGTTCTTCCAGGCCTTTTTCCAGTCTGCAGAATGGGCTCCGGTCCCGAGATATGGACCTTAACAGTGGCTTCTGCACATAATGCCTCTGTCAAATGTGACCGGATGCGCTCCCAGAAGCTCCGCCGGCGACCAGACTCCTGCCACGCCTTCCATCCAGAGGTGCGGGTTGAGGCGGATCGAGGGTGGGCCGGATTTTCATCCCCAAACCCTCTGTGCCTGGGTCTGTGCCCCTGCAGACAGGAGCATATAGGGATGCCAATGAACACACCTGTGCCTGTGCTTCTGGGGGAAACATTCGCGTTTATGCCCTGTGACACTGTGATATAATAAGAAACAGATCTTTAGTCTTTGTCCTGATTCCTGGCAAGCTCCTAAAACCCTTGTTACTTCCTGATTAGGGTGATAGGTGCATCTTTTGTTACGGTGTTTGGTCTTAGTCCCTGGTTCCTTCACAGGTGCCTCTAAGACCCTTGGAATGACAGAGGTATCTTTGTATGCTAATTAGATGACTGGTGGCTGGGGGCCCTAGACAGGATGAGAGCTGGCCACAGGAAACACCAAGTTAGGATTAGATGGTTGGGACTTTTGGCTCCAAGCCCCTGGCTTCTGGGAAAGGAAGGGGGCTGGAGACTGAGTTGATCACCAATAGCCAAAGATTTAATCAATGATCGTAATAAGGCCTCCATAAAATCCCTGAACCACTGTGTTTGGAGAGTGTCCGAATTGGTGAAAGGGTGTGGGAGCTCTGCGCACCCCGTGCCTTGGCCTACATGTCTCTTCCACTCAGCCGCCTGACCTGCGTCCTTTATAATAAACTGGTCATGGTGAGGGAAGCACCTTCCTGAGTTTAGTGAGCCACGCTAACAACTCACGGAGCCTGAGACAGGCTCATGGGAACCCTAGATTTACAGCCAGTCTGTCAGAAGGACAGGAGACCTGGGGCTTGCAATTGGCATCTGAAGTGACGGCCACCTTGTGGGACCGAGCCCTGTAACTTGCGAGATCTAATGCTAACTCTCAATAGTGTCAGACTTGAATTGAGTTTCAGGACAGACACCCAGTTGGTGTCCAGAGAGTGGGGTGGGAAAAACCCTTCACATTTGTTGAAGTGGTGGTGTGTCATTAAGATACGAAGTCAACCAGGATCCCAAGGTGCTTTAACGAAGAGCCACGCTTCCTAGGGCTTGGGCCCTAGGTGAATTAGAATGCAGTTTTCCCATCTTGTCCTCATTCCCGCTACACTTAGTTCCGAATGATCGAGCAATGTGAGGAGGCCGTCACGTGGATAATAGTCATAGTGGCTGGTACGGATCCAGAACCCAGACCCAGGTGTCAGGCCCTGAGCTGGGTGCTTCATACAGTCTGGTCTGCTGGGACCAAAAATCCCCATCAGAGATGCTCCCAGAGTTGAGGACATTCTGAGAGGATGACCCCGCAGCCACTCCAAGCCTGAGGGCAAGCAGAGAAGGCTGGTGCCCCCCTCCCAGGCTGAGGGGCCAGCCTTTGCTTTTCCCCCAAAAGGCAGGGGCCTAAGAAAGGTAGCAGTGCTTCCCCGGCTTTCCAAAACTCCCCTTTCCCCAGGACTTTGGCCCAAATTAGTGGTGGAAGCCCCTCCCTTTTCGAGGGTCCTCCTCTGAGTGCTGCGCTCTCACCTCTGCTCTGCGTTCGCAGGAGAATGCCCAGGACTGCGGCGGCGCCTCGGACACCTCAGCCTCGCCGCCCCTACTCCTGCTGCCTGTGTGTGCCTGGGGGCTACTGCCCCAACTCCTGCGGTGACACCACCCAGCCTGACCTGTGTTTTGGCAAGGTGATCCTTCCAGAGCCATCCCAAAAAGTCAGCACTGACATGGGATGCAGCTAACTGCAGTTGGGTCGCCCCCAGGCCAACGCTCCTCTCAATCCTGGGCTGGTGGCCCCTGCCTCCGGAGAATGCTGGATGGAACAGGAAACCAATCACCTGGCACCACTTTCAAGATGCTTCATGGTGCCCGGTACCATCCGCCCTAGGTCTCAACATGAGCATACTTCTAACCTAACCTTCCTGTCTCCTCTTCGGGAAGCCAGCGTGAGCTCAGCTTGGACCAAGACAAAATAATTTAGTTCTTCCTGTACTCCAGAGTCCAGACCCAGCCAAGAAAGGGTCAGTTGTTTCTGACCCTTTCTGTCGGAGTGGTCTCTGATAGAACCCAAGGACTTCTGGGTGCTGAGAAAAAGCAGCAGAATGAGGCCAAATGCAGAGATGAGGCTAAGGCAAGAATATGCCCCAACTAAAGCACAGATTCCCCAAAGTAAGGCTCATGATGGGAGGCCGCTGACCTTCCTAGCTGCTGCTCAAAAAGGTTTTGACTGTGTTGGGGTGGGGGTTGGGTAAGGAAATGGTCAAGACTGAGAAAGGAATGAAATCCATTCAGGAAATATCGACAGGGCTACACGTGATGTCCCCAAACTGCTGCTATTGAAGAACTTCCCAAATCTTCTTTACAAAGCTCTAAAGGAAAGTTTGCATCTATGAAAAGCCAGTAGGCTGAGACATCCAATTGCTGCACGGAAATTGATGTACATTCAGGGGACGGCAAAAATAGCTGTAAAATAGTGAAAAAGAGCAGTGGTTGTGCTCTTTTCTGGCCAATGATTTACAAAAGAATCTACTTGACTCTGTCCCTGGAGTGAAATCCTTAGGGTTGGAACTTGTGGGAACATTCCAACTTGCTAAGCAGGGTCCACTGGGAGGGAAGCTCTATCTGGGAACTCACCCCCAGCGCACACACATCTCCCCCAGGGTCCCAAGGCCCTGCAGCTTCCTCCCCCCACCAAACCCCAAGACCTGGATCCCAGGTGACAACAGTCTCCACAGTGAGAGCAACATTAAGGGCAAAACCATGGAGAAATTTGGGAGAGGCCGGCCTCAAATCTTTCCATTTAACAAACCCCAGTGATGGGCATGGATAGTATGCAGGGCTTTGGGGGCCCTTCCCCCTGCTCCTCCATCACCCTCCGCCTCCACACTTCAAAGTTCAAGTTCAAAGCTGTTCAAGTTTCCTGCCAGCAAATAGCCCTAACTTGCCTCTAGAGTAGGCCAAATGCCAACTCTGTAAAACACACTTACATTATAGGTTACAGAATGTCACTCTTACCGTCATGTCTTGCAACAACCCTGTGAGGGCAGTATTAAAGCCCCCTTACAGCAGAAGACACTGCAGCTCGGAGAAGACAGCTTAAGTGGCAGAATAATGCTAGAACAGCTAAGGTTTACATGTACCAAATAAATAACATGTTTCAGCTCATTCCATCCTCACAACAGCCCCCTGAAAGTGGATACTATCATTAGTCCCATGTTACAGAAACTGCAGCAGAGTTGAAAATTGCCTCCAAAGTACTGGAAGAGTATATGAAGATTGAATGTGATGTATTCACGTAACATGCTTGAAACTGCCTGGCATATACTAAACGCTAAATAAATACATGCTAACTGCGATCATTACATTACCTTGTTTCATGGAGGTGGGGACAAAGAAATTACAATTTAGATGCCAGGAACAATAAGGTGTTCAACAGGCCCAGCAGGGTTAAGAAAGCAGCAAGGAACCCTTTCTAGCCCCTGGGCTGCCATCACTGAGTGTCCCAACCATGTGTCACGAGGCGCCACCTGTGCGGCACACAGCAGGGTGAGCACGAACTCTCGCCCTGCCACTTCCTGCCAAGGCTGTGGCCGCCCACCTGCCGTTCATTCTTTGGCATTAAGGCACATTCTGACCTCCAACTGCATTTGACCCCAACTACTAACTCACAGACACCAAACAGCAGTCTCTCTAGGACCATAACCCAGTGTTATCTTTTGGAAGGGTTATCATCCCCACCCAAACAGGTAGAGCACTTTCAGGCAAATTTATCAACTCTTAAAAAGCCAAGCTTAGGAAGCTGGAGCAGCTTCTGGCCTTGTTTTGTCTGCTTCCTCTGGGCCCCATATCTCTGCATGGCCAAGGGGAATCCCTTTCAAGACCATTGGAAGGAAAAACCATTTCTGATAAACTAACCTTCTCTACCTTGGAGAACAGAATATTCTCGTAAGCTTTGCCTTTGAAGGTCAGAACGATTCCTCTTCTACTTTTAGCAGAACCACTAAAGGACAGCAGGTGGCAGCCTGGCTCACTCTAAAGCCCATCACCTGCTCTCGGACGTATGAACTTGGAACCTAAGTCATTTGATAAATTAGAATGCAGAATTTTGAAATCTTATGTTGTACACCACCTTTGGAGGACCAGGAACTTAAGGATGCTGTCAGATCTTCCTTCCTCAGTACCAAGGATATGTTAACTACTAAATCCACATAATAATGTTGTGTATTTTAATAGAAGAGCTTTCAGGGAAAATGCTTCAACCACTTCATTAAGCTCAGTGGAGTTGTGGTTCGGGGGCGGCGGGGAGGCAAGAAAGTGGGCATATCATAAGGCCAGAAAAGTAAATGAAGTCCACAAAAGGACGGAATTGGAGCGAGGGTTTGGCAGAAAACCCAGCCAATCACTATGGGAAGTTTGAGGAAATTATCTATAGAAACCACAGCATCTCAGCGTGGGCTCTAGAAGATGTATCGTTGGCCTCATTTTAACAGAACACGGAGGCTAGACAAGCAAACGGCCACGTGCCCATGCTACATGGCAAATGGCACAACTGAGATCTGAAGCTACCCTTTTCATTTCCAGGTAGTGTAGCAGGGTAGAGACGGTGGGACAGTAGGATGGCGGTGACAAGAGGCCATCGCACATGACGCTTCCTTCCTGCCCCATGCCATCATAAGCAGCCTCTACATGAGTGAGACAGGCTGCCCTTGTTTCACCAAGTCAAACAGCTGAAGGCAGAAAAGATTTGTACATTAGATAGGGTGTTGGTGGGGGGTAGGGGGCAGTGCTGGCTAGCAAATGGTTCATGCCCTCTGAGGGGAGGACAAAATGAAACACTACAATTGAAGCCAAATATTCAAGAAGACGATGTTGTTTCTGGGATGATTTTAAAGTAACACTGCCCAGAGGGTTCTCTAGGCACTCAGAGCCTAGCACTCTGTACAAAGTCAGAATCCAAACTTGTCCTTATCTACTTCCTCTACAACCACATAACATCACCTGAGTATCAGGAACCATACAGACACTTTTTTTGGGGGGAGATGGAGTCTTGCTCTGTCACCCAGGCTGGAGTGCAGTGGTGTGGTCTCAGCTCACTGCAACCTCCACCTCCCAGGTTCAAGCGAGTCTCCTGCCTCAGCCTCCCGAGTAGCTGGGATTACAGGTGCCTCCACCACACCCAGCTAATTTTTTGTATTTTTAGTAGAGACGGGGTTTCACCATTTTGGCCAAGGTGGTCTCGAACTCCTGACCTTGTGATCCGCCCACCTCGGCCTTCCAAAGTGCTGGCATTACAGGCGTCAGCCACCATGCCCGGTTCAGATGCCTTTTAGGAAGAGACTAG